>NC_140587.1:757801871-758401871 GCF_964204655.1 Triturus cristatus
GTCGTGAGGGCTGAGAAATCAGAGTGTTGGAACTGCTGGCCACCCAATGAGGACCAATAATTTCTAGCCAACTCACAAATGTAAATACACTACTCTCAGACTATATGTCTCTCTATCATGAATTGGAAATCAGATCATTATAAGCACAGTTTCTATGAATAGAACATTAAGTCACGTATAATAAAAGACTCAGACAAATTTTAGATACATTTAGTAGTGTATTAAAGGTCCAAAATTAACACATATAACTACCATTTTATGCTGTTCAGTCATGTGTCTTATAGCTCGTAGTATAAACCCACACATTTGATCAAAGCAAATCTATAGCTGAATAAAAGAATCTATAAAGATGATGAATTAGGTTAGGGCTTCCAACCTCCAACAAAGCAGAAGGATGGTTCAATAAAGTTCTCTTAGCATACGCAAAGGGATCAAGTTAAAAACCAGTAAGGAAAAGTCCATTGGCAAGGGGAATGGAGCTATAATCAGGAATGTTCAAGTCTGGTCTCTCGCCAGACAGCTCCAAATCCTCCAGCAGGCAAGTACATCAGCAAGGGGAAAAAGGCAAATGCATGAAAAAGTAATTAGGCAGGTAGTCGACAATGGAGGCTACAGAAAATGAAGGGCAAAATGGAGGCTTCCTCCTCCTAGATGTACAGATGTACTCCAACTTGTACATCTGTGATATCATGGTCTGATTGTCATGTGACCATTCTTCTGCTCATCAGCTACAAAATTGATACTCCAACATATTTTCCGATGTTGCTCATGAGAAACGATTGCCCATTCCGTCCTCACATGTTAGTTGATAAAGAGCTTATTTATATTGTTGCTCTTCGTGTGTTAGGTCGAAGGGTCAAGTTTCCATCAATTCACTCACAACAAAGTTCGTAAAACGTATCTTGTTCTTTTAGGAATGTAGTGTGAATATTTAAAGAAAGCAACATTGTGAAAACATAACAAGAGTACATCACATCAGGCTATAAAATAATGCAGCCTAAGGGTAAAAGGCATTTTAATGCATTTTAAATTCAGCACTTCTTATTTAGTAAAATAAACTCATAATTAAGTTCAAGCATAATGAAATAATTCGAGCATATCATGTGAGGAAATAATTTTAATGTTTGTCAGTGATTATTGCATAGAAATGTTCAAGCTCTAATTATGGCCTACAACTATAATTTCATAAGGTCATACATGTAAATGATTGTTAGATATCATTATAATAAAATCGTTTCAGGAAATCTAAGACTCTAATAATGTTAAGCATTTATACTGAAAGTTTCAGTGATATTGCAGTGTATACTGACATCTCAGACCCCTAACAATAGAACCAATATTCAGAGCAATTCAAGTACATTCCTGCACTTTTCTGCAGGTTTATTTTGATTTGGAATGGTTTGAGTCTCTTTTAGAGAGGGCTTTTCAAACCTGGTTTTAATGATTTTCAATAAACTCTAATATATCACTGTGGCGAAAATCCAGATTCAGTTTGGACTGGAGAGATTATCCTTACTATCAGATTCTGACTCTCAGAAATATGTATTTAAGAGCCACCTTGCTGAAGGCCACCACCTGAACAGAAATCATTGCCAAATTATGGACCAACATTTCGAATCATTATTTATTTTCAATGCTGCTTAAATGTGGTCTGTCAACACGTTGGGTCTCAGTCTCAAAGTATAGTCAGTTCGAAATCATATTAGAAAACACTATGATCTCATCATCTAATGAGGGAAATGTGCTTTTGGATTTGTGTAATACACATCCCTAATTCACAAGGTCAGTATTTTTATATAATTTGTTTATATGCACATTTGTTTAAGAGTTTAAAAGGATCAAGTATGAATTCTATGGAAAGCATAATAGAATTAAAAGTTTTGGATAACAAGTCAAATTCCTGTCATGTGATCTGCAATTGACTAAATGTTATGAATAAAAGAAAGTATTAACTTCATTCAAATTGTACATTATTAAGGATTGGCAGAATTGCAGCAGTGTTTTGTCTGGGGAAAAAGGCACAATTTGTTGACAAACATTCTTTATTTTTAGACCCTTTAAAAAGTTCTTATGCCTCAAGTGACTAAAAGTGCATACCTCCCATTATGTTTCTAACTATCTGATTTCCCGCTACATTAACAACTTAGTGCTTACTTACTTCAGCCTACCACACAAGGAAGATTTTAATTAATTTCCACTGCTCATATCCCTAAAAATGTCACCTAGGTGTGCCTTACTTTTATCTTGAATACGGAGTGTTAGCAATCTATTTGTTCAATTGAACATTTTTTTGCTCGGAATGTCAGACTTTTTTTATCATTTGGATGATGACAATATTTGTGAAGTTACTGAAAATGTGTTCTCATTTTAGCTTATGGACACCTTACATAATTTCTATAAGAAATAATAGGAGAAAACTGTTTTTTCTCTGACATGGCTCATAAAATCCCAGCAGAGAATCAGCAAAATTGCCTAGAACTCACTACAATTCGAAAATATTTTTAAAAATCACCAATAAATGATTTATATTGGAACAAAAATCTGTTATCACCCTTGGCTTTCATTCTTTTTTGTGACCCTTAAAAACAGGCTTTCATTACAATGCATTTCAAGGAGATTAGAATGGCGTATCCTTATCACCTAAAAATATCCAACCGGTATGCTTCTTGTAACGTTCAGCTAAGTAGTCCCATGAAAAACACACAATCTAACACACAATTTTGTGAATATCATCTCACATGTAAGGGTCTAATTTAAAATAGCAATAATATGCATGGGGAAGGCTACTACCAGGTGTTTGTTGACCAGGTTGGAATGGAGCTTCTCTTGGCTTTGCCTCAGGAAACTCTGACTTCACTCAGTCAATAACTACCTGGGAGCACCCTCCACCCGAATAATAATACATGAGTATTTCCCCCACACTAAAACCAACAATTCAACAATACACCAACACTGAAGTAATAGGATGCGTTTAAAAGAAGCTTTGAAAAGTTTACAATGTGTCTTAAAAGCACCAGCGATGATTGTGCTGGCAATATTAAGAATAAAGGGAGAACATTTGGGTCCAATGGAGAAAGACTAAGTAACGGTGTCCAAGACCATATGGAAATCACAAAACTTTGGCTAAGTAAAAAAAACACATTTCTGTCAATCAAGTAAACAGGTGGAAAGTAAAGTGCATGTAGAGTACATGTGAAGATCACAAAAGAATAGCCAAGAACACCACACACACACACACACACACACACACACACACATCAGACTGCATTACCCAAATATACACTCCTCACACTATCTAAGGAACTGTGAACACAATTCTGATCTCATTTGACATAATCCGAAATACAACAGACATAGAAATGCATTGTAGGAAATGTTAATCTACATATGCAATAATTGGAACACTGTGCCACCCAAATGCATTTTTAGAAACAATACCCCACTCAATGGTGGCACAGTTAAAACATACTGGACATTAACACACACACACATTTAGCAGAAAAAGTGCTCACAAGGTCTACAAATATTACCCTAGGTCGCACAGGAGACGTCCTTGAAGGACACTATGATATTTAGGACCAGATGTATGACGGAAAATTCCATGCGCAAACGGGTTTGCAACCCATTTGCGCATGCAATTTTCCTCTGGGCCATGTACTAACACTATATATTGTTTGGGACTCAGTACTAAGGAGGGGCGTTCCCTTTCTAATAGAGACTCACAAGCCATGTATGAATGTTTTGCAACCACAATTGCAGTTGCAAAACACTCACAATTTTCCACCCTCTTCAAGAGGGTGGTATTGCAGTCGCAAATGGGGAAGGGTCCCCAGGGGAACCATTCCCCTTTGCAGGGGAGAATATTTTTTAGGGGCAGGCAAAGGTACCAGGGACCACTACCTGCCCTTAAAAAATGAAACAAAAACGTTTCATTTTTTGTTTTTAAATGCATCCCGATTTCCTTTAAGGAAAACGGGCTACATTTTTATAAAAAACTGCTTTATTGAAAAGCAGTCCCAGATATGGAGGTCTGCTGGGCCCAGCAGGCCACCATCCCTGGGAGGGCCAGCCATTCCCAATGGGGTCGCAAATTGCGAGTGCCTCATTAATATTCATGAGGCTTGCATTTTGCGACCCCATTGGGAATCGCAATCAGTGTGTCTGACACTGTTGTACATTGTAAATTGTGATTCGCAATTTGCGACTTGCAATCGAGCGCAAATTGCGACTCACAGTTTATACTGGCCGTACATCTGGCCCTAAATGTGTAAACACACTCATTGTGTTATCAAGAAAAAAAATCAAATGTAAAATATATATATAAGAAACCATTAATAGCTAACCCCAGGTGGAGACCTCCACTCCACCCGCGGAGTGTGCAGAGATTTGCCTTATCCGCGTTCCGCGGAGAACGCAGAGAAGGCAAATCTCTGCACACACCCCAGCGGAGGCGAGTCGGCCAGCCCCCGGCTCCACCCACCAATTATAGAAAGTAGGTAAAAATGATTAAAAAATAAATTAAAAACCACTTACCCTGTATGCGGCATCCCCGGGCTGCCCTCCTCCTCTTCTTCGCCCTATCGGTAATCCTTGTGAAAACTGCGCATTCGCGCTCGCCCGCACATGCGCATTTCTCTCAAGAAATGCACATGCAAGTGCACATGCGCAGTTCTCACAAGGATTAGAGAGATGACGAAGAGGAGGAGGAGGGTAGCCCGAGGACACTGCATGCCAGGTAAGTGGTTTTTAATTTATTTTTTAATCATGTTTAATTACTTTTTATAATTGGGGTGGGGGCGGGTGGCGTAGCGTAGCGGAGTTTCACTGAGTTTGTTTTCAACTCTGTGGACCTCCTCGTAGCCCCACTATGCACACTATGCCCGGGGTTATTAATAGCACTTTCAATGCACCTTTCATTGTTCACTGAATATCCACAAACACACAGGACACACCAGTGCTACCATAGTATAGAACTTGTACCAAAGATCTATATAAATGTGACACATAAAACATTCAAAGAGCACAAAACGTGCACTAGAGACATATAAAAATGTGAATGTTGTGCAAATATTCCAGGAAACCAAACTGCGCGAAGACAGAGAAAGATCTGGGGGCAACCGACTCGAAAAGGATTACTGACTTGTAAATTGACAATGAAGGAACAAGCTTACTATTCATTCCTCGCAACTGAAACCCACCTCTCTCACCTCACGCAGCACACCTTCACCCTCGTCCATGAGAGACTAACATAGATGTAGACACATTCCCCAATCACTCCAAATGCACTTAAGTCTCAGCGAGGCCTTTCTAGAAAACAGAGAATGTTAGTAAACAGAGAATATCTGACATCTGACGTCTCCTGATTAGACACAAATAAGAAACAACAGCTAGAAACATCCTTAGTCAAGAAAGCAGAACATAATGGGGAATTCCCACCCAGTGAAATCCAAATGCTCCCCCTTACAATGCTAAACACGATGCTCTTGGAATACACCAGTAACACAGACTACAAAAGCAATGGCACCAGTTCAAGTATTAGAACCAATACGTGACTGCACCCGCATATGACAGGTGGGAGTTAGTAAGTGGACGGATTTCAATAAATAATAAATTACATTAGTACCAATAAGAGACAGCCACAAAAATGAAAGTCAAGCCTGAAGAACTAGGCCACACCCTCCTCACAACAGATAAATAATCAACACCCTACGCCAGGCATATTTTGGCTCTGGTACATCCATGTTCATCTACTACGTCCTGGTCTACGTACCACACTTGATGAAACTCATTTAGAAAGCACAAAGGTGATGGATGAAAATGATTTAATAATTCGGACCAACTTTCCATTGCAATCAGCAGCTTCTGGCCTGTAATGTGCAGGTCATTTTCTATTGGCGAAGATAAAAGATATTGGGGCTTGCTCAACTTGCCACAGTGTATTCTTGGCTCAACTGTGTCTTACTGTTCTCTGTCAAATGGCAATGTATCTGTTGTTATGCCCTTGCTTGCTGAAGTTGCAGGCTTAAACAAATGTTGTTTATATTTAGTAGATGCATCCCACCACATTGATAATGAAGCTGTATGCTCTATGCACTCGGCATGAATGCATTTAATCCAGTGCAGGGTTGTGTGGTGTGCTTGCATTGGACTTCTCCACCACAGTGGAGTCTCACAAACTGAGCTTTAATTCTGAGTCAATGACTCCAAGCGGTTATCTTTTTCCCATGTGTTACTTTTATCCTGGTCCTCATCTGTCAAGGACTTTGTGGCAGCGATGTGTGGTATGAGGGATCAGGCTAGGTAGGTTTACTTTCCATGGTCTGTTGATCACTATCCCAATCCGAATATACCCTTATTTGTGAGTTGGAGATGGTGGTGAGAGGGACTTCCTAAAGATACAGGAAGCTAATTACCTAGTCTAATCTCGAGACTTAAACTAAAGAATGACTCCTGCTATTTGGTGAGAATAATGTTTCGGAATGTGTGGACGGCTGCACATCTATGTAAGTTGTGCTGTTCCACGGCAGAAAGAAAGTCCTTTGTGTGAAGGGGCACCTGTAAATGAGAGACTGTGAAAAGTTCACAACGCGAAATAAGGCCATATAGAAAATACAATTGCTTGCTTGGACAGCCTGCAGTGTCAGTAACTTTTCAATCAAAAGGTCCCAGAGACCATTTTAGCAGAGTTGCACGCTATAGCTTAGGGTTTTAGCGACAGCTTCAGTAATTGTACTTTGTGTTCACCTGCACAAGCAATAGATTAAAAAGAAAAGAAAAAGCCATAAGGATTGTAAAACATCCTGAAATAACTTCTGCTGAATTGCTCAGAAGGACCAGTAGGATGGGAATAGGTTTTGCAGTTATTTGTACGAGGGTATTAATACACTGTGTTTGACAGTCCTTTCAGGGCCTGTTCTTCTCTTTTTTATTTATAAAGTATGATCCCTTGAAAGTAGAATGCCGGTCTTAGCGAGTTATATAAAAGAAAAACATATCTATTTACTTTCCTAAGTGAATAAACAGTCTTGCAGATTATTTCTGGATGCAATTAGCATTCAGTGCAGCTTTTAAGAATATCTGTAGATGGTCATCATCATGGGGAACAAGTGCCCTGAAGACCCATCCATCCATCAGTGTGTGTGTACACACACACACACAACACACATACACTATTGAACTGGGCACCTGAACAGTTTGGAAAAAGTCCAAAAATTAAAAAGTTATGCTGTTTTCAATAGGTGATTGGCATTAGGTTTGTTTGTTGAATGATCAGATGTGAACGGGATTGGTGGAAGCCATATCGATGGAGCACAAGTCATATGTAATGAGCCAACACGGGTTTTACTTTTTGAAATTCCAACCTGTTTTCCTGAAAGGCACAGAGTTTGTAGAAACACACTTGGCATTAAATCTAACAAATATTAAACTAGTTGGGGACTGTTTTCAGAGGATATCCCCAGTGATACTGGCTTGCAACTGTAATCCACCTAGAACAGGCCAAAATATTCAGTACATAAAATCCTTTTTTTCATTGTCACCCTTTCCTCTTCCTTACCCTTTCCCTCTCACTCCACTACCATACTTTAAATATTTCACTCTCTTTTAATCAGATCTCTTTTTTTAATAGGCCGTTAAGGGTCACACCTGAACTTTTCCTTTCTGTACATGTTGCAAAATTAAAGGGCCAAATATGTCATGAAAACTTTAGACTATGAATTAACATGCCCCCTTCTCGCAGGCAGTGTGCCCCCTCTACTCTAAAGAACAATATCCACTGAGGTCTGTCCTCGTAATTTCTGAGGGAGGTCCCACCTATCGTCCACATCATTTAGAGAGACAGAGATATCTGAAAGGTGCAGGAGCAAGAGCTTTTGTACATCTGATAATTATGGCATGACATATACTGTTTCATAACCATGAATGTATTATCTTCATGTAACAATGCGTATGAGTTCTTAATCTTTTGTGTTTTGACTCTATAAAGCAGAAAGCACTTTGACGTTTCAGAACTGAAATGGCCGTGCTGAATAAAATCACAAAAGTAAACGAATCAATTAGTTGACTATTGTTAACTCCCACAAACACTGCACCACCAGGGGCGTCCAACGATAAGATTGACTCTTCAGTGGCATTGGCTGGTTGTTAAGTCTAGTAATGCTGAAATAATGGTAAAGAAAACAAACAGAAGAGTTTTGTTGTGAGCAAAGCTGTTGGACAAAGAGATCATCTTGGACTAGTGTGTGTTGTCTTTCAAACATACAGATACAGACCCGAGGGTCAAGTCCCAGCCCTTGATATTATTAGGCGTGAGTCTTGATGAATGCACTAAAGACCCCTCTGCTCAAACACCTGTGTGGACATTTCACACAACCCATAAAAACAGAAAGGACACATTAAATATAGTAATTTCCCATGTGTTTGCATACCCTAATGGTGACAGGCTCTTGTCATACATGCAGTACATCTTTGTACATCTCTGAAAGGTATGCTGTGGAGGCAACAAAGGTTTCTTCCATCTTTGAAGTCGTTTCACAAATGGTAAATAATTGCAGTCAGTGCGGTGGTGGAAATTAGCGTGAGATGACAAGAATGAGGGGAAGTAAGATGAGGATAAGAAAACTCAATGAGTTATGTGCTCACCATTGAGGACCAGCTTCAATCCTCTTGATATCAATATATTGAGTACATTGAGGAGGATTATATTAACACCTGTTATTTAGAGAGCTAAGAAACCGACACATCAGTTGCAGGACTCTTTTAATTAATAAACATGTTCATGAATAGTAGTTTTATTGGTAATATTTTAATTTTTACATTGATTGTTCCATTGACTATATGCCGTATGAGGAAGTGGAATCGTAAACCACACAGGAGCAAAGACGAGAAGTAGTTAATATAGGCTAAGAGAGAAAAGTGTCATCAGGTGGCTCTTGATTCACTATTTTCCCAAAGATTGAGTTTGTGGGCCACGCAGTTGGGGTGAGTGTGTGACTATGACACAGACCCTTGTGTGCAGTGAAGAGAGAATTAAAATCCAATTAGAGCAGGCCAACAAGGGGATGAGTGCTGGTACAACATAAACATCAAGCTGGGCTCTCCTAGTGTAATTTATTCTTTATTACCAGTGCAGAGGGAAAGGAAGGTGTCTCATGACCAGGGCCACTGGAATTATGCGGAAGCAGAGGACCAAATTATGTGAAGGAAGGGCAAAAGTATGTGGCAGGAAAAGGCAAACTATGAGCCATAATGTGTCACATTTTTCTAATAGTACTACTACATTATTTTGTCATTTTTTTCACATAATAACACTGTCTGAGCAAAGATTTACACTCACACATGCCAATTCAACACCCAAATGCAGCAATAATCAACTGTAAGATGGCCAATCAACCTTTACAAAGGATCTTCCACTAAGTGGGAACAGATGTCACCGCATTTTTGTAACTTTTGGTGTGCATGAACTAGAAACAATAGTTTGTTTTTGTTAAAATCATCAGATTAGGAAGCAGATGATGGATTATGTGGCAATCCATAATTATGCTGAAATTGCTATGGCTGCAGAATTGCATAAGTCCAGTGGCCCTGCTCCTGCCCAATGTAAGTCAGCCCCTCCCCACACTGAACATTGGTAATAAACAGCATATTAATCCTAGGTTGTGTGTGGGTGTGTTTAAGTATGTGGGTTATGCTATGCTGTTTTTGTCATGTGTAGTAGTTTACCATTACCAAGATGCAAGGGAATTACTGCAAGCATAAAATGGCTTAAACTGGAGAATACCAGCAGAGGTGTTTTCCTTTGTAAATTGATTGTGAGAGACAGTAAGCTTTCTAGACTGTGCTATGGAATATGTCCTTTGAACTCTAGTAATAGATGTGGTAATATGCCTTTATTAGAAGAATTGATTTAACATGTGCTAAAGGGGCACATCAAACAACTGAATATCTATCTATCTATCTATCTATCTATCTATCTGTCTGTCTGTCTGTCTGTCTGTCTGTCTGTCTGTCTGTCTGTCTATCTATCTGTCAATATGGGCACCTGACCAGGTTGGAAAAAGTCCAAACATTAAAATGTTATGATGTTTTCAATGGGGATATCTATCTATTTAAAAATACACATATGCACACACATATACATATATACATAATGAACAATCTGACAATTTGATTGACAACGTCAAGCTGTCTAGAATTGATGTGAAACATAAGCTGGCGAAATCTGAATATAGGGGTTTATATACAACATTTTGGCGTAGGGCAATGCTGCTCTCTAGAAGTGATGTAAACCTAAACTGGTGAAATTTGCATATAGGGGCTTATTTACAACATTTTGGCGTAGTGCCGCGCTGCAAGCTATCCTGTTGCGCTGCCCTACATCAAAAGAAAAAGGCAGGAATGCGCCGTATCTACAAGAATAGGTACATTCCTGTCCTCTTTTACTGCGCTGGTGCACACATGTCTGCCATGCACCAACGCAGGCCCCCTTGCACCATGGTGCTTGGTGCAAGGGTGTCTGTGTTGAAATCAAGTTGTTTTTGTGGGGGAACGGACACCTTTCCACACATAAACAACCCTTATGCCACCCCTGGGGACGCGTTTGCTTTTGATGCATTCCAAAGGTTCACAGCATGTTGTAGATCTGGGAATGTGTCAAATGCCATGGGTGTTATGTGGGAACACCCACAGTAGCACCCGTGGCATGCCTCCCCATCGCAGTGTTAGGCAATGTAAGGATTTGCTCTGCATCACCTCACGCCACGCTTGGTGGCCTTATGTGGTGGCCTCGTGGGTATGGATAAGCCAAGGCCTCTGTCAGAAGGTCATAAAAAGTGAAGTTCAGTCAGCGTACTGGGCTTGTAAATAAGCCCCATCGTGTTCAGCTACAACTGCAAACTTGCTGCAGTGCTAAATTGTTCTTTTTTTGATAAAACGTAACACCAATTCACCAATGGCTGTCCTCCCCAGAGAGGGGCTTCATTACGCGTCTGCACAGAAAATAATTATTCAGAGTTATTGCTCTTCTTTCATTTAAACGATCGAAAAGTCTCACTGGTCCAAAATGAATCTTTCTGAAACTCATCGCATTCTTTGATGCAAATTCTCCCCGCGCTTTCCTCGGAGAAGACGAGCCGGCTTTCGTTTTTTTGACAATATATTTCTTTTGTTGATTAATGCTCCCATTAGTTTGAGGAAGAACAAAACGGAGACGGCGCGAAACGCGACCTGCCAATTCCATTACTGCATTGTAGACCATAATGTGCGCTCTTGGAGGACAATTGTCTGGAGTTCCTGAGCGGCGAGCAGGCTTCTCGCTTGTGTTTGGCAGACGTCTGTCTGGTGCGCTTTTAGGTGGCGTTCACTTAGCCCGTGGTGCGTCGGCGATATTCCGCAATCCGACGGAAGAGATGAAAAGATTAGTGCAAACACCTGCTGCAAGATATTGACAGAGAGCCTCCTCCCGCCCCCAAGATCGTGCCCGCAGTGCTATCTGAACATAGATTTGTTTTAATTTGCCATTGATGCGTTTGATGGCTGGCGCGATCAAACGGGCCGGAATCGAAGCCAGGTATGCGCGCGGCTCTGCTATCCTGAATATTGGCCGCTTTTATAGATATAAAATCTCGAGGCTTCAGTGTTCAAATGTATTTGTAGCGATGTTTGCTTACAGATCAATATTAAATAAATTGGTCTGGCAGCCGTGGCTATAAAGCAGCTGTCGGCCTAATGTAATCCACAATGCTGTTTTGTCTCCTGCCTGGAACTTGGTTAGCCATGCACATGTAATTTGTGAGCGTCTCAAGGAAATATTAAGTACTGAATTGGAATGTGGGTGGGTGGGTTTACCTGTCTGCATAACATGGCCCCTCCCTGTGTGTCGGTGCATGCTCAACGCGGGTCAGTTCTCATCTTTCAGGTTCACTCCTTAAACCTTATTTTGAAACATATGCCCTTAAAGCATTCGCAAAGTATGAGAGGATAGGGGCGCCACGTGTTCCTTTTTAGGTCTAATACCCTTTGATTTTGTTAAAACTATATGCATAATTTACATACAGCTTATTTATAGGGGTTTTCAGCCAGCTCTCTTCGTGTAATGGTACTTATTGTGTCACTACATACTTTTCTTCCACCATTACAGCATTCAGCATGAGGCAGTGGGTCAGCTTACTTCAGCCATTGGGTAACTTCACTGTGAGCAAGAGCATTCTGCCCTTTCAGAAGTAGCAAATCCAGACAGAGAAATTCCCTCAAGTGTCAGAAACTACTATGGTGTGTGTACATTTATCAAAACCAAAAACTGTTTGCTTCTAGCCACTGTGTTTTTATTTTTTTGATTGACTTGGCCCTGCAGCTTTCAAAACAATCAAGTTTTGCAAAAACCACGACAAAGCAGGCTCAGACATCCAATAGGCTGGCAGCCATCATCAGACTTGTTGGCATTGCCAATGTGTGTTAAATTATTAACGTTACTCAAACGTCTTTTGACAGAGTTTTGTGATGGAAAGATCAGACAAGGTGTTTTTGTTTTACAGTGAAAAGACTATCATTGTAAGGAATTCAACATAAATAATAAAGGAATAGATAATGTTGCTGGATTTCACTATTGCAAGTGTTTCACATAATGATATTACATAAAGCATAATGTTGCCATGCTCACAGCCGGTCGCCTGAGCTAGGGTTTTGAGTTGCAGTTCCAAAAGCTGGCTATGACTATCTCTGTGTTTGGATTTAGTATACCCACGTGCATTCCCAATGCTGACTCAAAGAAGAAGCTAGAAAATTATCCGTCTTACAAAAAGGGATCAATTTGCAACAATCTCTTTCTAGTCTCTTTTCAACCATCCCAGGGGTAATAGCCAATATTAACGTGATATAGTTGGTTAAATACACAGGAATCACTGTGGCAAGCAACCCTAGGTCAACATTGCCTTTGGTGTGGTTTACTATTAAGCATTTAATTATATTCTCATGCACCACATTCACAAATCTGCAATGGAAGTCATCCAATAATCTTTAAAAAAGTTTTATATTTCACCCAGGAGTTCAAATTGTAACAAAATATTGTAACTTAAATATTGACTAGCCAAATATTGGGAAAGTAAATGTGTGTTTGTCTGTATGTGTGTGTGTGTGGGTATATATATATATATATATATATATATATAGATAGATATATAGATAGATAGATAGATAGATAGATAGATAGATAGATAGATAGATAGATAGATTTCACAGAAACAAGGCAAAAATTAAACTGACTGTAATACTTAGGTATTCAAAAAACCTTAGAAATTCACTGAATAAAGCAAAGTTTAAATGGACAATATAGTTAGATGAACATGTCAGTTAAAAAGTTAAAACGTACTATTTTTAATGAATTAAACCTCTGAAATTCACCGGTTATATTTAGCTAATGCAACTCTAACACATTCCCTAAAGTAACTATAACTTGCACCATCGACATGTCATTAGTGTCTTTTCAGATGTTGCAGTGATGTTATCAATTGTCTCATAGACTATGTCAGGAGTGATGTAATATGTGAGGTAATTATCGGTGCATGGCAAGGATGCTGGTTATATATATTTTATGGTACGTGTTGTAGTTACTTGTGATTACTGCAACTGGTGAATTTCAGTGGATGTGAACTTCCTTGTCCCCCTCAAACCCTGTGTGTATGCTGCCATCATTGTTGCTGGATTCAGCTTGCCTAGCTCTTCTGTCCGGCACTCTAAATCTCCTTTCATGAGCCATTATCCTCGCCTCTGATTCAAGCTTGAGCTCAGCCATCTGCAATCAAAACTCCCTCTCTGCCTTCCAGTCTGCTAGTTACTCTGGGGACAGGCCTTGTGAAGACACACTCTCCTCTCTGGCAGGAAGTTCCTATTCAGGAGACAAGTGATCCCCCTCTCCTGAATGCCCCGTTTCAGGGCTGGTGTCCAGGCCCCGCTCCTACTCCTCAATATCATCCTCCTCATTCTCATCATCTGTTGCTGTCAAACTGGTGAACCTCCACCCAGGACCTCAGAGCTTTCTAAAGCTCTACATTCTTGGTGCCTTCCTTAGTTGGCGATCCCCTTTACTTACAGAATTGGTTGGCTTCCACCCCACTGAAGCTCTCTAGGTTGATAAGCTTGAATTCCATTTCTGAAGGCATGGTCACAGACATTCAGGTAGAATGAGAGAGAATTTGGAAATAGCAAAAAAAGGCAACCATGGGAAATGTAAAAGAAGTCAAATTGGTATCAAATTATTTATCTGAGATTATAGTGCTACACAAAGTCACTGTACAGCACTGCACAAAAACAAGTCCATATTGCACAGCTAAATACCAATGTTGGAAACTTGGTTACTGGCTGAGGTGGGTGAAATCCTACGCAAGCAGCAAAAACAATTTCGGGTGAAGTCACAAGCAAACCCCAAATTTAACTGTGCTCAAGCCTCTGGTAGCTTCAGGCTCCGAGAGGCCTTTGTTCACAGCAACAGCGGTGAAATAAAAAAAACATTGCAATATTGTTCTCCAAGCTTCTACCGGCCATTAGAAGCCCAGAGCACTCCATTGTCTTCAATGGAGTGCGAAACATTCCAATGTTCTAATGTGTGGTAAAGCCATGTATTATTTGCCTTTCAAATTATTTGACCACTGATCAACTTAAACCTTTTGAGCCACTTGAATACTAGTGGTGACTGCAGAGTGGAAGCGAAAGACAGTGCTGTGTGGCAAAAGTCAAGCAATTCATATTTTGTCCATTATAGCACAGTGGGAAATACTAACCCCAAAGTTTAAACTTGGATTCACCAAGTCGAGAGAACATTTGTCCTCAACATACATAGACAATGGAAGATCAACTGCCATTCTTGTGTCAACAATGCCATTCAACTCTCTAATATTTCCTGTGTTAGTCTGCCTCCTTGAGAAGCTTGTGACAGTGCATACAACAGCCCTGGACTGGTCACTTGGTATCGAAGTGTAGTATTTATTCATTCATTGAAGAATTTATGACTGTTGTCTTCACCATAATGGTGGCAAAGTACATTACAGAGGACATGAAAAATGTCAGAATATCCAAATGGTAGGAGAGGTAAAAGCAACCTACCAAAAAGACCAAGCTATGGATGTGCCGGCCAAAGATCACATTAAAACATTTTACTGTTTCAAGTGTCAGTGATTTCTGAATTCAATCCTAACTTCACACAATTCTTTAAATACTTACGATTTGGATAGCGGAGAGGTAGAAAATACTATTCCCACTTAAGTGAGTGTAACAGTAGGGAAAGTGATGGATAGCAGAGGAATAAAAATTACTATTCCCCCTCCAGTGAGTGCAATAGTAGGGAAAGTGTTGGATAGCGGGGGCGGGGTGGTAAAAATTACTATTCCCACTCCAGTGAGTGCAACAGTAGGGAAAGTGTTGGATAGCAGAGGAGTGGAAATTAATATTCCCTCTGCAGTGAGTGCAACAGTAGGGAAAGTGTTGGATAGCAGAGGGGTAAAAAATACTTTTCCCACTCTAGTGAGTGCAACAGTAGGGAAGTATTGGCTAGCAGAGGAATACAAATGGATATTCCCTCTCCAGTGAGTGCAACAGTAGGGAATGTGTTGGATAGCGGAGGGGTAAAAAATACTGTTCCCACTCCAGTGAGTGCAACAGTAGGGAAAGTGTACGATAGCAGAGGAATAAAAATTAATATTCCCAACCCAGTGAGTGCAACAGTAAGGAAAGTGTTGGAGAGCGGAGGGGTAAAAATTACTATTTCCACTCCAGTGAGTGCAAAAGTAGGGAAAGTGTTGGATAGTGGAAGGTAGAAAATACTATTCCCACTACAGTTAGTGCAACACTAGGGAAAGAGTTGGATAGCGGAGAGGTAAAAAATACTATTCCCACTCCAGTTAGTGCAACAATAGGGAAAGTGTTGGATAGAGGAGGTGTAAAACATTATATTCACACTCCAGGCAGTTCAAAATTAAAAACAAACAAAATATCACCAACATAAAATTAAAAAAAATACAAATGAAAAATATATTAAAAAAAATAAAAATAAAAAAATAGAAGCATATTATCATGTTAAAATAGATAAGACAAATACCTAGAAATATTATATTAAATAAATTTAAAATGTGATTTATTTATAAACGAAAACATTAATTATTACATAAATGTAATCTTTTTTATTTCCTACCCTATAACACTGCACAATACACAACATACATCTAAATTTTTCAAAAATGTACCGCCATAATTAACAATCAATTAAAGAAATATTATTAATTAAAAAACAAATTAAAACAGATAAAAATTAATTTACTCCCCAAATCTTACCCCTAGATAACCAAAACTCACACACAAAAAACCATTACCCTAATTAATTATCGATTGATAAATTAATACTAATGACCAACTAATTATTAATAAATTAAACATAAATTACTTTCCACCATCTACCGCTATAAACCACACAACCCTCACCTAAAAATCATTACATGATTGCCATATTTATATTGTATTTATTAATTAGCATTAATTAACAAATAACTATTTATTAATTAAAAATAAATTACTTCCCACCCTTTACCCCTATAAACCCCACAACCTACTTCTAAAAAAATGACAACATAATTAATTACCAATTAATTAATAATAATTAACACCCAATTAATAATTAATTAATAATAAATTACTTCCTACAATTAGTACTATAAAATCTCAATTAAATAAATATTAATACATTTTAAAAAATCACTAATTTATGATATTCAAATCACTTCCCACCCTTTATTCCTATAAACCCCACAACCCACTTCTGAAAAAATAACACGATTACCATAATTAATTACCAATTAATTAATTCATATTAATTAGCAACCAATGAATAACTAATTAATAATTACTTCCCACAATTAACACTATAAAATCTAAATTAAATATTACTAAATAATAAATAATCATTAATTTATTATAAGTAATTGGTTCCCACTCTATTACCCTATAAACCGTCAACCCGCTACGGAACTTAAAAACACAAAATTTAATTAAAATAAAATTGATAACTACTAAAAAGCTAACACATATATTAAAACACAAAAACAATACTTATTCAAAAAAATAGATCACATACATTTAAAATACATACTAAAATACATAACAGTAATTAAAAACTCTATTTTTTAAACAACTATATTTTTGCAAACGATATTAATGACTTCGATATTTTTAAAAACAATATTTCTTACCTTCAGGTCGATATTCTTCACCACAATGTTCTTGCTGTAGAAATTTCTGTCACAATATTTCCAACTCGATATTTGTGTAAGTTGCCATTTCCTACTCAATATTCTATCTGCATACCATAAGTAAGGCATCCTCCCCCAACTGCCAATGCTATGCTGATGTTAATGGTACCTTTCTACATGTTATATGGCAATGTCTGCTGATTTCATCTTAGTGGGGACAAAGTCATATGAAGATGGAAACTGTGGTTGGTCATCCAGCCATACTAGTTAAACAAATTGCGATTCTTGGGGTAATGGACAGTTGGGATTGAACTGCTGGTTCCAAGACTTTGCCTGGTTTCAGCCTAATGATGGCCAAGTGAGATATATCTACAAACTGGCAGATTAACAATCCCTGACACTGGGAGATTGGTGAAGGGTGTATGAACATCTGTGTATCAGCAGAGAGAATGGTCAATAAGGCACGTTGGAGCCCGCACAAATACCAAGGAATTTGGGGGCCATTGATCAGATTACGGGGCCCTAGTGGTCACAGCTGTTGGTTGAACTCTAAAGTTCAGCCTTGTGGAGAATGAGGGATGCGCATGTTTGGCTATTAGGTTGGGCAATTCCTCACAAAGTTTGGTCTTGTTCTCTAAACATGAATGTAATGTAAAGTATTTTGTCTTGTTTGCAGTAAATGGCATACCTCTATTGTTTTCCCACAAAATAAATACAAGTATGTTATTTATTTAAAAAAAGACACATCTAGGGGAAAGGAAGTTCTTACCACAGGACTTTATTGACCCTACTACCTCTGATGATAGTTGTTTGTGACCCAGGTTTTCCTTACTCACATAACTTCTTCCATTGCATCCCACCATGAAGCTCGTTTGTTTATAGAAATGGTGAATTAGTGCTAGACTAATAGGGGCATTTTCAGAATAGACCCATTTGCCAGAATGCTGCCAAGGATTTAATCGAGGTGAATTTAATTACTTGTAAATCATAGTAGTGGTCAACAGTTCAGTGTTGGATTCTATGAATATCCACAAAACAGATGTGTGCATCTTTGTGCTGGTAATGGTGGTATTGGCATATATTGAACTATGTTTATGCATGGAAATTTTTCGTTCCTAAAACCGAACTTTGCACTTTTTTGTGCCTGCTTCTGATCATGATCGTGCTTCTGGTACAAAAATTTGCCCGCGACAAGGGATTTATTCAACAATTAATTTAACATCCCCCAAATATTACGATTTTCAGTTGAAATGGTGTAATTAAGTGTATCAGTGGATTCCTAGCTCTGTTTCCCCAGCAGTTCATCGAAGTTAACAAATCAGAGATGTTGGTCACCCTGATGTGGTATGCCACCTCTGAGTTGACGTGGCAGTCCCACTTCCACAATTATCCCTGTGATGGGGGTTCTTAATATTCTCTCATCTTTAAAGCAATGGTTTGACAAGCTCCATGGAGTATTTAAAACTAAGCATGGCATGACGACCTGGATTTTAAACAATCTTCTTTGATATATATATATATATATATATATATATAGATATATTTGTTTTTTAAGTTAGGTATCAGAAAACCATGCCCATCAATAGCACTGGTCTACTAGAACTGGCTCCCTTTTTTTGTTTTTCCTTTGTTTGAACAGTGCCTTGCACACAAGGCTGAACCCATTTGAGGCATTTCACTATCTCCATCTTTTATTTCCCGGCTCCAGCGCCTAAAACACAATTTTGAGATTTGGGCTTCTCTGTGCCATGAGCTTACAGAGACGTTGGCTCAACTCTTGGTTCATATTTGTGTTTCTTTAGGAGTCTCATAAACCTCTTGATGGTCATTGTGAGAAGTTGCACATTTTAGCCTTCCTCATAACGACAACCATAATGTTGACATATGTGTACCAATTATTATTCAAATTGTGTTGTCTAGAACATTCAAAATTGTTGCTCCGTTTATGGAGGACTGAAAGTTGACCAACTGTGTCATTCTTGGTAGCCTCAAAGGTTGACTTAACCAGTTAAGGCGTAACCTTTATTGCCTTGGAAACTACTGTCAAATTTTTTTATCATCATGCATATTTGCCGGTAATCATACACATAAATTACTACGTCACACAATTAACTCAGAAGTGTTGCTCAGATCAGCATAGAACGATGTAAGTGTTTGATACAAGTAACTCAAATCCGCAGAACATACAGATTTTTTTAAAATGCCATTGAATACAAATATAGTCATATTTAACTCTAAGTCATGCTAACTATTGTCACAATAAAAAATAAAGTTATTTCACAAAACCTAGATTTCACACTTGAAACGTTTCACGACATCAAAATGGGCATTCCCGATAGGTAATTATTTAAAGACTACATTCTAAATAGATTTTGGTTGATGCCAGAATAGAGGTATTGTGCTAGAAAACTTTCTTTTTATACAGCGCTTCGTGTTGCACTTTTGCCATTTGCAGGCACTACAAATAACATGTTATTTAGAATCGCCAAAACAGTACTCAGTTTACCACTTCAGCAGATGGAAGGCTGGGTGAGTTGGCCATACTTTAATTTGAGCTTCTTCTCTTTCTTTCTTTATTTAAAATTCTTTATTCGACTGTGAACAAACATAAAAGCACATAAACAGCAAAATCAATCAGAAAAATACATTAAAATTAATTAATCTAGCATATTGAAATATAGAAGAAGCAATAGAGCTAATAAATCCACAGAGCACATTACAAAATCTCTCTTTTCAAAAAAGCATTGATTCCCGTGAACGAACGGCTGCACGAAGGAAAAACCCCATTCACACATGGGATTCTTCATCCTGAAGTTGTTTGAGGAAGTCATAGGCTCTACCACAATGCCTGAAATGTCTTACCTTCAGCAAGGTAACTAAAAACTTTTTGGTGAAAAGCTGATAGAAGTCACACAAAAAAATGAAAAGTGCATCATTGTTTGTTTTGAGGTACCACTACATGGGCATATCCTTAAATCTAGGTCGTGTTGAGAACCAACAGGGAAGCATAATGAGTATTTAAGCTTACCAGCTTTTACTCTTAAAATACCATCACTTCAAAAGCAAGTGTTGACTCTTTGGGCAATTTTACCAACTTCCCTCTTAGAAGCTTTGTTCTACCCCTTGTTATCACTTAACCCCTTCGCCGCGGCAGGAATTCCGTCGCGGCGCTGGGGGGGTTTGGGGGCATTTGCGGTGCCGCCGTGCTCGTGACGGAACCACTCCGTCATGAGTTACGGGCGAGCTGTGCTCATGACGGAGTGGTTCCGTCACGACTCCGCCCACTGCGCTAATCGCCCGCACAGGCGGGGAATTAGCGCCGCGTGGGCGGAGCGGCCGCCAACGGCCGCAGCATGACGGAACCACTCAGTCATGAGCACAGCGCACCCGTGGCTCATGACGGAGTGGTTCCGCCATGAGCACGGAACACGTTAAAAACCCTTCACCTTGAAGTAGCGCTGTGAGACCATACACGTTGTATAAACCCACGTAACAATATAAACCTCAAATCGCAAGACATGTATGCTTTTTGGGGTGTCTGTTGATACCTTTCTATACCCTCGGTGGAGATTAACGTGCTGCTAAAGCTGCGAGCAGAAATGCTGACGATTGGACTGAATTATTACCCTTAGATGGATTCATCAAATCTCCCAGCTGCATAAGTCAGGACTTGCTAATGAAGTTCCCTATCGAAAAGAAAAGACTAATTTTGATTTGGCTCTGGTAATGAACTTCGTTTTCCTGGTGTGATTATCTGCATGGGGTGGCTGAAAGAGTAGCAAGAGAGAGCCTGCGCACAGAAGCATTATGCAAAATGTCTCTTGTCTCTTTTTGCGGGGATATATTAAATTTCCGATGTAGTCTATGTAATATAAAATTATGGTAATGACTTTTGGCCCACTGTGCAGGCAGCTTGCTGGTCCTGAGCGCGTGTCTCTGGCTGGAGCACCAGGGCACACTGTGGGAGTTGCCTTTTCTATTAACAAACCTCTAGATACCTAATGATGAATTCTCTTTCACCAAATGTTCTCCTTTTGTCTGAAATACAAGCATTTTCTAAATTGCTTTTGAGAAAAACAAGAGAGGCAGAGAGGTCTGCGGTGGTAACAAAGCAGATACAGACAAAGCAGGGGAATGCTTTCACATCCGTCTTGTAATTATAAGCTAACAATTATGCTGTTCGCCGTATCGTGGAAATATCTGCTGTTTTGTGGAGGTAAACTCCTGCATTACACGAGTCAAGGTGCACATATGCCAGTGCCTTATACGTCACCGTGGAGGCGTGGAGGCTGACAGCTCGATTTATTGACCATCATTTGCTGCAACTTACAGAAACCAAAACCTTCCTTGCTATTGGGAAATTGTCTCTTCTGACACCATTTCCGTGTTCCCCGAGAGGGCCTTCCATGCAAAGCTTCTCGTTCGTTGTTTCCGTTGTTAAGAAAAGCTCTAGAAATTGAGGCCGCGTCTCTGTTTGAGGCCTTCCATTGGCAGCGGCTTGTGTCTGGACTACCACAAACTACGGGTGAAACAATCTGATGTTAAAGTTTAAAAGTACGTTTATTGAAGAAATATTAAAAGGTCAGTATATAATGCAATAAAAACAATCTAATGTTTAAATGAACATTTGTATGCCTTGTTTGTGACTGGCAATCGATGCAAGCAATGAACAACACCGTTTGTGAAAAACTGTCACAGTAAATATACCCACTGTCAGTTCATTGTATCTAGGCGGGTGAAAACCCAGTCCAGGTGCTATTTTTCAATGTCTTGATATTATTCAATGTCGTGATATTATTCAATGTCGTGATATTATTCAATGTCGTATCGCATTAATTCTCACAGATGAGATCAAAAGGACACGCGTGGGCCTCTTCAGAATGGATCATGGGTAATCAATGGCCTATGCAAATATAAGGGTGATATGAATGTGACTTTATGCTGGTCACTTTCAGAATATAATCTACGTCCCCATGTGGTCATAAAATAACGCGCCCCTAAACAAGTTTTACCTACAACTACAGTTTACTGTTAATGGCCATGGTGAGAAAACTGTAAAGTATAACTATATAGCACTTCTATGCTCTGAACACTAAAAGTCACTTAAGAAACCGATCACGAGGTTCTTTTTCCAAGTATTGTGGTCCCATACTTATCAATTGATAGCTCTTAGCATCATGTCTTACGTCTGCTTCTCCTGTTCATTATTTTTATTTAATTTAGATTTGTTAACTGTAACACGTAAACTTTAAAAGTTACAATAGTGCGTTCATTACAACTGAGACAAAATTGTCGTGACTGAGAGAAGAAATCATCCTATCTAAAGAAGACTTGAATACACGTCACATCCCCACAAACAGAAGACTCACCTTAACTTGTGTGCTGTACCGGGGGATGAGCCATATGTGGAGGTTCTTTTTCAAGATTTCCTCACATTTTTCCTTTCTTTTGCTTGGAATGAAAGGCAGCTGCTTTCACTCACGTATGTTCTTTCCCTCATGTACCTTATGTTTTTTCGGAATGATTGTCATATAAATTATTTCTTTGAAATATGAGCTTTGCAATAAGAAATGCTGTACATAGCAACAGTAGCAGAGTGCATAAGGCAAACAGCAGTTGGGGTGATGGACATATAGGTTTTTGTACTTCCTACATGGCGAATCAAGTTTGAGACAAAGTGTACAGATTTACGTTATGGTATATTGGGGGTACCGACGAGTGTGGGAGTTGAGGTGATCTGGATGTCCTGGGGTTACCTTCTACCTTTGGTAAATGAGACTTGGTGGCATATTCAAAAAAGAGTAAAGGCACCCTAAGTTTTCAGAAAGGTGGTTTTAGTGACGCATTCTGAGTAGACTAAATGAGCAGAACCATGAGGCAGCAGAGGCGGTTTAAGAGTGGAAAGTAATGTGTTGAGCAAAGACTGCATAGGGGCACATAGCTAGCTAATATTTGGGAAAAATAATAGAGATAAACCGTTATTGTATTTTTCATTACAAATCATACTTGCTCACATCCTATTGATGTATTTGTTTGATTTACGTAGTCCTAACTTGTGAACTGAAGCACCTTCATATCACTAGTCGTTTGATAGATACCCAATGCAGTTTCCAAGTCCCTTGCGAGGGTACTGGTAGATGTAGGTAGTGGGAGAAGTTATCTGTGTTTCCTCAGAGAAGGGATTCGACAAGAGGTGAACAGGATTCCTTGGTGTCCTGTCCATTGTGGGTAACATATAGTTGTCCGAGTAGTATGAGAAATAATGGAGAACGCTTCTATCAAGGCCCATTTTCAGATTGTTTTGAAGGTTTTCAAGTTTGGTTGATTCCTGAAATGGGGGCATAGTGAGTTTCAGTGACTTGTACCCGTGACCTAAATCATTCTACCTTCAAGCGTCTTTCTGTTGAGTCTGACTTGGGAGATCATGTTTATTCTGCTTGAACTCAGATTTCAACAGGGTGTAGTTTGGTGTAAGTTTCTGTAAAGAATTTGTAACAAGGCCGCCTCTCATTTTGAAAATTGGCTTTCGTTTTTTAGCCGCAAGGACCTGCTGAGCTCTGTGAGCACCTTTACAATAAGTTTTAGATGAATGTAGAGACTTGCTTCTTGTTTAGCATCCTGTGAGGTTTTTGATGTCTTTGAGAGAAGTTGTAAAGAGACTATGTGACACCATCGTCCCTTGATAAAACCAAAGCACTGTTAAGTTTATTGTGATGTCTGCACTGAAGAAGCAGCAGGATCCTTCTCAACATCATAAACTGGTAATAAGTGATCTTTACAATTGCTGAAAATTGATGTGCAACCACGAGATGTATATCAAACCATGCCATAGACATTTTACCAACTGAGCTTGGCTTCGAGTAGCTCCTCGTTGTTCCATCCATTTGAATGGTATAATGCTGTCTGTAGACTGCACAATTATAAGGCTTTGCATGCTTATGTCGTGAAATAAACATACTTTCAATCATCCGGCTATGCGACAGTAACCTAAAGATTTTTAATTTACTCAGGTGCAACTTCAAGGTTTGCCCACTTTATGTATCATGTGTAATTTATACATGCATAAAGTATGACTTTTTTCCAGGAGAAAATCATGCTTAGTCACAGAACAGGCTTTGATTCATACTCATACTTCACAAGCGATACTGTGTGGATTTCATCTTTGGGTGGGGGCACATTTCGTTAGACATTTCTTCTGTCCTTTGCTTTAAGAAACTTTATTACTGGTTTATAGTGGTTTAAGGTTCAGGTGCTGCTAACATACACATGTACAGAGTATTCAATCATCTCTTACTTGATGGACTCCTCATTACATAGCACTGCTGATTTCTGGGATTTGGAGCATTATAATACCTCATGGGTTGATTCCAGCACAATATTAATACCAAAGAAGGATTCCAGAAATGTAAGAAGAGCACGATTAAGTTACGCATTTAGTGGAGGAAAAGACGAAGGATGTTTCAAGGAGGAAAGTGCTCAGTTAACGATGCATAGTGCATAGTACCATTAACTACATGTCGTTTGAAAGCTTCACATTATTCACTTTTAGAAATGAAAAGCTCAGCCGGAATCTTAAGCCTCTTGTTTTCAACGCTTGTGTTTTTTTCCTTTAGGCCACCTTTCAAAGTAGGTGTTTTAAGTAACATATAGGGGATAATTGTAAGCCAAACTGTAGCAAAACAAGGCCTCTATGACATGGCACTTGTATTCCAGACATTGAAATATATAAGTCGCTGGATGATTCTTTCACGTACAGCATCCATCTCTCATATAGCTTGAAATGCATTCACCATTCTTCCTCCCTTCCCTCAGACCTAAAGACTGTCTTTAATGTATGGCCCTCTTTTCCACATCAGTGAGCATGCAAATTATCAACATTGTGCTTACAAGGAATTGCACGATGTGCCAACCAGATGCAGTTAGTATTATTACAGTTTGTTTGCTAAATTAACAATAACTTGAATTATAGTAACATACTCTCCTCATTGCCATCTGAAGGACTAAGCTGCAAGACTGAAGTAAATAAAACAGTGATGTGTAGAATACTTTAATTAATCTCAGACATTGATAAATACTGAGGGCCACATCCTGGTCGATCATGTTTTTGCCCACCATGACACCTCAGATTAGACCCAGCCAAATACAAATCACCTATGGTTCTGCTCCAATAGGAACAGTCCAGCCCTAAACTGCCAAGCCAAGTGTTCTCTGAACCTGAATACAAGCAACCGTAGGCTGGTGTCAGCCTATTTGAGCCTCTTTAGTCGGGTGCAACTTGGTTTTACTGGCACAGTGAGCTCAGTGCCCACATCTGGGTACATCAATTGCACACTAAAATGAACAAAAACGTGATGCGTGCAATATGTTAAATTCATCTGCGCTACAACCTATTATTCTTTTAGGGTAGAGACAATGTGAATGTGTAAGTTGAGTAATACTATCACGTATGTAGAACAACACAATTTCTTGAATGTAATAGCAAATACTCTGTAAAACATAACATATTGTTATTTTAAACAATAATATTAATATAGACAATAAGCAGGATATGGGAGCTTACATTTTAGAAATATTTCAGTATTATAATAGGAGTAGGTTTACTAATAAACTTTATGAAACTTTAATCTAACAATAATAGTACTATGTTAAAAAACATACTACTAATATAGGCATTACAAATGTCAAATTAACTCACTTTGACAAAAACAGCAATAACAATATGAAAGTATAACCTCGCAAACTTTGCTTCGAGTCAGTTTTGACACAACATTTGGAAGCAAAACCTTGGAATTTATTTGATATAAAATGTAATTAAAATCTCAACACCTCAACACAGATGGCTAGAGTTTAAGAATTCACAAGACAAAATGTGTATACACAGTCACAGCAGAATATACAAATTATATATAAGGAAGGCCAAACAAAACCCACTAAACAACAGCATCAACCAAGCCAAATACCAAGCCATGAAACTCCTCAAAATTCTATTAGAATTTTTGAATCCAGAGAAAAATTACACTTTCACAAAACTCTGCAATAGACTAGCAATGAGTTATTTAAACAAAGCAGATACACTTGATTCTTATTTAACAACCAAGAGAAACAACTCTTCCTATACTATGCAGCCAAAAACAATTATAGTAGATACTCAACCTCCATCTGTATCAGTCTTCAAAGAAATTACAACCTCAGAATTTGAAGTCCTGCTAGAAACTAGAAGCCCAGCCAGCTGTCCTTCAGGCCCCCTGCCCTCTACACATTTTGAAAAAGATCCTTCAGTCGACATTTATGTATATCCCAGTCAGAAATATTATCAACAATTCCTTAAAAACAGAAACTTTCCCAGAGTAATTAAAGAAGGAAGACATATGTCCATTGCTTACAAGAACAACTTGGACCCTCAAGACCCTACAATGCTAAATCAGTAAAATAATGGGTGCTGTTGTCCAAAGCTCTGCCCAGCAGGCCATGGCAGGTGCAGCCCATTGTTGGCATGCTGAATTCCAAGGCTGTGTGTTCTTGAATTCACCTCATGCATCTTTGATCCACTCCCAGGCACTCCTTGCCCCTTTATCTCTCACTTGCAGGTTCCTGCGTTCTCCCTTTATGATGGTTTCTCCGTCTTTCTCTTCCTCCATCTTTCAGCTTAATTTATTTAACCCTCTCTGGCTATTACCAATGTGACCCAACAAAGAATCCACATTTTCTCAATCATTTATTGCCTACAGACAGATATACCCCAGGACCATCTAAAATCAAGGAAGTGCTAAAAACAAACAGCCTCTAATATCAGAGAGAACCACATCCCTCTAAAAACTCAACACTCATGCAACTTTCTCAAACAAGCACATAACGGTAAGATACGTGTAAACCCCATTGATTGCCCATTCTTCAAAATCTCAACTGTGAAATCTGAACATCCCACTATCCGAACGTACCACATAGCTCAGTACCCAATGTTAAAAAAACATGTACAAATCATTCAATATCAATAATGTCCGATATCTGTGTAAAAAAGAACTGACTGTTTCAATACCATCAGCAGTTAGAACAACCTATGGGGGAGCAACGTGTATCTCTTTCCCATAGGTAAACAACTTTGAGCCTTTATTTCTATTCTTTATACATCCCTAAATTGCATCCTGCCTCCACATTCCAAAAAACCCTGCGTGAAAATACCATGATTTACAGTTAGGGATTATTTGCTCTCTCGCATTTCTATTTGTATAACACTCTCTTTACAGTCTATCCTCTGCATCCCTTAGTGTCTCCGAGTTTAGCCTACCTCTTCAGGGTCTGCCACTTTACTCTCTATTAAACTTCAATAATCTTGCAAATCATAAACTCTCCTTCTGAATACATTCCTGCAATATAAAAACATTTCTATCCTAGCTACTCATCCCCCTCCCATAAATCAGAATATCTCATTCTGTTCTAACCTCCCTTTGCTATGTCACTACATCTCATACCTTCCACTATATTTATTGCCCCTATTCTTCCACTTGCATTAACTCTCTTTAATAATGACAACTTATTATTTTAACTTAATACATCACCACTTGAAAACCACTAACTATGGGCTACGGAGTAGTGTGCTTCCCACCGTAAAGCACTTTAATGCCTCGTCAGGTGTTGTAAGCGCTATATGAATACAATTACAATGACATTAATTATTAAAGATTCAATTTCATAAAGGTAAAATATAATGAATAGATATCTTTCTTTCTTTTCAAGCTTTCGTTTTGTAAAACGTAGAGATTATGATATTTCAGTGTACTTCAATTCCTTAATTTTCGTATTTCGTAATTGTTCATTTATCATTTTGTGCTATGTGTATTATGCATGCATTTTGCCTCTAGCATACATGCAACCACATATTGTATAATTAAGTAGTTCAGAAACAGGTTTGGAAATATTTACTAAATTAGCCAAACCCACACATTTGGTTATATTAGGAACAGTTCACTTCAGGTGAACTTGCTTTAAAAGTTCCTAATCCCACTGTAAAACAGATTTTTAAGTACTAGCATATGGCACAAAATATAAAAAGAAAAAAATGCCATTACCTAACCGTATTACAATATACTTTAAAAGGAGTGCAAGCAAAATAAATCGATAGTATTTGAAGTTCATATAATAAAAAAAAGAAAAACACTGAGTCAGCTTTGCAACTAAAGAGTATACAACTATTTTTAGGAAGATGTGAAGAAAGTGCACAGGCTTTGTGCAGTCTCTGAAAGTGAAGACGACCAGTGAGTAAATGTTGTATGCTGTGGTGGGCGGAAGCAAAATGCAAATAACAATTTATCAGATCAATTGACAAACCCCACTGATCAAACGCGTCTCTATGTATTGAAATTATTTATTATTTATATTATGTATTATTTTTTTCCCAGGGTGGGGTGGAGAATTGGGGGAGGGGTTAAAACATAAGTCTGTCAAATGGTCTGACGAGAAGATCTAATCCATAACCATTATGTCAGCGAAAGCCCCTACTACATTTCAATAAAAAAGAAACATGACAAAAATAATGCCATGTGCATGAAAAATAAAGCCATTAAATTAGCATTTATTTTACATCCAGGTCTTCAAACAGCGATGTTTGTGATAAAGTGAAAACAGTAGATCATTCTAATGTGAGTACCACGTTTCCCTTAAACTCCGTGTGAAGTGGTTCAGGACCCCAGAGACAATATGGACAAGTATTTCATTTTCTGTACTCATTTGTCCTATTGTAGGGCAGCTTAAAATATGTGGCAAGACAGCCTGCAACAAATACAGCACCTTATTACAGCCGTACACCCCCCTCGCTGTGCCTTCAGCTCTCCACCAGCCTCACCTGTGATGTGAAGCACTCACAACATTGTGGCCTTAATCATGGCCATTCTTCAGTCTGTCAAATTTGCATTTCACTCATGTCAAGAGTCAGATTATAATTCTGAAAGATACTTTTACTGCTCACATTGTTAGGGTCACGAGGACATTCTTTGGGAAAATACCTTTAAATTGAAATGCAGCATGGCTAGAATAATTGAACATTTTGCATATTGCGCTTCCAATGTATTCAAGTCTTGTAGCTGGTCGTTTGCTCATCTGTCCAGCATTTCCCTAATTGGACAAAGGGCAGAGAAATCCAATAATATCATCTGTTGTAATTTCCGCTAAATGAATTCCTCCTTCATTCCTGGAACAGGTTCAGCCCCGTGTCAAGGTGTTTAACGTTTGTGAGGGAAAAATAGTTAATCTTCAATTGGGCCATAATTCAAGTGTCATGCCCTGCCGGGGTGCTATTGTGCATGGTAATGACCGACAATCAATTGGCTCCTTCTGAGCAGACGAGTCTGCAGTAAGTTTCAAGGCGTTCAGCCATTTTGGTTTTAGCTTTGATGTGCTTCATAGGTTGGGCCTGGACTGCTTCTTCGGCCAAAAAACATAAATTATTCATTTTTGTCAGTCACCAACCTCCCATATGTCGCCTAAAAAAAGAGAGCTTGGAATTATGTTTCAAGCTCTCCAATAATATAATTGCATAACTCAAAGAAAGCATTTGGCATGCAGCTTTTTGTGCCTGCTGAATGAATTGTGTGTCTGGGATTCATCAGATGAGGCGAATCCTAAAAGATGAATGCAAACTTTTGCGAGCATGAAGCCGACAGACATGTAGTCGTGAACTTACAGGCAGGTGTCGTGTGCACATCAGCTCTACACACAATTAGGAATGTTTTGGATTTGTTCTGTGTGCAATATTCGCTAAGAAATCAAATTTGTTTCATATAAAAATTTCCTGTGTCAAGAGTCTTGGCAAAGGAACAACTGCTTTTTTGTTCACATTTGGCACAACACGCGGGCTGGAATTTGTGCTGCAAGCGTAACAGCTTGTTTGGTTGTGGCTCCTTCTTATACGGGCTTTAGTCTAATTCTTTTAACCCGGACCGCTAACATGAGCTTAGCATTATCCTTTCTAAGGGCTTCTAACTTCCACAGGTTCTGTACCCCACGAGTAGGAAGGAGACCGAATGTTTCATGGAACTGGGGTAGTTCAATATTCATTTGAAGAATTGAACCTCATGCCTTAAATGGACAGAGATTTTAATGTGTTTGTTGGTTGACTGGGCCTATAATAATAATCATCATCAACATCATCATCATCATAATCAACATCATCATCATCATATCATCATCATTATTGTTATTAATATTATTATTTGCATTTTAAATGGTCCTCCTTACAACTCTTTTACTATATCTAAGGACAATAAGTTACAGATTTTACTATTACCAAACTTGATTGTACTCATTGGATGAATATTCAGAAGAATGGAATCCTGGGCTAGCTTCAGATTTGAATTCAAAACTAAGCCTTGGTGAAATTTCAATTAGTTTAGAGTAATTTGTGTAATTTTTGGCACTGGACATTGGTTGTTTTATGTTTAATTACATTAAATTAAGTCATTATGCTACTGCGTGTAATTGGGGGTCACTCAGGTAAAAACCATACTGCGGGAGCACTGAATAACATGAATGGACAGACTTGAGCAGCTCTTGTTCGCAGCACTTGTGTTTTGTACTGTCTTTAATCTGGAAGTTTGCACATGCAATCAAAATTGATGCGAGGATACATTTCACACTAAAAGATAGCGCAAAATGCCAGATTTGCATTCGATATAATTTCAGGCAATTTTCCCATATTTTTCCGGTTTTGCCTAATTGTGCAAAAGGAAATTGCGGGAACTTGGTACATTCCTGTTCATGACCTGCCACACGCCTCATGCTTCATCAGGGAGTGACCATCTAATTTCTTAATAATTTGTTCCATTTGTAGCTGCTATTGTGGTGACACCCCAAATCATGCACGAAGGGATCAAAACCCATCCCATCACACATTACATTTTGTAAGCTCTCTACCGCTTAAAAGGCTCACTAGGCAGAGGCTCCAACACTCCAGCCATGCGGCATGAGGCAGTGTTTGTGTTCATTTGTCTGGCTGTTTGTGTGAGTCAATGGCTGGCCTTGTTTTTGTCAGCCCTGCCAGCACAGCTATGAAGTGGCTCTTGAGCCCGCTTTGAAGCTCGATGTTTTGCTCAGTGCACTGATTGTGCTTGTCTCAGCTCCATAATTACTGCGGTATTCAGACCCAGAGAATACAGCTCCCTTTAAAACATCTGAACCCAAATGTGTGCAGCGCGGCATAAAAATCGGAGCGCTTACATTGCAAAATATCCTTATTTTGAAATGAAGTTAAGCCCTAAAAAGCCTTAACGTTTCAAATGACTCCATTCCATTGTCAAAGGTGCCTCAGAAAAATGTAGCATTTAGTCTCCCAACCAGTTTTATGCATCTTCCAGACAATTTAACTGAGCTGAAACTGTATTGCAGATCTGCTGACTGGCACTTTTCCCATCCCTGATGTGTTAACAAAAGCCAATAGTGTAAGTTTTAACAGTTTTAGCTTAATTCCCAGGGCACCCTTAACAAACCTTGAAACCTCTGTCATGTCTTCTGCTGACAGATTCCTTCCCATCATTGCACACTTAAAATAAATGTCAGCCCCAATCAAAAACTTTGTGTTTCCATCTGACAGTATAATTCTCTCCTTCATCCCAGCTTTGCTCTTGCTTTAGGAATGGAAACTGAGCCCTAAAGGGTACTTTTTCTGAGAATGTTTTTGCGGTGTTCTGCAAATTGGATGAAAAATCCCAGGACAAGCTGTACCACATAATGGCAGCCAAAGAACCTCACACTGATAGTTGAACAGAAAACAGAAATATCTCTCCAGTTTACCAGCAGAAAACACATGGTATTAGCAGTATCAGGCAGCACAAACGTATAAGTGTGATATGTTAATACGTACACCTGCCTAATCGGAAATACTCCTCAGAGGTTTAACATATGGATCAACATTAGCTGTTGGATAAATCACAGAACCTTCATGGTGAGGGTTCGAAAAAACATCTCCCTAAAAACAGGAGGAAAGGTCAAATTGTACCATCAGCACAACAGCTGCTCATTGTACAGCAAAGCACAAATGCTTTACGGGTAGAAACATCAAGACGTGGGCCAAAAATATAATGATCATGGCTTCAGTGGCGGCTGATGGAATTTGAAAGTGGTGAGCGTAAGAATAGTTGAAGAACTTAGGTGCGCAAGCGAGTGTAATGAACAAACTTCACATTTCCCAGAGGGTTACGACGGGGAAGAGGTTTCTCCCCCAGAGAAAAGTTCTTGAAATTGGTGGACAATGGTGCATGTTTGAGTATAATTTCTGTTAAAAATTGATCAAAAATACAAGGAGGCATGCCTTGATGCAATGTCCATTACTGCTCCCTCTCATTAACAGTACATTCTTATGTAGATAGTTGAGGGAAGTTCAGCTCCTTTTTAGAAGATGGTGGCCACAAAGTAACCCCCTTAGTTGAGGCCCAGCCTTCCTTGATCTCACTTTCAGCTGGACTGATGTCAGCCATTGCAAAGTTTCATAGCTCCCTATTTTCCTGTTGTGGGTGTTCAAGGTCCGAAACTAGCCTACTGTGAGAGGCATCACTACAAAAAGGCTGTATCTGGAGAGTAACCCAGAATAGACATTCAAAAGAACCACGCAAACTGGTTCTGCGACATGTATGTTTTAAAACATTTGTCACCATTGTTTTGAAGCACTTCTAGGATTTGTTATATCAGCAGTTGTAAAATTCTGTACATCAAGATGTGATTTATGAGATGGGCTGTATCTCGGTATACCCATGAAACAACTACATAGGCTTCAAATGATCCAAAATGCAGCTGCAAGGCTCCTCCTAGGGATTCCCAAATTTCAGTCAGTGGGAAAGCACCTTCGGAGTCTGCATTGGCTACCAGCCATAAGGCGTATTAAGTTCAAGACCCTGTGCAATACTTATAAGGCACTACACGGTACCGATCCTCAGTTCTTGAGGCGGTCATTGTACTGGTACTCTCCAATCAGATGCCTTCGATCACAAGGGGCAAAATTGACACTTTCGCAGAGATTTTCCAAATCAAACAGGGGCAGTAGAAGTTTTGTGGTTAGGGTTATGAACCTCCCTATTACCTTCAGAAATACTCCCTCCTTGATATCTTTCAGGAAAGCCATTAAGACCTGGTTGATCACTAAATAGTGCACCAGCTCGCTTCTGAATTGTTAGTGCCAAGACACTGTTTGGTATTCGTGCGCTGTATACATTTATAACATATAACATAACATTTATACATCTGAACTGTGGAATATTTCATATATTTACAGTTATAGGTATTGTGGAGGTTAAGAGATTTAATCAAAACCACACAATTGTTGCAAGCAGATGATAGGTTTAAAACTACCGCCCAAGTTGCAAAGTCAGTCACCGTATTTTAGCCATCAGACTACATTGCCTTTGCTTGTATCTTGTTTAATCAGTTTGAGCCAAAATGTTCAACCATTTCTATCTTGGGAAAGATTTAACAATATCAAGTGCAGCTTAAAACCTGGAACATTCCGAATTCTTCTTCTCACCAAGACGTATGACCTGCAAGTTACAAGGTTTAATCACGACAAGGCCAAATCCGTACTTCATCCTTCTGAGTACAAATCAACTGGATAAAAGTGATGATTTGCAGCGCCCAGAAAAGGCAAATTGCAGAATTAATCTCTATAAAAAGGAGAATAGGGCACTCAAAAATTAAACACAGAGACTTACATGGGCACACTTACTTCACTTCGAATTTCAACGCTTGCGTCAGCAGTGCTGTAAATGTAAATATATAGTGACCCATTTAAAGTCCATCGTTTTCAGCCACATTCACAAATGTGATGTTTTCTTTAAAGAAATTACGACAAACCCACTATGTGTGTGCAGTACTGTATAAATAGTATCGCTTGTTATTTGCAGCATCTAGAAAGCAAAATGTCACCCTAAAAACTAGGCCAGGATTCCAGAATAAATCTAATTTAATACTGTACTGTGAAAAGGCGAGAATATGAAAATACGTGTGCTTGCGCGGCACGATGTTATAAAATTTGCTAGCCAAAAAGGATTACTGGTGTTTGTCGGAAGCAGCAATGTGTTTATGAGACAGTGCTTAAGTAGAGATCGCTCGTCCGTTCGTCCATCCTTACTTGACTGAACTTGGGTGAGTCGGTGTCATCCAACATCCGGTGATTCTGAGCAAATCACTTAATAACCCTGTGCGTCAAAAAAAGTAATATGTTAGTCTGTAATGAAACTGGTGCTCATAATGAAGTAAAGCCCTCCAGTACCTTCGGGTCAAATTAGCGCTATATAAAAGTGCGAACACAAAAGCCCCAAGCAAATTATAGCGTCTGTAGAAGTAAACAAAGCAGTGGCATGGCGGAACAATCTTACTCACTGTTTACACAATCAGGTAAGCTATGAACGAAGTCCAGTAGCGATCAGAATGATACTGCCTGCACGTGGGCTACATTGAGAAAGTTCAGAAATAATGATGTTGCTGGACTCCTCCGCTTCCCACCATACAACCTCACTGCCTTCCACCAGTCACAGTGTAATAGCACCCAACCACTCAGACATGCCCCTTGCTCATACTCATTGCTATACTGCTCTGCTGACTCCTCCCTGAGCAAAAGCGCTAAGCGCCCGTTGGGATTGTATTTCCAGAAACACTGTAGACCGACCCCACCCTTCTATTTCCATAGCCACTCTGGATTTTTCCTTTAGGGTGGGGAGCAAACCTCACCTAGCCCGGACATGTGCAATTGAACCCCATCCCGAACCAATCCCTTCCTGCTTCCTTACCGAGCAACCTGCCCTTTTGGGCAAGATGCTCGCCTGTGCTTTTTCCACCCTTCTCTCCTCCCTGCATGAGGGACGGGCCTCACCCATTTTGTCCAAGCATGCCAGCCGCCCCTGAATGACTTCCTGTCACTACCTCTTGTCAGGAATATCATTCATCAGGACTACATCCAGTTAATTAAATATATTTCACTAAACGACTAACTTAAACCAGTCTTAAACTCAACATTTGGGCCCCAATCACAGGTCTACTCTTTTGTACAACCTAATCTCTGAGCGATCCCCTATTTGAAGAGGGATCAGGATTCAAAAGAATGTGGGTTCTTCTCACTAGCAATTACAGAGTGAGCTAAACTGCACCCCTTAATTTTCCCAATGTCACTAGGTTAAATTGGCTGAAATATGCTGGGGAAAAAGTATCTGGCAATAATTGGGACTTGCAAGATTAGGTTCTGTAGGCACACAGAATTCCACTTATTTTGTCCCATTTTCAAGTTTGACCTATGAATTGGAGGTATTTACTGGAACTGGTATGGTAAGTACCTCTCCACTCTGTGTCCTTATCCACTCCACTTGTGAATAAGGTCTTAGAATTTTATTGTGAAACATTTACTTTGACCTCTCTGACTAATTCTTTATTTCTTTCTCCACTTTTAATCTTGTTCCGCCTTTCCTCACAAATAAAGGCACCACTTCAAATAAACAGAATCACCTCATAACATTGAGCAGGCTGTGAGTAACAAGGGCGGGGGTGATGTGTTTTTTGTCCACCTTCTGTGAAACATACTTTGCTTCGCACTTAAGTATGTAGCACCAAATCAATGCCAACTCAAACCTCATGAAAAGGGAACGTAAAAGCCCATTACATTAAATTGAGTCTTATATCTTCATAACAATTCATATAGTTTAGATTTTTGGAAGTGTCCATCAGAAGAATGTAAATTGCTCGATCGTTTTAGAGTGATCTATGACACGTCTACCCAGAGCAACTCCTCAGAAGGTACGGACGCTTTAATCATAGAGTTATTGCACCTGCTGTTTTCATTCTTTATTTGAAAAGACTATTAGGTTCATCACTGGTGGCTATTCACAAAGATAAACTTACACATAAGTAAATCAACACATGTAAGTCTACTCCTAAGCTTTGGAGCAACTTTTCTGTCTTGGCTATTCAACATTTACAAGTGTAAAGTATTGACTTGCATGTCCCAACTCCATAAATTCAGGGGGTGGGGACTAATTTACGAAGTGTGGAGATTTCCCTATGATAAAGTATAACGAAAAGTTTGAAAGTTTATTAAACACAACAAAATATATGGTGATGTTAAATACTATTGTATATTAGTTTTAAAATATGTATTTTATATATAGAATACAATTAAAACATGCTACAGCATTATTAATCTATTTTAATTAAGTATTTAATTATTTTAACATATGAAAATACATTACAAGTATTTTTCCTTAGATATAAATAAGAAAAATCCCACCTAAAGTGTAACATTTATATTTGTTCATTAGGTAGTACAAATATTTAAAGTTGTGTATATAATTATTTAAAATTATGCAATTATTTCTTTTAAAATAAAGTTACATTAGTGTATACATTTTTTAAAAAAAGAGTATTAATATAATTTATAGTAAATTAATGTGTTTTATTTATATATAATTATTTTAAGAGTACATTGAATTTATTTTAATTTTTTAAAAGTTGAAATAGGTCAAGTTAATTTAACATTAGTTCCTAAAGGTTGGTACTTTAAGTCCCTGTCGCCATTATTTTCTATGAGAGGGTACCAGTGGTTGGCTATGTGTGGTACTTTACTTACCACAGCTCTGATCTGGAGTACATTTACAACAGTTTTGGATCTTTTTGGCTGTAGTAATTATAGAAGTGCAGCTTGTGAATAGCAATGGGCTTACTTTTTTTGTGGGGAAAGGGTGCATGTCCCTCCTTAAACCCCACTGTAACCCTCCCTAAATCCCACCTTACTTCATTGTAAACACCTACCATTTATTTGTGGATATTTCCCACTACTCCTAAGTAGTGCGGAATGCAGTTTGTGAATATACCCCTATGACTCTATAAAGATTGTAGTAAGGCTCTTCAACAGGACGAGCAGGCCAGATGATGTAGGAAAAGATTAGCAGAGTCTAATTACAGCCATCAACAATGACCTACAGTGTGCAAATCACTTGAAACAAGAGACCTAGTATGAGGGCTTGAGCACAGTCTCGGACTGGCAGCAAACATGATAAAGTACTTTTTGTTGAAGAAAACGTTTTTTTCTTCTCAGGATAAGAAGTTTACAAATACGTTTTTGATCTTTTCAGGGCCTGGAAGTTCCAGTAAAGCAGCACAATGAAGATCATGCCCAGGCTTCTGACTTGAGTAAAACCCACTGGAATTGAATTATTGAAAGTTTGCCTTTAAAGCAATGTATTCGGAGAAACAAAAGATGCATCTTTTTGGAGGATGAGGTTTTAATGAATTAGACAACATTGAGCTCTCTGCCTACTACAGACATTGGCACAGTTGGCTGTTTTCCTGTTTCTTTTCTTGAGTAATTGTGACCTTTCTAAAGTTGACACCGGGGTCTTTAGCATAGGGTGAGTGAAACGTCCTCATCTTCCAATCAGGTCACACAGTGGCCGCAGACACCATCAATGGCGGTGCTGGAATACAGAACCCCAAAGGACTCATCAACCCAATCATTATCATGGCCATTTGACATGGAAGAACTCTGAGACAAGCATTTTCTTCTTTCTTCCTGAAAGAATGACCACTATGCCACTCAACCACTCCCAACAACTATCTAGCCTCATGAGTGAAACAGTGTCCATGGGCATGGAAGTTCACCTACAGCTTAACTCCAATTCAATCAGGGGTGTCCAGTGTGGGTCCAGGATAGCCAGATCCATACCCGATATTAACGCTTTCCATGCAAGGCACATTTACTTACAATACATCTTGGTGGAAATCATTCACATGTTCATTGTTTATCTTAAAAATCAGGACAACCAGGACCATTGATGGACATACCTGATCTAACTGAAGTCCACAAAACTGGTGTCCTGAAACTGAGACGGGGACCTGAAAGACGGCCCAGGTTTCCTTTGCAAAAAGGCGCCAGTTACATAGCTGCTGGAAATTTTTGCAACTTGGATTGAATTAGAAAGAACTGTTGCAGTGTTTCACTAAAAGTAAAGTTTTGCATCTGTACTTGATTCACCAGACAAAGATTTTAATTAGGGGTGACATTTATGACTGTCATACATACAGAGGTTAGTGAATTCAAATACAGTTGTGCCGCCAGTCAATGGCATAAATAATTGTACAAAATAAAAAGAAAAAAAATCCATATTTTTATGTTGCTTTTTGGAGGCCACTGGTTGTGGTCATTCCTTCTTGAGTATTTGAACATTTACCTGTTGATTGCTGTCTGTTCACACAATTACTTACTCAATTCCTACCAGTTGAGGAAATCGACACAACAGCCTCAACCACAAAACATATGTCCTTTAAAGGAAATCAATCCGAGTGCTGGGCTGTCTTTTTGATAATTTGTGACGCAGAGTCTGCTTTTATGTGGTTGTTTGTGTCATGAGTTTCCAACTCTGTGCAGCAAGAGATTACCAGATGGCATGGATGTATACCATAACTGTTAGCGACGAGCCCGCAGCCAATTTTAGATGGGGTCAAAAATGTATGGCACAAATGCGCAGAGAAATTTTTTCCTAAACACGGCTTTGAATTTTGGTGCTTAAACAATAGAGCAGACATATCAAACAATGGAAAAATAGCAGCAGCCTTAATAGCCCACTCTGATTGCTTGGTATCAGTGAATTTATATCGGAATGCATTGCATGTGTTCATAGAGGGCTTTCCATATCCCCTGTGGTAGTAAATAAAACACAGCCACCCAAGTGAATCAGAGCAACCGTAACACATCATCACAAGTGGACTCAGGTTCTAGTTTGCGGTGGCAACCTTGGAACCAGGTGCAATGCCAGTATCAGCTGCTAGTGTTCCAAGGCCAGTCCAGTAGCACAATGCGCACTACACAAATGTCAATAACATAACTTAGGTTGCAGCGTGCAGTGCTTTATGTCTGCCAGTGACTCCCTTGGCAATGGCTCTCATTTTTGGGGATTGGGACTTATTTTTCATTATCTAAATTGACCCAGTGCAAGAAAAAGGCAGAAAAGAGAGGCAGAAAGAGATAGATAAGTAAATCAGAAAGCAGTGGCAAATAAAGAACCCATAGATGATGACAAAGAATCTGCAATAGTGAGGTAAAGACAGATCAAGTGTAGAGTGGTGGAAGAAAGAGGTATGAGGTGGAATCAAAACTAGGCAGCCTTGGCATTCAGCAACCCCAGCATTCGTCCCGGCTGGTGTTGGTTTCTAATAAAAACTTTAGCCACCACACTTATGATTATGTTATGATTGGGAATTATGCCCATGCTCTTCCTTTGCATACGCACTTAGATCACGCAGCTCACGGCTTTGCGTCAGCAGTGTCTGAGTTGGTGGCGTGCATCACTTTCTTTCCACGCTGCCTACATTAATGGTTGAAATGTAACCTTTCCAAATGCAGCTGACATGCTTTTTAAAGTGTCTTCGCTTGTACGCGACGTCGATGTACGGCTGGGTTAAATACCCGTCTGCTTTACAAGCCTCTGCTCGGTCCACGCGTTGGAGGGGCGCGTGCGGCACACTTACACACACACGCACTCCTTTGCCTAGTGTAGCGCAGTATAAATCACACACTTAAGTCCCCGTCATGTGATTGGCTACGTGTTCTTGATTGTGGGCTTTTACATTTGAGCACAGTGAACGCCTTCCGCGCGCGTCAGCCCGTCTCTGATAAAGCCCATTAGAAGAAGCACAAGACGTCTGGGTAATAAGCGGACACTGTCGCTGAGTTATTGCTCGGTGGGTGCAGTTGGCATCCATCTCTCTAGCTCTGTGGCAGAGAATAGGAGAGGTGGCTCCTGCAGCAGCTGCTTAATTTCCCTGGCTCCACACTACTGTTTAATGATCCGTTTCTCGCGTGCCACCTCTCTCATCTGCTGAAAGATAGGTACAAATTGTCCCTATAAAATTATAATACATTTCTTAGTCGTCTTTGTTTTTGAAATTGGGAACAACGCAGTTGGGAATTTTAAGGCAGTCTTGCACGTACCACAGGAACTGGCAAGGGGAGGCCTCCTGGAGTTGTTATGGGCCTCAGTTTTAGGGCTGCAGTCACTCGCCATGCGGAGTGTACGTGCCTAGTGCTCAGTTCTGTGCGTGGGAGCCCACTGGGAGCGCGGGACAAAGTTTTGGCCACAGAATCTGTCTGCCTGCATGGACAGATGGCTGGGCCCGCGGAGGTCCCCATCACAACACACTTCTGGACTTCCCAAGCGTTGCAAACAAAAGAATGGCTTGCACATTACAAAAAAATGATTTTATAAATAAGACAGAAGCATGCGGCAATAGTTAACTGTGGTTGTAGCCGTCCACAATAAACGATGAGGTTATTGAAACTCGTTTTATCGGCCTAAAGGGATCAAATGTTTGTTTCACGACATAAGTACTGTGCAGGATGAGAAGGACATGTTCATTCAATCTGTTTAGGCACTAATGCAATTTGAAGGTTGCTTTGAAGCGCCTGTGGTCCTAAGGAGGGCAAAGGGACAGTTGGTAAGAAGGTGTAAAGTGGGAGAGGGTAAGTTCGGTAATGAGACATGGAATCTAGTTTAGTTTGATAAAAGGCTTCAACTGAATTAGTGCTTCTGGCTCCCTATCCCATCATCAGAGAAAATTTAGCAGTATCACTGTTAACTAAATAACTCATGGGTGAAGACACCATTGGTGTGTGACATCAGAAGACGCCTAACTTCCATTCCAGAGCATGTTTATTTACCCACACACCCCTTAACACTGTATTAGCACAGGCATTTGTATAGCAACCTAGGCGTAATCTGGTGTGGTTCAATTTAGGGAAAGTTACATTTTTGTACTTGTAAAGGTAGGAGAGACTGTAAATCTCTGCAGTGCAACTATGTTTGGTAGAAGTCGACCCCGTGCTTGATTTGTATAGAAAAAGAAAAAAAGCTTAAAAGCCCAAAGTTTTTCTTAGATGCACACTGTAGCACTGACAAATGTCAGTGTTACTGAATATTAGGGCTGTCTTGTCTTGATTTTACATCACTCTTTTTCCTTCCACCTCCCTACACTTCCTGCCTCACTCTTCTGTGCTAGTTTTTCATCCCTGCTTTCTCCCTCACTGTTTTGATGTTTCGCTCTTCTTTCTTTGCCTCTCTCTCCTGCCCAGGGTCAAAGTCTAAAAAAGAAAAGTAATAATTAGACCCAAAAAATGAGCACCCATCACCTGCATGAAGTGGCACATATTCAACACTGAGTTTATCTTTTTAGTAAGCGTCATTGTTTCATTACCCCCAATGAAAATGTGAATGCATGAGTCATATAAATCTTTCCTGGCAGTGCCATCTACATTTCTTTCATAAAGAAAATGGATTAATTTACTACATGAAAAACGTGAATGCGATACTGGAGAACATTCTTAACGTCATAGAATGTTTAATCTAGTGGTAGCACACAGTTTTAGTTAAGGCCAGTAAATCACTGATGTGCGTAGTGGTAGTGAAGCAGAGAATTGAGGCAAAGAAGTCTCTGACAGTGCTATGAAGAATGGGAACTAAAAGGAAAGAGGCAACTGAAGCAAAGTATGTAGTCAGAGGACTCTAACCTCGATTAATAAAAACAGAAGAAATTACACTAGCACAACCACAACTGGCAGCCACAAAAGTATGTATGTATGTATGTATGTATGGGAGTGCTCCAGATTGAACCACTGAAGCCAACTTATGTCCCCTGCTTTAGTGGGTTGTACATGACCAGACTCCTTCCCTCCATCTATGAAGAACTATGAAGCACAAACACTTGACCCGTAGTGTTCAAATCCCAGTAACAATGCAGACTTAACAATGGAAAGATAAAAAAGCATTCCCCTAACATGCACAGCACATCATTGCAAGCACTGGCAAGAAGCCCAAGCAACTTCAGTCTCTGTCACTGCGTCAGAGGCTGTGTCAAAGACAACTAACTGCAGATGATGCGGTACAGAAAGCTGCGAGGAACAGCCTATGAAGCTCTGTTAACATAGCATATCGAATTCCATCTTATGTGGATTCCCAACATTTCTGTGGTCCTGAAGTGCTTTCAGAATCTTGCAGTGGCGACTGTCAGGGAATGAGGGTGGCGGGGCAGGGAAGGGGAGGATGAAAAAAACAAACTAAAAAAAACCTCTTTGACCGCTGTGTCTCTCCTCGCTTCCCTGCCGACGACCCAGAATGGAAGCAGGAACTGGAAGCACACATAGGCTTCCTCCCCTAAGCCAATCACAATGCTGCAATGCAGCATTGGGATTGGTCTGAGTGCTGTGGTTTGGTGCTCAGAAGGGGAATGTGCGCCTGGGTATGTTCCTCAACAGGCTGTGTAATGCAGTCTGGTGGGAAACATGCAAAGTGTGCATGACTGTTTGGGTGGCCCAAGATGGAAGGCCAAACAGTCATGCACACTTAGAGTGTGCCCACCACTCCTCCCCCTGTGACCCCAGCCCCGCCCTAACCGAACCCGCAGCTACCAAAAATAAAATGATAATAAAGTTATTTTCATTTTCTTTTTTCACTGCTTTGAAAGCAGAGTGGCGACGCTCCTCCGCCTTAGCGGAGGAACCGCCCCTGGAATCTTGACATAGCTGCGGTTCTCTTTTATATGAGTAAAACTGTCCTGTTCATAATGTATTTGGTTGTGTTTTGCATTGTTTAGATATAAGTCATACTGCATAGAGGCTTGTAAGGCTGAAATAGGTTGTATTGTTTAGTGCTAGAATAGAGTGGCTGACTAGATTTGGACTAATGTCTTTGTGGAAGGGTATGTGCCTGGATGTGTATGTTGAAGGACATTGCTGTTTATTTCATTTTTCTAGTATATTCTGTTTTCCATTGATTGTATTCAGGTGGTTGTTATATTCCAAGCCATTTTTCTTCATTATGTGGCTTTGATGCCCTTCTATGTGTATGCAGGTGGGAATCAATGCGAATGGATCTACTACTGGGAGCCGTGTTGACAACTTCAACTATAGCAATTTTTTCCACCAAGGAGTTCCAAATGGCATCATAGACAACAAGAGTGTATAGTGTGTGTGTTTGAAACCTGTAAAGTCCAAGTGAAAAATATCCTCTTGTTGATCCCTAAATATGTTTAGTTTCAGTTTGGATGAGGTCCATTTGCCATCTCCTTACCCTAGGCCTTTCTCAAGGAGAAGCAAAGGGGTGAGGAACAGTGTCACAATAAGGACATGAATTACTTTTCAAGTCCCTCCTGTCTCTCTTTGCTCAACTGCTAACTCCCTATAATAAAAAATATAGCTGTTGCCGCTGCTCCCATTTCTTACTTCCCTCATCATCTCCTGCTCCCCCTTTGCGATATACAAAATTACTTTTCCTCGTGGTGCCATTCACACGCTGAAAGTTTCATATCTTACCTCCTTAACCCTTCTTCACTTTCCTCTGTGTTCTTTCTTACCCTATTAAGCACTGTGAGGCTATACCAGGTCTCAACGAATTTAGCTATTCTCCGATGTGGTATCTCAGCTGATAACACCAACAACTTGCCACTTCCTCAAGGCCTTTGGTTGTTCTGTCAGCCCTGTTCGAGTATCATCCATGCTTGATTCTACAATGCGCTAAACGTCGTGATGCTGCACTACCTTATCCATAACCTGCATATGAATTGGGCCGTGGCTGCCCTGCTCTTCTATGGAGCTGCAAGACGAAATGACGATTCACCCAGACTGCATGAACTAACCCTGGCTTTTGTTTAACCAGGGCAGTCAGTCTCACCCACATGGCATCCCACTTCCCCCCCAACTTTATGCTCTCATTGTACTTTGAAGGAGACCTTGTATACAAGTCCCCTCCAGCTCTCAAAAGATCCCACATGCAAAGCCAAAAGAAAGGGAGGTCGTGCTCTTTCCGTCTTAGCAATGCTCTATGGACTTCTCTCTCCCCTTTGATTCATACTTTGCAAAAAAAAATCATATGTTAAAACTTTCAAAGCTTGGCTTTTCCCCAAGAAGCTTTAATTTCAGAATGTGTAACCTACACTAATTAGCAACAAGGCGCATGTATACACAAAGTCTTAGAAGAGCGTGTAACATAACATAACTCTCCAATGCCTGAAGAGGACACGAAACAAAATATACATTGAGACACTCGCCATGGATTGTAATTTTCATATATTAGTTTACAAACTCATAAAATGTTGCCAGTCATTAAGGCCTGGCCGTAAATAGAAAAATCCTCCTTAACACTCACTGAAAGTTTAAAATGCAAAGTTATAAAGCATGAAATGTTGGGCATGCAACGAAATCCTTTGGCGTTGAAATGATTTTATTCAAATAATCAAAGGAATAATTTATGACACTCCCTTGTGCAATCTAGACCTGAGTTTTACTCCTGGGGTTCTGCTGAGAAACATAAACTGTTCGAGCTGCATACTGTCATCCGAAAGATCCCTTTGACTAAAATATGCGGGTGTGTGGCGTGCAGGCCATATATATTATAGATAGAAACATTAATGCGGGACTTGAAGCAGACATTCCTTTTCATGTTCATCAATGATTCCCGCTAACTGGAAACCTAAAGAATTGTCACCCCTAAATGTTTCTGGCACAGAGTCCCTAATGCCCAGCTAATGCGATAAACCAGTGCTCCTGAGAACCTTGGAGTAAAACATGTTATTGGTAACTTCTCTGATTATGTTCTGTTTTGCTTGACATGCATGAACAATGAATGTCAATCAAGACATTCCATTTGAGGCACAGTATATATATGCATATTCATTCATATTGTGTACTCACATTAAATACATCAAATTGGGGGTTGTCTACAGTAAGATATGTTTACACTTTTTATAATTACGATTATTGTTATATGATTGCTCAATACTGTCCTAGTTAAAGGGAGATAGAAGCTAAATCTAATTATCCAACTAAATAAAACAAAAAATGCAATGACAGAAATGGATAGCTAGGGAATGTTGTTAAGTTTAAAATATTCAAATGTGAAGAAAAAGAATTGTGGGCGAAGTAGATTGTACATAGAATAGAAGTATGAATATCTTGTGGGAGAGACTAAAGCTTAGCATTCGAGCTTAACCGTTGAAATATTGGCATGAATCGCTAGGGACAAATCATGAGTTGAATACAAGGATATCTCCAGTCATGGCCACAAGTCACATTATTCTATAACGCACTTCAATATCTACTCCGCAAATGCCCAAAAGGGTTTGGGACACGCAAATCTCATAACAGATTTGGAACACAGCACCAAGAATCCTTCTCCATTTCATTCTGCATCTTCATCTGTGGGACCATTTTTCGTCAGTCTTGCAAGTAATCCAAAGGTTGCCAAGCAAATCTCATTTAAAGTTCTCTGCATTGTAATGCAACCCCTCCAAGCAATCCAACAAACGTCCATGCAACAAAAGCTAGAGAAAATATCGCCAAGGTGTACCTCATGCTCTAAGCACAGCTTAGCATACCCTCTTACATATTAAGAATATTGGATGAACTCTCCTTCCAAAGTGTGTACAAATGTGGCAATTTGCTTTTTCCAACATTTGATTCTCTCAGCCCTTATCCAGTTAGCTTCTAGAAAATTCATGCTCTCGTCTTTTCCAGAAACATTCGAATAGCCTCTGCCCACCTCCTTAGCCAACTTTTTAAAACATGGTCTCTTCCCAACTCTAACACTGAGCCACTCAGTTCTCAACATTAAATCCACAACAATTTCATTTGTCACCATAATATGCATGAAATGTGTGCTACCTACCCGATTGTATATGCTTTTTGTGATATATACAGGTCTCGCCAGGGTGATAAGTCCTCCGCAACACAACTGGGGCTGATCTCTGTTTCTCAGGTATCTCATATACCATGGAGGACACTTTCCAGAAATCCAATGTCTAGCCTCACACGCTCACTGGCCTGCAAACAAGTGAATGAGGCAATACCACCAAGACACCACACAATGACAAGTGCATTCTGTACAATTTCCAGAAAACAACTCCTAAGATATTTCCAGATCTCAATGAACAAACGGCCAAACGAATGTGCTGTTGGCACAAAAACCACTGGAGTCTCAGCAGTGTTACTAGAGTAATGATCGGCATTATCAATTGCATACATTATTATTTATAAGCATAACTAGGGAGGTACGAATCAGGCTGCCTTTATGGTTCACCATTAGTAAAAACAACCAAAAAGACACTGAACAGAATTAAAACCATTCTGTAATCAGTCTGGCTTTTCTAAGCACAGCATAAAGTTTGAGGGCTAAAGCCTGATAAAAACAGCAGGATAGTAAAATCTCTTCCAATGGTCGGCTCCTATTTAGCTGTAGCGCAGAGAGACACTCCAAACACTAGGGGAAGGAAGATCAAACCCAAGAAGCTATGGTGAAATGTATGGTTTCTAGGAGTGATCATTACCTGGTGGGATGATTAAGACTATTGCATTCACTTGCAGTTCTGGACAGGCCTAAGTCACAGAACGTACGCAGCATGATAAAAGAGGATTGTTTTTGATTTTTTTTTTATACAAATATTTTATGAGAAACTTCAACACCAGAGTCTTTTGATCAAACATATGTACATAATTGTGTACTATTAGCCATCAGAACTGGGGTTATTTTGAAATAAGCAGTTCTGAGTGAGTCACAACTGACCATGCCAAAGATAACAACTGTAGCATTATGGGCCGCAGCGCCATGCAATAATGCCATTTAATGGCCCTCACTTCACTTATGGGCAGCTGAGAACAGGCCTTCAGGAAGATGGACAGTGGCTAGCAAATCCTGTTACTGGTTAATCCCAAACACACTGTGCATTATTTCCTTTTGCTGGATTGCACAGAAGTGCCTTATGTAGTTTGCACGTTTTTTTTAGATACAATGTGACTAGATTCATGAAGAAAAGTGTTTTTTTAAGTTATGACAGCCATGCGTTAAAAGTTACATTGTTCTTTCTTGTCACATTTAACACACTAGGACTGAAAACACCTGACTGCTTATGAAACCAGCTAGCAACATTTGTATCTTCTTTCCTGGACTAAAGCTCACTCGTCTCCTCTGATTTATTCCTGTTTCTCTCTATTTGCACAATACTCAAATGAACTCTGCTTCTTTTTACAGCGACTCCCCTCTGCCATTGCCCCGTTTCCCAGACAACCGTAAATCCTTGGTCTCTCAAGAGCCCTAATTCACACTTTCCTCAAACCCCCATAACTTGAACAAACACCTGAAGCCATATTCCAGCAGTGCCCCCTGTAGCAAGTGCTGTGTCTGCTGTTTTTTTGCACATGCAGGGCACCTCTGTTTTACAGATTGGGCTGCAGATATCTGTGTGGTTCCTTCTGTTATACCTACTGCGTGGGTATAGGTTTTGCAGTCTACATTTACAAGAGGTACATGAGAGCCTTTCTTCGTTCAAATGAGGAAACAATTTTGCAGACACCGTTTTCCTTGCACCAACACCATGTTACCGGTGCAGACACATTGGCAATAAGGTTGGTGGGAGGGGATCAACTGTGCGCCATCTAAGAAGTGGTATCTCAGGGAGTTCCCCAGACATCCCCCTCTAAGTAGGTGCAGTCATAAAGTGCACTTCTATGTAAAAGGATTCCTGCACCCTCTTTAAAATTAGAGTGGCCGTCCACTTGTAGAAGAAGCAGCTGAGGTCTGGCCTGCTATTCCGTTTTTCACTGTTGCACTTTCCCGGAGCAGGCATAAGTTTGCATCTGAATGTAATCTCTAGGGGTGAACATACCTTTTTAATGTAAATGTATTTCTCGTAAATTCCAATTATTGAGCTATGTGTATGAGGTGTAATTTCTGTTTGACTTAAGCTTACACCGACTGCATTATTTGCTCAGATGTGAAACCTGAATTGAGCATAAAATGACTTGCGAGAGCTGTAATACTGGGTGAGTGGTGCGGCCGCTTACGATTTGCTAGCAATACTCACAGCGTGACATTACGTCCTCCTCCATCTTGCTTGCCACAGTGATAAAACATTGAGCTTTAGCCGCCCACAGAAACTCCAAAAGTTAAAGTCAGCATACCAGCCTCCCATCCCTCCAATATGGCTGACGCTGTCATCCACCAATGACTTAAAAGGAACAGCCTCCTCACATAACATCCTTTAACCAAAGCCACAAGAAAGATGAAGCCCCCACAAAACAGGGCAGGGAGGGATGGGAAATAATACTGTGGCGAGGAAGACAAGGACTCGGCGTAATGAAGATTACAGGTAAGTAACCGGGGCATTATAGTCTATATGCACAATACATTGAGCTGGTATCTTGTGTGCCTTTTGTACACAGTTGCATACCTCACAAACAAGTCAGGCATAGAGTTACATGTGTTAGGCATGGAAAATCGTATGCAATTTCTCCCACCTCCAATGATATGGTGCTTGTTCCATAACTGCCCCGCATACACTCCCCCCCCCCCCCCAACGTAGTTTTATATAGCGCAAAATTGACCCGAAGGTGTCAGGTATCAGAGCGCTTTACAAGAGCACCAGTTGCATTACATCGTTACACATGGACACATTCATTTTTGTTGGGGACAGGGAGATTAAGTGATTTGCCCAAAATCACAGGATGTTAAACGTCATTGCTGAGACTCGAACTCGGTTCCCCAGATTTGAGTTGGACCACCCTGCCCCTTAGGCCAGATCCTCACTTAATGATCCTCAGATCCAAACTCTTAATGGCGTAGATTGAGACCTTGTGCCAGTTTACGCAACACTGTCCCTAGACTCTCTGTTCACCATCTCTGACAACTGAAACAAGTCTCTCAGCACACGCAGCAGTGTATTAATACAAATGAGTCATCCGCTCGCCCTCTTGGTCTCCAGTTCTTTCTTTAGTTGGGTTTTTGATTCCTCGGCCAGCCTGCCAGCCTACACGTGTTTCATATGTGGGTGTGTCACCCTACGACTTCCTCAGGGCTGGAAAATCAAATGGAAAATCCATCTTACATAATGCGCACACAATCGGAACATTGTGTTTAATGTCCATGTCATCGTTTATATCAATATTTCATTCGTGCAGTCACTGGTGGAAACGTGCTTCTTTGTATTTTAGAGAACTATCATCACCGCAAACAATTTCCGTGTCACAAGCTTTGGTGCTTTAAGGCACCTTCTAAGTCAGTTGCCACTACAACCTACGCCATATCTGACAACACTGCTTCTCTCTCCCCATTAAGGCAAATAAAATATAACGGGCCTATCCTACCACTCGTGACTACGACTGACATACCTTGCTTAAAAACATTTCAGTAACTGGTCATGAGTCAAAGGTCACATGGTTCCACTTCGATTTCATCAGGCAGGTCAACTGGCACGTGACCCCACAACTGCTGCCTGTACAACTTTGTGTAAATGAAGCCGCTAATGCATCCAGTCCTCCAATTAAATTAGCATAGATAGTAGCAAAGGTATGCATGTCTTCCGAGTGCCTCGTGCTTGCACAGGTGTCTGACTCGAAGGACCACTCCTTGTAAACTGCTAAGATGCAGCGATTTGAAAGTGCTTTCTAAAGCCACACACACTAAGGGAGGAACATAGGAGGTCAGGAGGACGTGTCTCGCTAACTCGTCGGAACAAGTGTGGACACTTAGGAAAGAAACAGAGCGCGGCCCTCCCTCTGCTCTTAGATTAACTGTTCATCGGAAAATTCAAATGAGTTTTCACAACTGACTGATGCGTTTTGTGAGTGTAGTACGGTGGGTGTCATATTTGATTCTGGAATGATAGCTCTGGAAATCCGCACTCATAATAATAGGAGATACTACAGCATTAGGAATCATATATTGAAGTGACATTGTTGGTGGCTCGCTTGCATTCCTCACACCCACCCTGGAAACGCACCCTAGCTAGTTCCTCGCTTGTGCTGTATGCAGCAAAGGCCCTCGTGAGCGTTATGGTTCTTTCTACCAATGCTGCAAACGAGGTTTTTTTTCAAGAGAGAAGTTGCCTTTTCCTTCAATAACAATGCAGAAAAACAGGAAATGTAATTTCCCTTCACCTTTCCTGAGGCTCTCCAATCAGCGCGGTCCTCCGGGTGTTGCCGGCTGTATGTTCCTTCATCAGCGCGGTATTATTACTCCAGGGGTTCGCGCACTCCGTAAAAATTAACGGTGTTCCGCATTAGTGACATGAGCTGTCTTGCCCTCCAAGGAGCACGCAGTTGCGCGGTGCAGAGTCTGTTTTATCAAAACCACGCGTTTAATTGCACCGAGACTCGGTGTACATCAACTGTTAATTGATAAATCATGGTGCAGCCGAACTAAAATGACCCTCCTCGTGCGTGCTGCCCCCACCCCTCCGCACCCCGTCACCCGTAGACACGCACTGCTTCGGTATCATTCAGAGGTTCGAATCCCTGCGCGCCCCGGTCTTAAAATTTAAGGGGGCCGTAAACAATTGAAGCATGCTTGCTTCAATTCCTTTGTCGTCGCTGACATTTTAATACCCGCTTCTGTATGACTAGCCAGAGACTGACGTGTCGGGAGGCATGGTAAACCCGCATCCTATGTAAAGTTCGATAATATGGTTTATAATCCCCAGCTGCATAATTTGTCCACGCTTCCCGCCTGCTGACCTTGTGGGTTTCTGTCATGTTGCTGAGGGGCAGCTACCCTGGCTCTTATTCTTCTTACTCGTCTACCATTGAAAACTACTGTTGACAAAGGTAATACATTTACATCTGATTAGTTGCGTGTCAGGTGGAATGATAAAAATGGCGGTATGTTGTCTGTATGTTCTTTCTATTTTATGTGGCCAGAGTCACAGACTGATCTTTTAGGATTGGTGGAGACCACTTGCCTGACAGGATTATGTTATGAACATTACAGAAGACATGACAAGCTGTGCCCTACTATTGTTAACCTAACATGCATGTCAGCTATGAAGTGACTGTAAGTTCCTTAGGGATTTTTTTGCCACCTTGACCCTCTGAGAGTTTAAATTGGGCACTCTGCGATTGTGGAAGTTGAGGGAGGCAATAGCGCCATTGGTTACTGTTACTTATAACGCGAGCGCGACAGGAGTGTTGTTTAACTTGTATTGCAATGTGGTGGCACTCGTGCATGTCTCCTTTGGTGTGCATGGCCAAGACTGTATAATGCAGTCGTGTAACCAAGGAGTGCGTAGTTTGAATGTTGCGGGCTCGCTCCATGCTCCTTGTGCGGTATTCAAATACATGGAGAGCATGACTGAGCGGTTGCGGGGAATATAAGCAGGAGGAGGGAGCGTTAGGATTCGTTCATTGTATGCTGTAATCTTGGTCACACTTGGAATAAACTACTTACCTGGATAAATGGTAGTTGAATCTTTATCATTCTTCTGATGCCTCGCAGTGCTTCTTTGGTACAGGTACCGAACGTGAAAAAAGGTTGAGTGATGAAAATCAGACAGTGTGGGGCATATCGCCAACAGAACGTCACTTTTAGTGACATTTTGGTGACGAGATCCCCTTCTCCTTATTTAGAAAGCGTTGTTAAACCACTTAACGTGGCTTAACACCGCCTTGTAAATAAGGCCCCTTTTCATGCTTCACTTAGCGTGCAAGGGAAGTGCAATGGGTGTTGCAGTGGCCGTTCTGCCGCAACACCCATTGCTTTTTGACGCTGCCCCATAGCACCGAAGACCAGGGAATACCTGGTCTTAGACTGGCGATTATTTTTCTTGGCTCATTCTGCAGCACACATGGAAAGAGTAAATCGCCTTTCAAGATTATTTATGTGAAGGAAGGTGTCCCTTCCTGCACATAAGCAACCACCCCTGCAGCGCAGGCACAGTTGCAACATGGGCGCAGGGTGCCGGCGCTGGCGCCAGGCTGCTTTATTAGTGCCAGCACTAGGGGAAACACAGGGGTGTGCCGTATTTTTATAAATACGGTGCATCCCTGTGTTTTAAAAATGTCAGAATTCAGCATTACCAATTTTGACATAACAACACGCTCCGCATTTTATTGTAAATATCTCCCTCTGTTTATTAAACTATATAAACTACCTTGTAGGTTTACCTAACTTTTCAACTTTATATGGATTTCTGACTACCAAATAGTGATCAGGTGAATTTTAGGCCAAACAGAAGAACACTTTAAGTGCTGGTATTGCTGCTGGATGACCTTTGTGTGGCAACCAACAAAACTGTGTCACTGCTCTGATACCTGATGTGCTGGCACCATTTGATACCACTGAGTTCATCATTTCTCTTTAACTTGAAGGAAGACATATTTCTTATCTTATTTATTTCACAACATGACTTTGTAAGTTGTGTTTTTTCACCTGGCATCCTCACCCCATTAAATTTAACATGTATATTCAGGCTCCAGCTAAGCTCATTTAGTGCTGAGGGGCCCACCTTTACAACCATTTCAACGATACACATATTTTACTGAAATTACAGAGGATGATTTCTCTAGTGTATGGTAGTTACTAGGAGTGGGAAAGCAGTCATTGGCTTAATTAGATGCTGACAAACCTAAGATCGTAGTGGAGAGTGGCAATCATAATGGCAGACAGAGTGGTGCCCTTTCAGGCCATGAATATCAGAGTTGGCCCAAGCTCCTCCTTTATGTGAAGAACTTGGGCTTTATAAACAAAAAAGGAGGGAGATGGAGGGAGACGTTTGGTTCATCCTCCAGAGTGTGTATAGTTATTAACAAATCTGTAAATGACAGATCAGAGAACCTAACCAAAGGGAAGGGCTTCAGCTAAATGTGCGAAACAACATCCCAAATCTAAGAAGAGAAAATTCTCTTCTTGAGTCCCCTCACTCACCAAGGGTTGCCCCTAGGTGACATGCTTCATCATTGCGGCCATCCAAGACAGCTACTGTCTGGGGCTTGCTGCAACTTGCGGAACTACGTAGGAGCACTTTTTGTGAAAAAATGTGTAGTGCAGTGTATGGGGGAGTGGTGATGGATATGCTAAAAATACCTAGCTAGTGAGCGATTAATTTATTCTTGCTCCTAGTTGGTATGGATAAAGAGGGGTTAATAGTAGGGAGGAAGTTTAACTGTTATGTGTATACTGTCCCTAGTGTTTGGTCGACATGTTTTGAGGTGTCCCCTAAACCTCTTCTTCAGGATCACATGGGGACCAGCCCCATGCGTACCACTCCGTGAGAAAAACAATCCTATCCTAAAGAAATAATATAGTAAAGAGCAGATGCACACCTAATGTGTGAAGCATGTCACTTAGGGGCAACCCTTGGTGAGTGAGGGGACTCGAGAAGATAATTTTCTCTTCTTAGATTCGCTGCGTTGTTTTGCACATTGAGCAGAAGCCCTTCCCTTTGGTTAGGTTCTCTGATCTGTCATTTACAGATTTGTTAATAACTATACAGAGAACTTGGGCTTTATTCTTAAGGTTTAAGCTTAACGCTGAGCTCCACTTCTTCCATTTCGAAGTACCTTGCATGATTCCTCCATGTGTTATGTGGAATTGTAAGATTTCGCTAAATTTGGCAGTATTACGTACACCCAAGGAAGATGTTAAAAATGTATATGGCATTCCTAAAAATGTTGTGACATTTTTTATAGACAAATATGAGAACACGTTTCATCAATCTTGACTAAAAGCTTGTGGGATAGAGCTAACAATTTGCACGAAGCTTCAAATGACTTGTCCCCTTATTTGTTTTATTATTGTTCTGCAGGAACTGCATCTTCTAGAATGATACAAATCCTAAATGTTACAGTCTGGTCTCAAATTCGCATATGGGGCCCACCATTATTTACAATGCAGAGCGAGTGAAGAATTGGTCTACCCTCAAACACATATCAGATTCACATGGATTTACTGATGCAGCTTTGAAATACTTGGGGTCAAATACCTCTCTCAGATCCCCCTCGATGTAAAATACAGAGACAGCATGGAATAAACTGGTCATGTCCACCCAGATATGAGCTACAGATTAAGCTAAGTATCATGCAGACCCTGGGTACCTATCACCCAGGACTAAGATACTGGGGCAATTTGGACTTTCTTTAAACTCATACACACCAGTGAGATTCACCCAGTCAATGGTGTGCAATTACTGTGCTGGGGATCTCACAGTATCAAGGGCCTTTTTTTTTTACACGTTTAGCCTCAAAAAAGCCCAAAAAGGTTGTGTATTGTCGTTGTCCGTTTCGTAGCAGTGGGTGCAGTGGCTGGATGCACTAGGTGGTTTGAATAAAAGGGAGTAGAAGTATTGTCTCAATATCTCAGCTCTTAATAGGGACTATCTTTGGTTAAAGCATTTGGCTATACCAGAGAGACATTATTAAAGGAATCGGGCATCCAAACAATGCAGGTGATTCCTCGTCGAAACATCCCAGGCGACAGTATTAATACATTACAGTCCAGATTTTGCCATTCAAAGTGTGAAAGCAGGCACACACATATAAAACACGCAAAGCACACACAAGACACACAGCACACAACACCAACAATTGTGACCTTTGAAGCACACCCAGCTCAGTATCGGTTGCTGTAAACCCACCCAATGATATGGGCTGACAATGATCACTAAGTAGGCAACCGGTAGATTGCATTTGGAGAACTGGCTCTAATATTAGAATGTACCAATAGGCAACCCAGCAGGTTAATTTCTCCTAAAGATCTGTGTCTAGCCTGTAATTCACTTGTCCATATCCTAGCAGATCCAATGAGGCCTTTTTCTTTGCTAGTGGATAATGACTACCACCAATTTGAACATTAAAAACGCATAATATTTAAGACCAAGCAACATCTGTTGCCTGTTGTGGGCTATGTAAAAAGCCAATCATTTATTTTAAGTACAACCAGAGTATAACCCAAGAATGCTGTCAGGTTTGAATGAAACACAGTCTTTGTAAACTTTTTTCCATGCATAGGATCAGCGATCCTGAGCTCCTCTGTCACTGAACACTCTTTTACTAGTGTTAAATGACTCTACTGCAAAAGTGTATTTGCTGCCGGCATCCCTGTGTTGAGACAATACTAATGTTTTTGATTTGTACTTCTATTGCTTAATTTTCGTTATTTATCACCTGCTGTTCTTAATACTTTGGTTGAATGTATTATTCACCCAAATATAATACTCGTGAGCTGATGATAAATGTCTCTAATAAAAACTTCAAGCAGAAAAAATGGAGGAAGCTCTGCCTAGATAATTCCTTTTCTTGGCAATAATATTAAGTGGCAAAGTTTGGTCTTAAATAAAAGGCTGTTTTTAGAAATATTTTTTCTGGTTAACAAAATTAATGATATGCTTAAACGCGTGCAGTTTTAATTTGCAACTCAGAACCGTAGAGAAAGAGCAGCTAAGCCATGATGACCAGTTCTTTTTGCCCGCAAAAAAGAAATACAACATGGAAGTTAAATCTAGAAATTTGGGCAATGGAACTAGAAAGGTACATTGAGTTGCTACACTACAGATAAAATAGTATTTTACAATTGAAAGGCTCCATGTGTCGTAATAAAAAGGAATTGTTTTGAGCTTCGACTGTAATATAGTACCCACCAATATTGGTGTCTAAGTGTTCCAGCCCTAGCTCACTTTTGAATGATTTTTGGAATGAACTTATAAAGCACAACTAAACTGATACTGCAAGAGATGTTGTGGCTGAGAAACAAGATCCCGGAAAGTGAGTAGTGCTGAAGTTGGGTGAAGAAAAGCCAGGTTTTAAGCTGCTCCTGAAAATTATTGAAGTGTGTCATAAACCTGAGTGATGGGGGAAGAGTATTGCGTGCTTTGGCCACTATGAATGAGAAAGCATAGCCGCTATGGTGGGCGCCATAAATCTGTGGAAATCAAAGAAGATTTATAGAAGTATAGTGCAAAACATAAAAAAGAAGACATTTTAAGAAGCATAATGTAAGAAAAGTAAATCTGTTGCCTAGAATGGCTCTGTGGCCTAGAGGACAGAGGCTCATAAAAATGGTATTTCTGACTATTGGAAGCCATTGCACAGATGCTAAATGCATGGAAATGAAAGTCCATTGACTAGGCTGGGGATTAGTGGTTTGCACAGTTGGCACCGATAAAAGGTTTTATATCAGATATTTTACAAAACACCTCTTGAACCAATATCTCCATTGTATTAGAATTATGCTTTAGAGCATTTAAGATCCTCCAGCTTTCAAATATTTTTTATAGTCTGTGATGCGTATCTATGTGGAAGAGCGATTGACATCTAGGTGAATAAGCAGTTTGGTTTTATCGACAAAGGAGACATTTGTAGGATGCTGGCTCTCTATATAGTGGATCAAAATGAAGTACGCCCTGTAGAGAATCCAAGCAAACTACAATTGGTTTATAGAGGCAAAGATGAAAAGACGAAATGCTCTCTTTTGTGGTAATGTGGGCGAGCAGTTTAGGCTCATCAGAGGGTAGTGCTAAGCATTTGTTGTACTCACAGAGGTAATAAATGAGACACCCACTCAATAATAAATCCGAGACCAATTTAGAAAAATAGCGCATATTTTTATATACATTTTGATACCAAGAACTTTGTTATCAAGGAAGTACTTTTTTAAATATTGATTTTTACAGGTAAGTAAAAAGTTCACTTAAATGCGTCTTTATGCAGCAATGCTATCCTTTGGGAAAAAAGTCATATGATGCATACAGTTACTTACGGTCGGTTTCTAGGGGTCTCCTTCGGGACTTAAGGTCATAGGGGTCCAAGGTACAAAGCAAGGTGCAAAGCAGTTACTTGTTACCTGCTCTGTGGTGTCCGGGAGCAGAAGTGCTGGTCGGGTTGGTTGCTTTGCCTGCTAAGAGAAGAAGGGGTCCTCCTAGAAACAGTCTGCCAAGGGAGACTTGGGGATGAGTCCTGGATGCTCCCAGCTGGGTGCTTGGGTCACAAGGATCCTGGGAGCAAGAAGGTACAGTCGATTCTTAGGTACACGGGCCGGGGCACTCGGGTGCCGAGTAGATAGGTCGGCTGGGGCTTGGTGCGTTAAAGGCCCTAGCGGTTGTCGGTCTCGCAGGTTGAGGGTGCAATATCAGGACAGATCAGCCACTAATTGTTTTTATTTAATATTGTTTGTAGAACTGTGTAGAATTGTTTAGAGACCAAGGTCTAAATAAACATTCCTTTGACTGACTGACTGACACTCTGGAAGTGGGTCTCTGTGGTGCTGATGTCCCTTGATGGCTGCTCGGTCTTGGTGCAGTGGGTGTCTGGACATGACTCACACAGGCTTCGGTTGCTGAAGCGGTTCCGGTACCACTCGTATTGGTGCTGTGTGGCTTTGTTCAGTCCTGATGTCCTCTCACTCGGTGGGGGGAAGGGGCAGATCAGACCTCCTGGAGCACAGGTACCTCTTAATGGATGGCTGCTGTGTCGGTCTGGCCGGGGAGCTGCAACACAATGGACCAGACTCAGCTTCTTTAGTGCTTGTGGACTGCACGGCAGTAACTCCTCTATTCCAAGGGAGACTGCTGCCAATGTGCGAAAGGCTGGCAGTTTCCCAGTGTTCTTGGTAGATGCTCAGCTGCAGGATGAGTTACTTAGTCATGACTGTTGACAATGGTGCAGGCTGGCAGGGTTTAGTGCCAAAAGTCCACAGCAAGTCTTCGGTTCTAGTTTTCTTGTGGCTCTGATTTGTCCTCATCTGGAACCTAACTTTGTGAGTTGTGTCTTTTCACCTGGCATCCATACAGTCACCCCATTCAATTTAACAAGCATATTCAGGCTCCAGGTAAGTTCATTTATTGCTGGGATGTCCACCATTGCACCTATTTCAAGAATACATCAATTTTCCTAAAATGACAGTGCAGGGTGGGTAATGCATCATTGATATTTCTGACATGTTTTGCAGTTACTAGGAATGGAAAGGCAGCCACTGGATGAATTTAGTTACTGATAAAGCTAAGATCATAGTGGATGGTGGAAATTGTAGTGGCAGATGCACTGGTGCCCCTTGGAACCATGAAATCGGAGTCAGCCGCAAGCTCCTCCTTTATGTGATGAACCTGGGCTTTATTCTTAAGGTTTAAGCTTAACGCTGAGTTCTGCTTCTTCCATCTCAAAGTATCCTACACGATTTCTCTATGTTTTATGTGGAATGCCAAGATTTAATTATACTGTAGTATCATGAATCCCTTTATTCACAGCTAACTAAAGCACTGAGGTCATATATTAACTACAGATTTGTGGTCTATATATGTCAAATAACAATACATACATCAATATACATCTATGTAAAACCAATCAGTCTGGGCATACACCCTTGTCACAGGGTTCTTTATAGCATCCTGTTCCCTAGGATGAGTGTCAGAGGTAACAGATCATTTAGTTGAACAAAAGGCTCCAGGTTATACAGGAACAAGGCTCACCTAAGGGAGCACCTACCACAGGACTGGACTGTTTGGTCTCACAGTGGTAAGTCTAGGAAAGTCACCTGATCTGCAGATCCCATACAGCCTAGTACCAAGTCATATTTCCCTTTATATTTAGTAATTGTAGCCTATCTTGACCTGTTACAGACCAAATGTAGACTAGAGTAAAGGCCGAGGGTGCTGCCTAGGGTATTCGCTGTGTCAATTAATCCATCAAAGTTGACCCAAAGCGCACGACTGGAGCTTCTCATTGGCCTCAGTGAAGTGTTGAACAGGCAGATGTCATTACATTTTCTAGTTCCTGTGGTCCCGTCAACTTGCCTGGCACTGTTAAGGAGTTGGAAGACCTCTTTCTGGTTGGGGAATGGGCAATTAATGCTCCTAACACTGGAGTTGTATGATACCATGGCTTGCCAACACTCATTGCTTCATGTACTGTATTTGGTGCTGCTCACACTACACCGGTGGCCAGCTGAGCAGTGGAACTACTGACAAGAGAGACCCCCTATTTCACACCATGAGTGGATTGACTTATGATTTGGTCGCTGAAGTTGAAGAGAATCGTGAGTGTTACCAGATGTAGATGCTACCTGCCACAGCTCCCTTAGCCTCACTGCAGCTTTCCTTCGAAATAAAAAAAAAAACAAACAGAGGCTTTATGAGGTGTGACTGTATCTTCCTGCAAAGTGGAAGACGGCCCAGCATATATCAGTTATAAGAGCTCTTCCAGCTTTGCTGTGTCCTTCCGTTGCTTGGAACGAGACTACAGGCGACGGAGGACCACACAGTGGAGGCACTCCCATAATTTGCAATGCATGGGAAAAGAGGATATCACGGTTTTTCAGTTAAGCTCCCAAAATGTGTGTGCATTTTGGACATTTCCTAAGTAGTGTTTTAACACTGCAACCTTTTGGATTGTATTTAAGGTGTGCTGGGAAACTCAACAACTGCCAGGGACATTTTGTGAGTTCTATGATGTTTCCACCCAGGATGTCTCTTCTTTCGCATAAAGTTAAAAGTTTGTTTGAAATTGCATATTTGCACCAAACCTACCTGTCGTGAAATCATTCAGTAAAGATACACACACAAATGCATTATAAGCTTTCTAGGAAGTGACTATCAAACCTATGCCTGTATTCAGTATTTCAGGGAGAACAAGAGATGCATTTAGTGTGATTTGGAAACATTTTACAAATGTACTTAGGTTCGGTGTACTTCCTATGTTATTATAACCATTTAAGGCAGCTTGTCACAATCAAATGAAGATTAGAAGATCAGGGAGGTTAGAGTTCATCAAGATTAATTGTAAACATGTGAAATTGTTACTTTAATCGCTGCAATGCAACTCTTCAAACATATCTCCGAGAAAGGTACCGAAAATATGTTGATCGTAATACTCATCATGGGCTAGCTCACAAAGATCAATGGGGTCTCACCCAACTGTGTCAGTGGCAGCCGGTAAGGTATGGGTGGTGGCAGGGTGGAGGTGAAGTGGTTTGAAAAGAAAAAAAAATCACTTACCTGACCTCACTGCGTCTCTCCTCGTCTCTCCTGCGTTGAATGAGTCTCTTCCAAGAATCACCCAGGCTCCTCACAGCCAATCACAATGCTGCCATTCAGCATTGGGATTGATAAGCACCCAGGCTCCCCTGAGCCAATCCCAACTGTGCTTGGTCTGAGCGCCGTGGTTCTATGCTCAGCCAGGGAATGGGGGCGTAGGGATGTTCGTGAGTAATATTTACCCACACTTCTGATGTTCTTTCTGCCTCAAGGAATTTCTGACACAGGAAGTGAAGACTGGCAAAAATGGCAGACAGACCTTACCAATTTTTGTCCGTTTTTACAATTTGAGTAATAAAGATCCTTAGAGTTCAATGTACCACACAGCTATCTTGGGGTCTCACTAGCTGTGTGTGACTTTTCACCACCCAGTAATGTCTTAAATGAGATGAACAGAATTCTTATTTTAAAAATTATGATATAGACCAATTGGCGTTACAAAAAAAGCTTCTCTAAAAACACCTTGATAGCATGTTCAATTTTGCATTAGACATTTTGTTTCTGTTGTTAAATGTAAATAACCTATGGGAATGCATGAAAGCTCTGAACTGTCTGCTTTGGGTTACTCCTTGAAATGATTTATAGAAACGTTTAAAAAAAAAAGCAGAACAGAGCAGCAGATTCTACTTAAGAAAACACAACTAAAGGAATTACACTCTGAAGCACTCCACTGGTTTTTTGTGGAACAGACATTCAGCCTCAAAATTCTGATTGCTGTCCCAGACATTCACGGGCTAGATGACATATGTCAGTAAACTGCACCCTCGCCGCCACTGCACTGGATTCTCTGCTCCAGCTACATTATTTGATCCACTAGACCCAATCCAGATCGAACAGGCACCTAGCAAATCGCTCCTTGTTCAGGCCCCCAGCTTTAGAACCCCGTGGACGACAGAACATGAGTTGAGCGAACTATTTTAGCTGGCTGGGCTTCTTTGCACAGCCATAATATCCAGATTCATGAGTTAAAAAAGAGCAAAACGAAGGCTTTTCTGTGACTGATTGGATTCGTTTGGCACTGCCGCTTTGCTCTCCAAATCTTTGTTTATTGTGTACTGTTGTCCTACCACATGTTACAGTCCCGGTTTCCTGTTTGCTTCTGCTGTTTGTAGTCCAGTAGCATTTGGGCAGGAATTTTATCAGCTGGCTGGCTTTGCATCTCAGCTGTCTCTAAAAGAGTGCAGCAATATTCTTGATTAAATGTCATTACTCTTTGAGAAAAGGGAATATTGACTTTATTTTGAAAGTGTTCTTTTTAAAATTCAGAAGTGGTGTGAAATTACTTTTCAAATAGATTAAACTCTACCATTTCTGATCTGCATGTTTTGCGTGCCTTGAAACTTTCATTAATAATGTTATACTTGTTAGATTGTGGCTCCCTGTGGCCCCCCAGGGAGAGAATAAAAACCTTGTCCCTTTGTTACTGAATATTGAGAATCGTTGTTCCTTTAGCTTTCCTGTGATTCATTCTTGAGGGCAGAACGTTCTCAGTAAACTCATAGAAGGCAGGACAAACTACGCTATTTTCTGATTTGTTTTAAAAAAAAATGGATAGTTGCAACATATGATGAAAAATAGCTGTCTGTTATAGGATATCAAAATAAATACTTAGGGGCTCATTACGATGGCGTAACGATCGCCACCGCCGGGCCTGCGGTGGCAATCGTTAAGCCATCGTAATGAGAATTACCCACTGCCATATTAGGATGGGGTGGGTATCGCGGCTGACGCAAAGTCCGTCCGCCACCTTTCGTGGTGGCAATCGTTACGATTGCCTGCCGAGCGGAGCTGGGGCACTAATATGGTGGCAGTGCCTAGTAGTCCGCCATATTAGGATGTGCGTGTTGTGGAGGCCTTTCCATGGTGGCGATGCTGCCATAGAAAGGCTGGCGGGGTTTGGCTTTGGGGGCCCATTGTGGGCACCCTCTGTGGAGGGGGTGCACTGCACCGCGTGGTGCCTGCCATGTGGTGCAGGGAAATGCTGTGCATGCTCTTTTACCATTGCGGACGGTGCTGCAACCAGCAGCACCGTCCGCAATGGTAAAAGGACAGGATGCGCCCGCCAATATGGCGGGCGCATCCTAATTGCACTGTTGGGACCGCCGCACGTCAAGTGGGTGGTCCCATCACTGTTATGATGGCGGGCGGACTGATGAGCCCCTTTGTTCTTTTGCCAAGATGGTCAATACACATTTGTGCTAAGTATTGCCATTTTGTAGCCACTGAAATATTTATGAATCTTGTGAAAAATCAAATGAACCCTCACCTTTGTCTAAGATGTCATTTTTAGGGCTTGGCTGCACAGTGCATGGGCTGTGCTGCAAGACATATTGTTTACAATTCAGTGGCCTTACTGCCCCGCCCCTAGCATACCATTAGATGTTTTCATTGTCACTTTCATTTGCAAGCTTTCAATTGTTTAACCCCTTTAGGTTCCCCTTCCTTCCTTGTATTAGTTCCTCCATAAAGCATGGGCCAAGAACATGTGTCCTTCCTCATCTTTGTTCTTTCTCATCTTTTAGCACCACACAATTTTTATTTTATTTAGTAAGTGTTTCAGTACTATTCCTAGATGTGCAATGTGTTTTCCTACTTTTGATAAAGGCTTACAGCTTCTTATTTATGTTGCATTCACTCTGTCTGCTTTCCCTATTGCCGCTCTAGTTACTTACACCTACACAACTGTACTACTCAACTTCATTCTACACCACTCAACCCAAAATCACTCCACTCTATGGCACTCTACATAATGTCACTCTACTCTACATCACTCCATTCCACTTTACGACACTCCATGCCACTCTGACACTCCACTCTACGCCACTGCAATTTACTGTATGACACTTTACTTTGTTCTACACAACTCCACTATACGCCACTCCACTCCATGCCACTCCACTTCACTTCACTCCACTCTACGCCACCTTATTCCACGCCCCTCCACACCGCTCTATGCTACTCTACTCTACGCCACTCTACTCTATCTCACTCCACTATACTCTGTCACTCCACTGCACTCGACTCTGTGCCACTCTATGGCACTCTATGCCACTCCACTCTATGCGCTCTTGATCACTTCACTCAGTCGTCACTCTACAGCACTCTACTCCACTCTGTTCTGCCATGCCACACCACTGTACTCTATGCCACTTCACTCCACACGGTGCCACTCTATGCCACTCTACACCACTCTATACCACTCCACTCCACTTTAGGCCACTTTAATCTCTGCCACTCTATTCTACGTCACTCCACTCTACACAACTCTACTCTGTGACAGCCTACTCTGACACTCTTTGCCATTCCATGCAACTCCACTCCACAGCAGTCCACGCCACTCTACTCCACCCCACTCTATGCCACTCTACTCTATGCCACTCCACACTACCATATGCCACTCTACTCTATGCCACCCCAATTCAAACCATCCTATACCACCCCACTCTACACCACTCCACTCTATGCCACTTCACTCTACTCCACTCTAATTGATGTCACTCTACTTTACTCCACTCTACTCTACACCACTCCACTCTAATCTACACCACTCCCCTCTACACTATGCCTCTTCACTCCACCCTACACCACTCCACTTTATGCCACTCTACTCTAAACCACTGTATCTATGTCAAGGTACCCTATGCCACTCTGCTCTCATCTCAACTCTATGCCGCTCTAACCTGCACCAATCCACCCCATGCCACTGTACGCCATACCACTCCACACCATGCCATGCCACTCCATTCTATTCCATGCCACTCTACTCTATTCCACACCACTCTATGCCAATCCAATCTACGCCACTCCACTCTAATCTATGCCACTCTACTCTACTCCACTGTTCTCTGCACCACTCCACTCTGCTCTATGCCACTCCCCTCTAATGTATGCCACTCCCCCTCTAGACTGCACCTCATCCCTCCACTCTACATGACTCTACTTTATGCCACTCCACGCCACTTCATTGTACTCTACGCCACTGTACCCTATGCCACTCTGCTCTACACCACTCTACTCTATGCTACTCTTATCTGCGTCATTCCATCCAAGCCACTCTACTCCACACTACTTTACGCCATACCACTCCACTCTACTCCATACCACTCTACTCTATGCCACTCCACTGTATGACACTCCATGTCACTCTACTCAATGCCACTCCACTCTGTGCCACTCCACGTCACTCTACTCTATGCCACTCTGCGCCGCTTCATACCACTCTACTCTACTCCATAAAAGTCTGATTATACTTGCGGAGACCACTGTAAAAGTGCTTCACATAGGTACAGTTCCACAAAACTACATTATCTCTAACTTTCTATGCTCTGATAATCATTTAGCTTTGATTCAAGGCCTGGAAGAGAATTCATAGATCATTTTACCAAGCATGTTCAAGTATTACACAATAAAATTATTTGATTGAAAGGATCTTCATAAGAACAATGCCTTCTCAGAACTTTCCAATATTTGTTACATAAACATATTGCTCGAAATTTCCATGCACATTAATCAACAACTGGGAATCATCCAATATGGTATTTAAAACAATCTAAGAAAACATTAGTGGAGGCTTTGATTGCCTCACTTAAAGGAATCTATTCCGTAGCCTGAGTGACCATATCATGAACAGTGGTGGTTCTCCAGCACAGAGCTGAGCCCCTGTTTTTATGAGATTGAGGTGTTTAAAGTTCATGCATATGTAGCTTAGAAGTTAATTCCTCTTTGGTAATGCAATAAATGCTCTCCTTCTGACTTGTGCTGTCTAAAATTCAAAAATTTACTTGGAGAAATTCTGAGTTATGTGTACGAAATGTTAACGCTTCAAACACGAAACAACGATGGATCAGGTCTGTGCTGAGCCAGCACAGTATTCAGGCAAAATACTGAGTCTCAAATATCATGGGACAAAAATATTGTATCGAAAATATCATGGGACTGAATACAGAACGTAAGAATATCACTTTTTAGATACTTTACACTTTATTTATAATAAGGCAGCATATAATATTGTTTTTAATTTTCTTTGCTATTTTGTGCTTTGTTAGTTCTTTTTTTAAAGTTATTATTGTAAGCTATTATTATTTTAATGTCACGTTTTTGTATTTTTTGGTAGTTTTTTATTTTATTTTGAATTTGGTAATGCAGTTAAATATTTAAAAAATGTTATCTGAATTTATGTAATGGCAGGTTTGGGTTGTAGAGCAACAGGGTGGGACATTTTAATATTTGTTTTTGAATGTTTACAAATATTTTTATTTCTAATTTGTTAATTTGATTATTAAATATTTGAATTATTTTATTTGTAAACTATTGGCTAATTTCAAATAAAATTTTAATTTTTTTTTGCTTTTGTCTATTATTTAGCTGATTTTAATTATTTGTTTATTTCTTGTATTATATATTTTCATTTTAATTATTTCTATAGAATTATTTATTAAATTAACAAGTCATTATATTTTTTCAAGAATTATTTTAGTTTGTTTTTGTGTGTTGGTGTTTTGGGGCAGTAGCTTGGGAGTGTTTTAATCATGCATATTTAGAAATGTCTTTAAATGTATTCGTAAGTTTTTATGTGTTAATAATTTATAATTAGTTTTAGAACTTTTACAATCTAAAGAGTAATATATTTTTATATATTTGTTAAAATGTATTTTATTTTATTTTTATTTTTTTTTCAGTTTAGGAGTGGGAATGGCAATTTTAAGCTTTCCAATGTCCAGCACTATCCCTACTATTGCTCATGTTGGAGTGGAAATAGTCAATCTGACCCCAAACAATTCCAACAGTTTCACTACTGTTAACTGCAATGGAGTTGGAATTGTAAATCTGACCCCTCCAAATTCCAACACTTTCCCTGCTGTTGCATGCGTGGAAGTAATGAGAATAGTAAATTTGACTGTTCTAAAGTTCAACCCTTTTCATCATGTTGCTCGGGTTGGAGTGCACATAGTAAATCTGACACCTCCAGAGTCCAACAGTTTCCATACTGTTTCTTACATTGGAGTGGCAGTAGTAAATCTGACATCTCCAAAATCCAATGATTTCCTTACTGTTACTCGGCTTCATGTGGGAATAGTAAATCTCAACTGTCCAAAGTCCAGCCCTTTCCTGACTGTTGCTCAGGTTGGCATGGAAACAATAAATTTCAAACCTCCAAAGCACAACACTTTTCCTACTGTTGTAAAGGTTGGATTGGGAATAGTATATGTGACCCCTTCAAAGTCCAATACTTTTCATACTGTTGCTTAGGTTGGACTGGATTAGTAAATATGCCCCCCCCCTCCAAAGTTCAACACTTTTGCCTACGTTGGAGTGGGAATATTAACTCCCCCCCTCCAAAGTCCAATGCTTCTTGTACTGTTGCTTACATTGTGATGGAACAAACACTTTACCTACTGTTGTTTATATTGGAGTTGGTATAGTACATCTGACCCCTCCAAAGTTCAACACTTTTCCTACTGTTGCTTACTTTGGAGTGGGACTAGTAAATTTGCCCCCTACAGGTCAAATTGTTTTAATGTGAAGTTTTTGTTTTTAATTTTACAAAGATTGAATTTTTGTGATTTATTTGTAAAAGTTTTTTTAATTATGTAGTTTTTTAAATAATATTAATTGTATTACATTATTTTGTAATTATTTTCATTTTCTAGTAAAGTATTTTTTTGTACTTGACTATTTTTAGTATTTGATTAACAATTTTTTATTCGTTGTTAATTATTGTTAGTATTTTTTTTTATTATTCACATGTTTTCAGAATTGTTTCTATTTATATATTATGTTTATTATTTTTAAAGGTTTTTCATAGCATACATTTTTTATATTTGCAAGTTATAAAGTTTCATTTTACCTTTTTAGAATATAAATATGTTTTTTAATTTTTTAAGTAATTTTTATTAATGTATACTGTTTAATATATATACTTTTTTGTAAAACTATTTTGGTCTTATATATTTTTCTTAGTTAATATTTTTACCTTTCCATACAAAGCATATAAAGTTCATAATTTTGCCCTCAATATTGTTTTTGCAGCATTTTTTTTATTTCAGTAGTTTTGGCTCTGATATTTTATTATCCAACCACCAGTGCGCCTGTTCATGATACAGCCCCAGGTGTTCTCTCAGTGGGCCTGTGGCAGAAGGAATTCCTGATTATTAGTAGTGTGATCCCTGTTTACTCACACAGGGTAATCAGTGTTCTCTAAGGAAAAGAGTAAAACTCAGACAGACTTTCTTCATAGTCATTAAAATATATATATATTTTTATTGGCATTTTCAGCATGCATCATACATTGCATAACTTGGGGGTACATAGATTACTATACTTTTGCTGGCCTCTCTTTTCACTCTTGTCAACTCACTGATATCTTTTATTTCATACATGGCCACAATTCAAGGCTGTATTCTGAATTTGGCATGGGTCTATTTTTGTGCTGTAGTAAACTTAGTCAATAGCTATACCCTCCCCCTGGAGCAGCATAAAGGATCTAACTCTTGCTGCTCTGAACTAAAACCTGTCTTTGATTAAGTGTAACAGGGGTGGCTCCTACACTATAGCAGAGGAGTGTTGCCCTACCGAAATGCCCCCAGAGATTAAACATAAAATGGTAATGAATTTAATTCATTGCCATTTTATTTTTCAGCACCCCGTCCCGAACTGAGTTTCAGGATGGAGCGGGGCCTGCTGAATGGCATCAGAAGCAGAGTGGAGGGTAGGCTGCCTTTGCACTTGTTTAAACCTTGCATGTCTATTTGGCTGGCCATCTTGTGACGGCCAACCACACATGGACACTTTAAACCTTTTTAATGGGTTAGAGAAAGCAAAAGTCTCCAGTCTTCTTGTGAATAATCATAGAGACCGCTCCCACCAATCCTGGTGCTGCTCTAACACTGGTTAACAGCATGAGAGCAGCACCAGGATTGGTTAAGAGATTTAGCTGGGGCTCTGGAGTCACAAGGTAAGAAGACCGCAGTGAGGAGGACGCAGCAGCAACCACGGTAAGTACATTTTTATTTTATTTACTTAATTTTTTTTAATGTAACCCCCCCATTTGCTCGCCTCTCCACTCGCTGAAATTGGAAGCCGCCACTGAAGTGTAAGTTTCTCTTCTAGCCCTTGCCAACAAGAGGGACTTTGTTCTTGGGGTGCCCTGCTCTAGTAACAGATAGTTAATGGAAATGTCTTGTTAGTGAATGCGTCTGCACGTTCTTTCACTTCCAGGACAGATCCATTCCCAGAATTAACTATAAAAAAACCACTCTGTGCTTCGAGGTAACACAAGAAGTCAAAAATTCACAGGAATTTCGTCCAATCAGATTTTGTGATCTCAAAAGGTATGTTACTTCTTCGATACATGCACAACCTTGTAACGCTGTACTTCATTCAGCGGCATGCACTCTTCATCATTCTGCTTGTCGAAAACAAGAATGACAGCTAAGAATACTTGCATGGAGGGTTCTCTAGTGCCTAAAAAATGTAGATGAAATAGTGTGTGAAAGCACTTGACTGATCCATGCGAAATGGATTACAAAAGGACAAAACATAAAAGGAAAAACACACTCTTTTACAGCTCCCCTTATTGCAGGGACGCACTGACCTTGCATGGCCAGTGAAGACCCCATGTCTGGAACAGAAAATCCCCGACAGATGTTTGCTGTCCAGCGGCATAGCACAAAAATATCGACCCCCATGTAGAATGTGGCGAGGGGCTCCTTCCAATCCCATGTCACACAGATGTTTATAAACCTTGGGCTGAAAAGCCCTCCTGAAGAGTGGGGCGGTTGTGCACTGGAGGGCGCATCATTACACCCCTGCTGCTATCCAATACATAAAAGAGACTGTAGCCAAACCAGTGATATAAACACGTAGCTCTCGCGGATCTGAAGCTGATCTGCCTCACTTCACTCTGAACAAACATATTTCTAGGCTTGTGTTATTATTATCTGGAACTGCAGTGTGTGGTCGAGTGGAAGGCCGACATGCTTCATGGCGATACACCATACACCATCCAGGGTCTGTGATGGAGAACAAATATTTAATTTTAGTTGTGTATCCGCACCTTTTGACCCAGTTGAAACCAATAGCACCCAATAATAGAATTTAGCTTCATCTCTCAGAATAATGCCAACTTATAGCTGCTGGTTGTGCAGTGGCACAAACCTGCCACAAACAGAAGCCATATCTTTGCTTTTGTGCAGGTGTTTTCCATGATTAGTTGGAACAACGAATTCCTTGAGCATTACATTGAGGTCGGTAATTTCATGCTGACATCTTTCCACAAGTCCATGTAGAAATTTCCTTAAACCACCCTCTTAAAATTTAACTGAATACTGATATTTCAGAGACATTTTGAACAAGCATTGACAATGCAATAGGTCTTGCATCTAATTAGGTCAAAGCCATTTGCTTTGCTATACAATACCATTAGCAAAGGAAATTGCTTTAAAGGCGAGACCTATTGCATTTTCAATGCTTGTTAATATTGCTTCAAGTGGCACTAAGCCTCCTTTGGGAGTTGTTAGAAAAGGTAGACGGACCGGGAGGGTCGGCCGGGGTCAGGAGGAGAGGTCTCCGGGGAGAGCCGTCTCCAGCGATCGTACAGACAAGTAACTTCCCCCCCACAGACAGATATCACACACGGATAAGGTTCAGTGTTCTTTATAAGCACTTATTTAAGGTACGGTTAAATGGTACAAGGAGGTCTGGACTCAGGGGTCCCCTCGATTAGAGTCTCGCAAGGTAGGGACGGGGGTAGCGGGACAGTCTATTTACCAATCAGGTAGTTCGGATGAGATGATGATGAGCTCACAATCCTCGAGCTTGGTGGTTAGGTGGTATGGGCCGCGGCAGCGCCAGCAGGTCCCGGTGTGGATGGTCGATACAACGGGCCGCGGCAGCGCCAGCAGGTCCCCGGAAGATATACGGTCCGCGGCAGCGCCAGCAGGTCCCGGTGAGGATGGTCGTTACAACGGGCCGCGGCAGCGCCAGCAGGTCCCAGGAAGATGGATGTTGCAGAAGGCCGCGGCAGCGCCAGCAGGCAGGACGATGGTTCACAAGAGCGGGCTACGGCAGCGCCAGTAGACCGTCAGGGTTGAGTTCACTCGGTGTCTCTCGACTCCAGGATACAACTGCCTTCCTGCTCCGGAGCTGCCTCAGTTATAGGGCTGGTGCCCTTTGATGTCCGGACCCTCGCACTGGGAGGTCGGGGGGTCCGGGATGAAGGTGTCCAGACACCCAGCAGGGGGTGGAGCCAGTGCCTGGGGGAGCTGGGGGCGATCGGCACCTGGCGGGGGGAGAGCCCTTGACACTTCGGTCTCCCATTGACCTGCCAAGTGGTCCGCTCACCTCCTGGGTGGATGGTGGTGCCGGGATGTCGGGGCCGGCCAGGCCCGGGGTTAGGGTCGAGGGGAGGCCATGCGGCCGCGTGGTGCAGGGCCCAAGATGGCGGCTCGACCCGGCCGGGAGAGCCGGTGGGGTTGGACCCTGGGATGAGTAGGGGTCCGAGGGCCGAGGGTCCGCCGGGAGACGGAGTACAGGTGCTTGTCGCGGGGAAAGGCCAGGTGGGCCGGAGTTCGGGCCCTGTCGAGCGGGGAGGGAGCGAGCCGTCTGTGAGGCCTGTCCAACATGCGTCCCCCCCAGCTGAAGGCGGGGAGAGTCACCCATCTCCTTGGGGACTCTCTTCGTCGAGGCGGAAAAAGCGGGACAGGCCGTCCGCGTTGGCGTGGTCTTGGCCTGGTCGGTGCTCCACAGTGAAGTCCATTCCCTGCAGGGAAATGGACCAGCGCAAGAGTTTTGGGTTCTCCCCCCGCATTTGCATCAGCCATTGCAGGGGTCGATGGTCGGTTTGTACCCGGAAGTGGGTACCGAAGAGATAGGGTCGGAGCTTTTTGAGGGCCCACACTACTGCAAATGCCTCCCTCTCGATGGTGCTCCAACGCTGTTCTCGGGCCAGGAGACGTCGACTGATGAAGGCCACCGGCTGGTCATGACCTTCGGGGTTCAACTGAGAGAGGACGGCTCCGATGCCGTGGTCGGAGGCGTCGGTCTGCACCACAAATTCCCGAATGTAATCGGGGGCCTGGAGCACCGGGGCGGTGCACAGGGCGGCCTTCAGCTCCTCGAAGGCAGTTTGACAATCAGGAGTCCAGTTGACCCGCTTCGGCTGGTTCTTGGATGTGAGACCCGTGAGGGGCCCCACGATGCTGCCGTAGTCCTTCACGAACCGCCGGTAGTAGCCGGTGAGGCCCAAGAAGGCTCGGACCTCGGTCTGGGTGACGGGGGGCTGCCAGGACTGGATGGCAGCAATCTTAAGTTGTAGTGGGGCCACCAGCCCGCTCCCCACTTGGTGCCCAAGGTAGGTCACAGACCCTTGGCCAATCTGGCACTTGCCGGCCTTAATAGTGAGGCCGGCCCGCTGGAGGGCTTGTAGGACCTCTTGGAGGTGACGGAGGTGGTCGGACCAGTGGTGGCTGTATACAGCGATATCGTCCAGGTAGGCAGCGCTGAATTCTTCAAGCCCTGCCAAGACCTGGTTCACAAGGCGTTGGAACGTGGCGGGGGCATTCTTCATGCCAAAGGGCATGACCTTAAATTGATAGTGGCCATCGGGGGTAGAGAAGGCTGACCGTTCCTGAGCCCTGGGTGTGAGGCCGATCTGCCAGTAGCCCGCCGTTAGGTCGAAGATACTAAGGTAGCGGGCGGCCCCCAGCCGGTCGATCAGCTCGTCTGCTCGGGGGATGGGATGAGCGTCGGTCCGGGTGACAGCGTTCAAGCCCCGGTAGTCGACGCAGAATCTCAGTTCAGGGGCGGAGCCGGGGGCAGCGGCCTTGGGAACTAATACGACCGGACTGGCCCAGGGACTGTCCGAGGGCTCGATGACCCCGATCGTGAGCATCTTGGCCACTTCCTCCTGTATGCAGGCCCGTACCCGATCTGGTACGCGGTAGGCCCGGTGCCGGACAGGGGGACTGTCCCCGGTGTCTACGTCGTGCAAACACCAGGGGGTGACCCCGGGGGTGAGGGAGAACAGGGCAGCGAACTGCAGCAGGAGGTCCCGGCAGTCCTGGCGTTGCTCCGAAGTGAGGGCGTCAGAGAGCCGGACCCCGTCCACGGAGCCGTCCTTCTCCTGAGTCTTCAGGAGATCCGGGAGGGGCTCGGAGTCTTCTTCTGTGCCACTGTCCGTAGCCATCAAGAGGCTTAGTTCGGAGCGCACAAAGTGCGGTTTGAGCCGGTTGGTGTGGAGGACCCGAAGGGGGTTCCGGGAGGACCCCATGTCGATGAGGTAAGTGACGGGGCTTTTGCGCTCGACCACCTTGAAGGGCCCCGTCCACTTATCTTGCAGGGCACATGGTTCGGTGGGGGACATCACCCATACTTGCTGCCCAGGTTCGAATTCAACGGAGGAGGCATTGTGATCATACCACCTCTTCATGTCCTCCTGGCTGGCCTCGAGGTTCGCCTTGGCCCTCTCCCTGAAGCGCCGGGTCTGGTTTCGTAAGGCCAGGATGTATTTGAAGACGTCTGGAGGGGTCGTTAGGGGGGCCATCTCCCAACCTTCCTTGACTAGGCTGAGGGGCCCTCGCACAGGGTGTCCGTATAGGAGTTCAAAGGGGCTAAAACCGAGGGACTTCTGGGGAACTTCCCGGTAGGCGAAGAGAAGGCACGGGAGTAGCACATCCCACTGGCGACGGAGAGGCTCTTCCAATCCCCCAATCATCCCTTTGAGAGTGCGGTTAAAACGCTCCACCAGCCCGTTCCCTTGGGGGTGATAGGGGGTCGTGAATCTGTAGGTGACCCCGCATTGTTGCCAGAGGGACTTCATGTATTTTGATATGAAATTCGTACCTCGGTCGCTGACGACTTCTCGGGGGAAGCCTACTCGGGAGAAGATCCCCATCAGGGCCCGGCCAACCACTGGAGCGGTCACTGTCCGTAGGGGCACCGCCTCGGGGTAGCGGGTGGCATGGTCCACTAGTACCAAGATGAACCTGTGTCCTTGTGCCGTGCGGGGGTCCAGAGGTCCCACAATGTCTATCCCCACCCTCTCGAACGGGGTGGTGACCACCGGGAAGGGTTGTAGAGGGGCCTTCAGCTTCCGGCCACTCTTCCCGCTGGCTTGGCATGTGGGGCACGATCGGCAGTGGTTCAGGACGTCATTCCTCATTTTCGGCCAGAAAAAGTGGGTCACCAGGCGACTGTACGTTTTATCCTGGCCCAGGTGTCCAGCCAGGGGGACATCGTGGGCTAGGTTGAGCAGAAAGTCTCGGAAGCGGAGCGGTACCACCAGAACTCGACCGGCCCCTAGCTCGGCGATTCTTTGCTCGCTGTAGAGCAGGTCGTTATCCCAGTAGACCCAGTGGGTTCCGGTGGTGTCCCCGGCGTTTTGGGTGCTGGCTTGCTGGCGGAGTCCCTCGAGGGAGGGACAGGTCTTTTGTTCCTGGCGGAACTGTTCTTGGGTGGGCCCCCCTTCTTGCCGCCACTGAGCCAGATCCGGAAGGTCCTGGGGTTGCGCGTCTTCTTCGGTAGTCGGGTCCGGGAGGTCGGACTCGCCGTTATCCTCTACGGGGGCAACCGGGGGCGGGGGTGCTGGCCATTCGGTTTCTTCTGATCGGGGGGCGGCACGGGCGGCCATGGATCGGGTGGTTATGCAAGCCCAGTCCGGGAGGCCCAGCATCCCCAAGTGCTCTCTTCTCTCGACGGTGGCCCACGGGGAACTCTCGAGGTCATTCCCCAGGAGGCAGTCCACGGGGGCATCGTCCCGGACCGTCACCTTCAGTAGGCCGGAGACCCCTCCCCATTCAAACGGGACGCAGGCCATCTTGCACATGCTTTCAGAGTTGTCTGCCGAGCGGACGGGGCAGAGAATGTTCGGCAGAATCTGCTCGGGCTTCACCAGGTGACAGCGGACGGCCGTCACGCTGGCGCCGGTGTCACGCAAGGCCTCGGCTCTCTGTCCATTAATGGTCACCCACTGACCGTATTTTTTGGTGTTGGCGGGTAGGGGAGCCCGCGGAACCATGTCTCTTCCCCCTAAGCATGCCAGGACCATGGCGGCCGGTTCCCACCCTTGCTGGTCCGGCTCATACTCCTCGGGTCCCCCCGATGACTGCTCTTCCCCCAGGGCAGCGGCAGCTACCTGGCGGGGATTGGGTGTTTGGTTTAGCGGGCAGTTCGGATCGTTGGCGTAGTGGCCTAGTCGCTGGCACCGGTGGCACGTGACGTTGGCTCGGTACCCAGGTCGCAACGGGGGGTTGCCCCGGCCGGCCGGAGGCGGGGTGCTGGCCACGGGTGTTGCTGGTAGGGCGTCTCTCCCTCTCCCCTGGCCCCCTCCTCCTCCCCGAGGACGGTGCTGGCCTTGGTTGCTTCTGTTCTGGTCGTGTGGCCCCTTCCGGCCCACTCGGGTGCTTTCCCACCGGTCAGCTTCGGCGGCGAGCTGCCGGGGGTCAGTCAGCTTACTGTCGAGTAGGTGCTGCCTGAGCTCGACGAAACAGTTGTTTGACAGGTGCTCCCATACCATAAGGTTGAAGAGTTGTTCGTAGGTGGTGACCTGACTTCCCTTGATCCAACCCTCGAAGGCCCGGCTGAAATAGTTCACGTATTCCACCCAAGTTGTACCTGGGATCCGGGTGCAATCTCTGAACCTCTGGCGGTACATCTCGGGCGTGAGGCCGTAGCGGGCGAGGAGGGCAGCCTTCATGTGGTCGTAGGACGACATTTGGTGATCGGGGAGCTGCAGCAGGGCATCGCGACCCTCGTTGATAAATCTCCCCCAAAGTCCGGCCCCCCAATCACTCCGGTCGATCCGGTGGGAGGTCATTGCGATCTCATAAGCTTTAAACCACTGTTGTATGTCGTCTTCTCGGACATACTCGCGGACCACATCCTTGGGGATGTGAACTTTTTTCTCAATTGGCCCCGGGGTGTGTGGTCGCTCAGGCACCCCCAGTTCTTTATTCTGTTTGCGCAGTTCTATTTCTGCCAGTTGGCGCTCGTGCTCGAGCGTTATTTTTTTCTCTTCCAGCTCTCTCTGTCTCTGCTTTTCTTCTCGTTCCTCTCGAAGCCGCATATGCTCGAGGTTGAGTTTCTGTTCAGCTAACTTGAGCTCCCCATCCATCTTGAGTCGTGCCATCTCTAATTCGTGTAGTCTGACTCTGTCTCTTTCTCGTATCTCCTCCTATGAGAGGCCCGTTCCCCGCTCCTCGGGAGCCGTGGCGTTCCCCTCTGGTGTGATGCTGTTTTGGTCTGGTGTGACGCTACTTTGGTCGGGGGGTCCTGCGACCCCAGTTTCTGTCCACGACTCAAGAGCGCGCTTCAGATCATCCTTGGTGCTCAGGCCGGTGGTAGCAATGCCAAGTTCTATGCAAAATTGTCTCAGTTCGCGGTGGTTGTATTCTTCTAATTTTTCCATTTGGAACTTCTCGGTGGATCTGCTATCTTTGGTCGACATCGTGCTTTGTCGTGGGGTGAGCTACTCTCTGTACGATTACGCGTTGATTCGGATCGCGCCGCTGGCCACCAATGTTAGAAAAGGTAGACGGACCGGGAGGGTCGGCCGGGGTCAGGAGGAGAGGTCTCCGGGGAGAGCCGTCTCCAGCGATCGTACAGACAAGTAACTTCCCCCCCACAGACAGATATCACACACGGATAAGGTTCAGTGTTCTTTATAAGCACTTATTTAAGGTACGGTTAAATGGTACAAGGAGGTCTGGACTCAGGGGTCCCCTCGATTAGAGTCTCGCAAGGTAGGGACGGGGGTAGCGGGACAGTCTATTTACCAATCAGGTAGTTCGGATGAGATGATGATGAGCTCACAATCCTCGAGCTTGGTGGTTAGGTGGTATGGGCCGCGGCAGCGCCAGCAGGTCCCGGTGTGGATGGTCGATACAACGGGCCGCGGCAGCGCCAGCAGGTCCCCGGAAGATATACGGTCCGCGGCAGCGCCAGCAGGTCCCGGTGAGGATGGTCGTTACAACGGGCCGCGGCAGCGCCAGCAGGTCCCAGGAAGATGGATGTTGCAGAAGGCCGCGGCAGCGCCAGCAGGCAGGACGATGGTTCACAAGAGCGGGCTACGGCAGCGCCAGTAGACCGTCAGGGTTGAGTTCACTCGGTGTCTCTCGACTCCAGGATACAACTGCCTTCCTGCTCCGGAGCTGCCTCAGTTATAGGGCTGGTGCCCTTTGATGTCCGGACCCTCGCACTGGGAGGTCGGGGGGTCCGGGATGAAGGTGTCCAGACACCCAGCAGGGGGTGGAGCCAGTGCCTGGGGGAGCTGGGGGCGATCGGCACCTGGCGGGGGAGAGCCCTTGACACTTCGGTCTCCCATTGACCTGCCAAGTGGTCCGCTCACCTCCTGGGTGGATGGTGGTGCCGGGATGTCGGGGCCGGCCAGGCCCGGGGTTAGGGTCGAGGGGAGGCCATGCGGCCGCGTGGTGCAGGGCCCAAGATGGCGGCTCGACCCGGCCGGGAGAGCCGGTGGGGTTGGACCCTGGGATGAGTAGGGGTCCGAGGGCCGAGGGTCCGCCGGGAGACGGAGTACAGGTGCTTGTCGCGGGGAAAGGCCAGGTGGGCCGGAGTTCGGGCCCTGTCGAGCGGGGAGGGAGCGAGCCGTCTGTGAGGCCTGTCCAACAGGAGTGATATCTGTAAATGAGCTGCATATAAATATATCTGGACTGTTCATTGGCACGACACCAGTAAAGATCATTGTTACTAAGGTTACGCAAAACAAGAGGAAAGCTCTGTGAGGCAATAAGTAAAGTCCACCTAATTTCTCAGATATTTTTCACTAGGACCTAGATCAAATAAGGAAGCATGATTGAAGCTCGCCGCACAAAGCCAGCCTGCTACTGACAGGCACAAACAATAGGGACCATTGTCATGATTTTCAAAAAAATAATTAGGCTGTGGGCCTAAAATACCTCCAGACCTTCCCTGTAGAGTATGTCACGATAATGGCACAACATGTAGGTCACCATACTGGCACAACATAAACATCAAAACCTGGTACTGGATGCCTACGCCCTAACACAGCACACCGAAGCACTCCGTAACATCTCCAATCTGTTATCAGCACTACTTACCAGGACACCTGCAGTGCACCAATCTACATGCCACTGAAATTGCATCCGATTGTAGGGCAGCAAGATGGCTTTGAACTTTTTCAGTCAGGATTTTGGCACTGCTTCACACTGACCAACACATCAACACCCTGACACTGCACCACCCTGACACTGCACCACCTCAATGCACACAAACATTCTGACATTACAACCCAAAACATGCATTTGTATAGCATGCACGCACAGCCTGGCACCACCCGGAAACCTTACGGTTTGCCTGTCACGGAGTACAACCGAATATTAGCACTCTGCCGTGTATTCGGCTGTCCGTCAAGCGCAGAGCTTTCAATGGAAAACAGAAGTGTAAGTAAGTGAATAACTTCCTGTAGCTGCCAGAACTCATCCGTCAGAACCTAATCAGCGGTCACAAAATAGTTAAAATTCGTCTGGGAAACGCCAGTAAATTTTTAACCAGGGTCACAGAAGCAGAGAGTGGACTGCAGAGGTGACAGGAGAGATTAGAAGAGGAGTAAAGACGAGAATGGAAAGAGAGGTAGAAGGAGGGGGGTCACCAAGGAGACACAAAATGAAAATACAGCACAGAGAGATACAGGGAGGCGGGTAGAAAACATCGAAGGAGGAGAAGGGAATAAACCAATAGATATGAGAAGGGTGTGGTGTGGGACATCGTTCGCCATTGTGTTGTTGCCCGGCCTTTTCTGCTGCTCTGCCACACCAGGTGACCCGAAACCATGGTATTAATCTAATGAAAGGTAATTATTACAGTTCTGACGATAGCCGCGGCGCTGGCGCACGGCAAGGCCTCGTGAAGGAAGCCACGCCACGGCAGCACGGGCCGAGGACAGGCAGGGGTCACACGGGATGTGGTTTGTTAGGAGGTGAATTCCGGGACGAGGTCAGAACCGAAGACTGCCTAACCACCATGTACTCCCACGCTCCCCAGACGGCTTTGCACCGGCCCACACCCAAATCATAGGGCCCTGCCAATGGACGGATCGATAGCTTTCCCTTTCATGCCAGCTCGGAGTGAGTCATTTCCCTCAATCCTGCCCGCTCCTCTCGCCCTGTGAGCAACGGCAACGCAATGACTGTTCCTCTGAAATCCTGACCCTGGGGGCAGGGGTGGAGGAGAGGGTGGCATGCCTCTGCATTTCCTCAACTTGTGGTACATTTAGTTCCGATCTCATCCGGAGACTGCAGCAGCGTCAGATCAGGATGCCAGCTGCTTCTGATGCCCGCAGTGTCAGAGCACGAGCCTTCTGGTGTGATAATATTAATTATGCCCCTGCTGCCCCAGAATTGCGGATTCTGTGCACTGAAGTCAGCGGCAGTGTTGCACATTACCACCTCAGTATCCCGCGGTTAACTGATCCTTGAAGGATACAAAACTGAGTTACTCTATCCAGGACCGTACCAGTAAGCTGATGGGCTTGTACACCACAGAGGAGCGGGGGCGAGGGAGCGCGGCAGCGAGGCGAACGCGCGATGCTGCGCGTGCTAGACACGGACGGGAATGGGCGTTGCAAAGGCGGGACATGCGCCCACCTTTGCCCAATCGCGTGCCTTATTTTTTTAAAAAATTCACGCGAAAGCCAATGCCTGCCGGCGAAAGCCTGATCACATGCACTAGCGTGTGGTCAGCTTTCAGCACCCCCTTACAAGAGGTCTCGCGCTGCGCAAGCAGTGCTGTGCACTGTAATGCTAGGCACAAGACCTAAAAAGGCGTACATCATCAACTGTGTCACAAAAGGGTCAGTATATCACTCAATTCAGTCACGGAAGAGAGGGATACACTAAAGGTTGGTTTCCTTGGATGTATGTAAGGAAGCACCGGGTGCAAACACCTCTAATCACCACACTTGAAAAGCAGACTTCTGGAATTAGCAATGTGTCACAAGAATGTTTCTGCATATTTTTTGCGGTGATGTGTTGTATTGTTGTCTGTGCTATTGTGTTTCTGTGCTGCATTATTGTGATGTGATGCCTTTTAACATGATTGTTGTGTTGGGTTCACATTTTTTAAATTCAGTTGTTTTGTGTCTTGCTCTCTTTCAACGGTGTTTACATTTTCCTTTGTGTTCTGTTCTTCACGTTTGATATGTCTGCAAATGCTCCAGCCAAAAACATCACATCCCTTGAAAGTTCTAAAAAAAGCCACCACTTACTAATGTCCAAAGATGTAAAATAACGATTTAAATAGGTCTTCAGCAAATGGAGATAGCAATCTACCAAAAGTATGGCAAAAAACCTGTTCTAAATTAGCACTTTCAGTGCTCACCTTATGTGACCCGGACCTTAGTTCACATTTGGTACTCAAAAAGATACTAAGAAAATGACAATTCGATTGCACTGGTTAAAAATTAGTCAATTTCCTGAGACCTGTTTTAACATTAAGAAAGTTGGGCCCAACCCGCACTTTAATATTTAGGAAGGAGTGTGATCGAACTACATAGTAAATCAAATTAAGGAAGAATGTGCTTGCATTAAAGCAAAGTCTTTTTCTCCACATCCTCCTTCATTAAACAAGCATTTGCAATGCAATAGGTCTCGCATTTACTTGAGTTTGAGCTATTGGCATTGTAAATGACAATGCCTTTTATTCATGTTTTGGTTTTTAAAACAAATTAATAAAAGGGATTATTATTTACAATGCCAATAGCTTAAACTCGCGTAAATGCGAGACCTATTGCATTGCAAATGCTTGTTAAACTGAGCAATGGTTTTGTCTTTGCTTTAGGGACAAGGGAAGATAAAAACAGTGCGTGCGACACAGAAATATATAAACAGTAGAGAGAGACCCCTTCGACTGAAATCAAAGGGACTGGAGTACTATCTAATAGTTTGAGTAAAGGTATCCCTTGTGTGCTAGAGCGCGAAAACAATATTATCTGCACATATTGTACTATGCTGAGTTAAAAACATTCTTTATGTCACAGTCAACATTTATATCCAAAAATATTTTTATTGCATATTTTCATTAAAAACCTAATCACATACACATGTGGTACATTTTTCTTTAAAACCAAAAAATTAATTTTTCATTAAAAACACTACATCAATAGTATAAAAACATTACAATATTATACAATAATCACAAATTAAACACAGAGAAAAACCTATGAGAAAAGACAATATAATTTGTCATCATTTCGACAGATCACATGGAAAGGTATATACACTCGACCTGGATGAGTTCTATAATTTCAACTGCAGGTCAGAGTGGTGCGACACAGAAAGACAGAGAGATGAGTAACGCTGTGGAGACGAAAATGAAAGAGAGGGCCAAGGAAGAGTGACAAGGGAGAAAAGAGAAGACAAAAAAAGAGGATGAGTAAGAAAAGGAAAACAGGACAAAAATAACAGAGAGAAAGAGAGTGAGATGGAGAGAGAAAGAAAGAAAGAAGAGAGAGGGGTAGTAAGAGATGTGGCAAGTGTAATTGTTATGCAGCCAGTCAGTGCATATATGTCATAGTAAAAAGAGAGGAGAGAGTTTTACATACATGTTGGCACTGTAACCGAAACTACACTCTTTTACTTTCGTGCTCTTAGTAAACAAGGCCCAGATTTTCTTTTTTCCACACAGTGCCGCATCCAAATGAATTTATTGTGCTGATTTGTGCAAGGAGAAAAATACAGTGCATCCCCTGCGCTGTCACACAAAGAGGGCTGCCCTGTGAGACAGGTAGCTTCACACCAGGGTGCACAGGGGGAGTGTAAGCTTCTAGCATAGGATTGTACTTGGGGCACACATTTCCACCACAAATGTATATGCGTAGACAAACTCAAAAGGTTGCCACACATTGGATGTGTGCTGTGCACTGTAGCACACATACAGGGTGTCATTTTTGGGAGAAATTAACACATTTTGCACTTGCTTTAAGTAGATATTGCTATTTGAATGTAGAGCCTGGTCTGGGTATTTTCGTAGTCGGGCCTGGAGTCAAACTCTATCACTGTTTGCCCCTTGACACAAACCAGTGCCTTCCATTTTTTACGCAGTGAAATGTGCATCTTTCCAATGCAAAATAGCTGGATAGTAAATAGAATGCCGTGCTTTGCATCAAGCAGTGCTTAATTTGTAAAACAATATGTGCCAGGGCTCTCTTAATGAGACTATCATAGCTCGCACACTACCTGTTGCCCCTGCAAGTGCTGCCAATAAGAGTAACACCACAACTTCTAGCAATCACACTCCTACAAGTGTGACAAATCAGACTCTTCCATGCCCCAAAGCTACAAGAACAGCTGGGACGCAAGGTATTAGTCATTTATAATGTCTTTTCAATTCATAAAGAATTGTTGTTGTGCTCGTCTCTGAATCACTCAAACAGTGCTGCCATGTAGCAGACAGCTATTATCACAATTAAGTGCGGGTGCTGAGCACCGGAAACGTAACCGGCACAAATTAAGCACTGGCTGGCACACTACAACTGGCTCAAGTGTACTTTTCTGCAGATTGCTGTTGTTTTAAAACATGATAATGCATTTTACGGTGTGGGCGAACTTGATTCCTCTGAGGGTTTCAGCGAGGGACGGGCTAGAGGTTTATATGTCCCGGTGCAGCTGCTCCTTTCGTTTGTCAGCGTTAAGCATTAGACTATTCTATTGGCTTCTTTATTTACTTTGTTTCTTTTCCAAATGTAAAATGCTTTTTAAAGTTCAATAATATTATCACGTTGAAAGAGTGCATAATAAAAATGGGAATAAGAAAACAGTGACTAATTGACCGGTGCTTTAGAAGTGTCCTTCAGCCGGAGACAATAAACTAACGATTTAAAGGGAAACTGGGAACCACACACTGAGTGTAACTGTACACGTCTCCCTCTCTATGGTATTTGCGTTACAAGAGTGAAACACTGAGTGTAACTGTACACGTCTCCCTCTCTATGGTATTTGCGTTACAAGAGTGAAACACTGAGTGTAACTGTACACGTCTCCCTCTGTATGGTATTTGTTACAAGAGTGAAACACTGAGTGTAACTGTACACCTCTCCCTCGGTATGGTATTTGTTACAAGAGTGAAACACTGAGTGTAACTGTACACGTCTCCCTCTGTATGGTATTTGTTACAAGAGTGAACAAGCCGATGCTCGAGCGAGATAAGCTTATCGTCAACAGCTTATCAACACAGCTGCGCGGGTCTGGTTTTCACATCCTGTTTCAAAGTGTTACATTGCGTGTGAGATAGGACAAACAAAAACCAGAGTCAGTCCACGGCCGGGGCAGCTGTGAAGACCAGAAAAGGCAGCCCTTTATAAATAAATTCCCGAGGACCTTGTCAAGCCTCTGTGGAGGGATTTAACTTTATTACACTCCTGCACTTCAAGTGGTGCACTATAGAACCAGGGAACCTAGTGCAAGCCCTGCCCGGCATCCCACCTTTAGGCTGCGCAGTGTTATGTAATTCCCCAAACATGCACTGTGGTTTACATGCTTTATAAACGCCGGCGCTCCCCCCTCTGCCCCACTGTGCATGCCTACTCTCTTTCATGCTAAGCTTGTGTCTAACTGTAATGCAATTGGTGCTGATTTAAAGCGCTTTGATATCTTCGGGTAAAGTTTGCGCTATATAAAAGTAAAACACATTAAGATTACCTGTACCACGTCCGTTCTGCGATGCCACATGCCTTTGGGTCCCTGTACTTATTAACTGCACCCGGCTGTGGGAACCCCCATGGCAGGAACAACGTGTTGTGCAGCAGATGCAGGGAATGTAGCCACTGTTCTGTGGCTGCAGCACGGGGTAACAGTGAGTGGACAGGAAGGCAGGCAGTCGGCAGCGCTGTGCCTGGCAGTGTAGTCCTGTGTGCACGCCAGGCATTTTATAAAGGCAGTTGGGAAGCATATTACAACATGTGGCTTCAAAGTTAGGATAAACAAATCTTTTGTAAGGAGTCTAGGCTGCTGCAAAGGATGACGAGAGATTTCAATGTTGTGGGACTTTGCATGACGTGTATTGTGTGTGCAGTTTGTAATGCAGTGATGTTTGTAGATATGTTTAGGTAGGAATATATTGTATGGAAGTAAAAATTTAGAAGAAGTCTGTTACCTTTCCTGTGAAGTAGGTGGACACTTAGGGGGACAGCCTTCAGTAGAGACAACGAGGAGAAGACAAGACGATGTCAAAACACGGCAGGTTGACAAATCCAACAAGCATTGGCCGCACGCGCGCCTCGCGCTAAAAAAAAAAAAGAAAAACAAGCCCGGCGGAGCGTGGCGCGCGCGCACGCTTGGGGGCGGGGGAGCGGACCCTTTGAAGTGCTCCCAAAAGGCGGATTGCATGGCGGCACGATGCGCGTGATTGTGCGCGTGCTAGCCATGCAATCCGCTTTTTGGGAGCACTTTTGAAACCCGTATGCTATAGTCTCGCTTTGCAATCGCTTACGCGATAGCAAGGCGAGACCTAAAAAGAGTATTTACATATCAATATAACATTTCTATAGCACAAACCTAGCCAAAAGGCAGTTATGTGGTAGCCTCAGTGATCATCTAATGTATCATGAACAGTTGTGGTTCTCCAGCACCTGGTAAAAGACAAGCATGAAGTCAACAAGTAATAGACGAGGAAGCTAGGCTGTGGATAGTTAAAGCATTGTGATGCAGTGTTTTTAAAGAGGTGAGTCTACAACTCTTTCCTAAATTGAAGCAGCACTGGGGCAGTCCTGATGGATACTGGGACAATGTTCCATATTCTTAGTGCTTAGATAGAAATAGCCTACTGTGTTGTTTTATACTTTGTTATACTACTTAAGACTGCAGTCCAATGGTGTCCTGCCTATAAGTGTACTGAGAACCACCAGCGCTGGTGACCTTGTCTGCAAGATGAGCAAGGGTGTTGGTTATGATGGTTTTGTAAATGATGCAATTGGTTTTGAAGGTGGTGCAGGGCAGTAATGTGAGTCAATGGGCTATCACCTGGAGAGGGGTTATCCGATGATTGTCATAGTCTAACCATCAGCTCACATGACACAACTGCAAATATTTACTATTTCCTGCCATTAGTCCAGGGAAGTAACATAAACTTAGATGTATTTGCTTATATTAAAGAGGGAGTGGAAGAGCCTCTCTACAGTGAAAACTACAGGCTCTTTGTTTGATGTTGCGGTTCACTGCTCAAAGCTGATCATTTGTTTTTACGTTCAGTGTAGCCCAGTGTTCTCTGTTATCACCTTGCCATCATCTAGATTGTCTCTGCTGTTGTTTCTGTGAAGTACAGGAGTGAGTGTGTGAAGCTGTTTAATACCATTGATGAACGTACTTTGATTAAGCAATGCCTAAGTAAAACATTTGTGATGTCCCACCAGCACCATGATAGTTGTTGCTGTTAAAAAAAAGGGGATGAGATGTTAAAATTACCACTCTAACTAGGACATTCTGCAAATGAGATCTTCAGTTTCTGCATCATACTTTAATTGTTCAATTTACAGTGCAATGAAAGACAGCCTATTGAAACAGAGCATACAGGGGGAAGGTTACCGGTTTATTAAAGGACGTAACTGATTATTCACTACTTAAGTAGTTAAGGCGGCTTTAAGCATGCATAATAAACCATTATGAAGCATAGTTCAAAATCAATTTTGACAAAAAAAATTCTGAGGAATAAATTTGCCAGGCAATGAGCAAAGCCTTCAATGCCACACATATTGCACGATGCAAGCATGATAAGTCCCTATTCCTAAATTCTATTTTAGATATTGCCTGAAATCTCTGTTACCACAAAAGCAGTGGTTCCACATCTAGTGTGTTTCAGTCTTATATCATTAGTGCCCTCAGTATGTAACTTTGCAGGATTAAATGGGGGTTCTACTGGAATTGGCAGAAGTGAGACAAGACTTATTGCCTGCGCTCTCCTTCATTGTAAAATCAGGAGTCTCCTATCTAAACCTCACATCAACACCTGTTACCTGAATAGGATGTCTCTTTATCTTCTTCATTGGAGTACACTATTGCTCTACGAAACCATGTGATGACTCTATTCTTTTTTAGGTCATACCCATTCAGCCATTTATCCAGTCCCTCTGTTCCATTAAAGCAAGGTAGCGAACAATGCAACCACAGCGTAAGTAAGTTCAATTTGGGAAGCAATAGGACATGTTATCTGTTTAGTGAGAGGAAGGCGTAGAATCCTGCTCAAAGCCACAATTCTAGAGGAAGAGGGGTTAGGGGCGGGATTGTTAGGAGAGGAAGAGGCAGGGCATTTCGTACAGGACTTTGAAAGGAGAGCGTGAGCTTTGCAAAACAGCTAAGAGTAGACTCACAAAGCTGTTAAGAGTTTGGACACAAGACTTTTAATTCTGTACCAGTGGCGCAGCAGCTGTCCATGCAGGTAAGCGAGGTGAGGCGGGCCGGAGGGGGGGGGGGGGGGGGTCGACAGACAACAGAATAACACTGATTTATTTATTTAGTTTCCCCTATTCCTTCGTCTGTCAACTTCCCCCCTACCGCCCCACCCCACCCCACCGCACCTACCTGCATGGAACACCATTGCAGTGGCGTAACATAGGCCACCTTCAGCCCCCACTGTGTGGGGGAATCCCTAAGCTCCAGGGGCCCCCTCAGCAAAGTACCGTGACCTGAGAGCTCCTGATTGAGTTCGGAGGGGACCCCTCCATGTACCTTGCAGGGGGCCCCCTCAGGTTTCGTTATGCCACTGTGCTGCACAACACAATCAACAATCCTTGATACCTGCTAGTGGGACCTGAGCTTTTAGCTGTCCAACTTGTGGAAAAATGTAGAGAAATTATGACATAGCACCTTGTGCAGTTCTGTGTCCTGTGCTAAAAGGCGGGCATAAGACGAGCACCTTGCACTCAAACCCAAAAAAATGTGCGTGTGGAAGCTGGCACAAAATGCACTATTATACAAGCATACAAATCTCTGTTTGCAATATTGGAAAAAAATTCAAACAGCCAAGTATAGAACCAAGCATAAGTCCAGAGTGAGGATCCGCAATGAAAAGTAAGGGTTCTGTATTTTCACTTCCATGACACTGAGTTATACTTTCTCGAACACGGAGAGAAATATCTCTAGCAAGGTTCCAAATACTGATGTGCTCTCATGCAGTATACAAATCACTGTGTGCAATCGGACCTAAATGAAGAAGTAAACTTGCATGGGCCTGACTAGCAGAGAGCGAACTTCCTGGAGTTTGTCTATCAGATTTTTGTGTAATACTAAAATAACTTTTGAAAACTCGGGAGATTTCGTAAAACCTGTACCTTTAATTATAGGTGAAAATTCTGGAAGAGTAATTTTTTCGAGTGAGGAAAAATCAAAAATCCTCTTTTTTTTCTCATAGAAGTAATTTGCTGGTAAAAAAAAATCGCTTAATTTTGGGAACCATGTTGCCGGATAAAAGAGAAGCTCTCCAACACAAGGAAAAACTGACAGAAAAACATCAACATTTTACAACATTATGACAATGCCAACTTACGCATTTTATCCAGATAAACCAGCAGAGGTACATTTCCGCACACTCCATGTTTTGTACTGCAGGAACGGAGTTAGGCACGACTGTTTGTCCACTAGGCCAGTACGTCTGTGAGAGCCAAGGGACGAAGGACCTACGTCACTGCTGATTCAGTCAAGAGTCAGGTTATATTACCATAAATAAGCAGGTAATCCATAACATATCACCTGTTTGTCTCTAGGTTTCGTAGGGCATAATGCAAATGCAGCAAAAAACACCTGGCCACCATTTGAGTGGGCGACTCAGTATTGTTGGCCATAATGGGCGAAGAACAGAAATCAGTGTTTTTTTGTTGTTGCTTTTCTTTTTTGCTTCGCAGTACAAGGTTGAACACAAATACTTTGGAGCAATGTGTAACAGATTCCTTCCGCCACATTCGTTAATATATGCCCTTTTCACCACGCGTCGACCTCTTCCGCTTGAACTGCGTGTTATTTTTCATGACTTGTTTTACAGTTGATGTGCCTGACTCTGGTATTTAAATATTTTCCTTCGACGCCGAGTAACGCCTGCGGGCTGATATCCTTGGAAGCGGCTGGAAACAGTGGCCTCTGCGGAGGTCCCGACTAAAGGATACATAAAGGACACGCACGCGACTCCCCCTTCAATTTGAGCCTCTTGTCCACTTCCTAAAGCGCTTTCGCCCCTTTTCTTTCGGTCTGTGTGACCGTTTCTCGTAAAGCCGGGCTCACACACTTAAATCTCGGACTTCACGCGGTCTCTGGATAGCACTGCACTTCTGCTCTGCACGGAGGGCGGGCAGAGAAACGCACAATAAAGAGTCTGATTTTATTATTTTCCGTTTGTCCTTCAGGACATTGTTTACCTTTACACTGAAAACGGGGAGGGAAGTTACGTTCTCGAAATGCGCCGGAGTTGACCGCGCGCCCCCAGGTCCGGGAACTGGCGACGGCGGCGCGGATACGTCAGCCCGGGGGTCCAGACAGGCGCGCGGAAAGAACGCGCCGCCTTCTCTTCCTGTCAGACCCTTGCTTTCATTTCATCCGACATGCATCCCTCTAAATTTACTTCACAACAGATTGTCTCGTTGTAAATCACCAAAAACCCAAATAGCACTAAAGCATTCCAATACAACATTAGCATTTGCTTAACAAGCACAGGATAAACATTAAACAAAGAACTGCATTTCTTTATTAGAGGCTGCAAGATACATAATCCATGAGCCCAAGAAACATGGGACCCAGCGGATATGCAGATGTGTGTTATTTCATTGGCGCTGGGCGGCCTTGTTAGAAAAGGTTTTCATCTGAAAGGCTTGGGGGTGGATAGTTGCCTGTCCCTGGTGGGCCTGTAACTAGATACAGAGACTGTTTAAAGCCAGGCCGGGGCTCCCTGGTGGATGCGCTGATTGGACAGCCTCAGGAAAAGTTGGGAAGCATCAGGAAGTGAACTAAATCACCTTGGGAGTGGTAGGCGAGAACCAGATGAAGGCATTTGACTTCTTTTGTAACTCCCACTAAGGACAGATTGCCAGCGCGAGCCAACCTCCATTACTGCAAATCAGACCCTTTCCCCTATGCCGATTTCATTAGAATGGCCAGCATGGTGCAACGGAGAAAAAAAAGAGGTTAGACACAGTAATTTTACAGGCAGCCGGGTACAAAAAAAATCTGCATAATTAAGCAGTCAAGGCTGCTAATAGGGGAGTTTATATGCTCTGGGACCAGGCAAGGGCAGCACATATGGATATAGTGCTGGATATTAAATCGACGGCGTGCAGACCTACTCCAGGGCCCTTGGAGGAACAGACTAATTATGGAGAGAGGAATTGTGTTTACTGGTCTGTCTTGGGGGCAAAGATGGTGAAAAAAGTGCAAGCAAGTTGTGTCGTTAAAGCAGAACATGCTGTTAACAGAGAGGCCACAAGCTGGAGAGTTCTTTATCTCTAGTAAACAGGAAAATCCCAGCTCCCAAATCTGCTCCAAACTCCACCTCCTTTCCTAAACGTGTATCTATGCACGTGCTAGTGTGTTTGTGTGCACGCATGTGTGTGTGTAAGAAACAGAGAAAAGTGTGGGTGTGATAGAGTGTGTATGAGTTTATATGTGTTTGAGAGGGACAGAGAGAGTTGTGTGTTTGAGAAAGTGCTGTGTGGTGGGTAAGAAATGACCTTCCGACTTGGGGAAAGCAGGTTCGAATCCCTGCTCCAGCTCAACATCTTTTCATTCTGGGCAGATCTGATCACTTAATCTCCCCGTGCAAAAAAAAAAAAAAACACCCAATAAAAATCTTTCCTTGTGTAATGTAAAGCACTCTAATGCCCTTGGGCCAAGTTAGCACTATGTGGAACTGTAAACAATAATAAAAAGAAGGAGCTAATGTTTCTGTGCATGAGTGCTTCTTCTGGCAGCTGCATGTCTTTGTTATTTGCGACGAATGGAAAGGGAGCTGTCTCCTGTCAATAAATGATAGTGTGCAGATTATTCTGCAGTGCTGATTTTTTTTAATGCAACCCATTTTGTTACCTCCTCAAAACCGTCACTTAATATTTGGGGTGCTCTTTGAACAGCGGCTGCGCTGGTTCAAGCTGACTGCTCAGATAAAGGGATGCAACATTTTAAGGAATCATGATGCGATGGGCATTAACATTTTATGATGTAGATCAAAGTTTCGCAAGAAGACCCCTGGGCGAGAAGACTATGAGGCCTTAGCAACTGTCAAATATGTGCTGTGAGAGATATGTACTGAAAGCATGAAGTAATTCACGCTCGCCCCCACTTACAGTTATTTACTACACAGTATTAGAGGAAAAAGCGTAGATATTACTAGAGAGGCTTTGTAAACTTGCCCTCGGGTCACCAGACCCCAAACGCATTGTTGCAGTACTCCAGCCTTCAATTAAGAAATGCACACCCAGCCCCAAGATCAGTGTGCTGTGCTGGAGGGTATCATTTTGTGTCAGAGTGGATTTATGTTGGGTGGGAGCAGACAGTGTTTCTCTTCCTTATGGCTGTGTGCTCAGGAATCAGTTTAAGTATGAGGAACCCCAGCATCACCCTCGTGTTACAGGGAGACAGAAGAAAAGTCAGGCCACAGTTTGCATCCAAAGCCACCGTCAACCCCTGGAGTAGTTGGAAAGTTAATGGAGTGGCATAGCTTGGGGGGGGGGGGGGGGGGGGGGGGAGCGCAGGGGTGGTTGCCCTGGGCGCAAAATTCTTAGGGGCATTTTTAAGGGTGCAAAATTTTAATAGGGGGTGCCTATTTTTCCCCCCGGCATTGGCAAAACATGTTACACCCCTGGTGCCTCCACTCCAGAGGCAGCAGGGAGGGGAAGCTGATCTTAGCAGCCGCACCGCTTGTATACCATCTCAGGCAGAGACCATCCCTGCTGCCTAAATGTTTCAGGCTTGGTGCAAGCAGTGTCAGTATGCAGCATTGATAAACCCAGCATTATGGTTTTTTTCATGAAACATATAATAAGGTCCGCAATATAAAAATATTATAGCTAGCGTTCTAGGACTGCAGTCTTACATAGAATTGTGTGACACGCTATCTCTCTGTCTTGATGTACTCACCACGCATTCACACGCCCCAAAACTATTTGAAAGACAACTTTACCGCCACTAATAGGTGTGTTCTATTTCTTAAACTAAGATGCTGGTCTTCGCCAAGGTTCAGTTTCCTTCTCTTAGCATTCAGGATCTTCAAAATCTTTTCGGTCCCCTCTGAAACATGCAGTCCCCCATAAGCAGGAAATGATTTAAATTGAAAGCTGAATTCCTCTCTCTTCCGCGCTGTGAACTGCTTCTTAGGGCATGTAGGCGCATCTGGCTCTTAGGCCTGAACTACAAATGTGTGGGAGGAATCATCTACAGTATTGTTTACCCAAAGGCCACATTTTCAGTACACTCACGCAGACCACAAAAGCGACTGATCCTGTCTGGCCTTCCACCATCTTGGAAGAGAGGGAAGGAACCCTCTCTCTGTAGTATCCTGTTCACGCGAATATATTCAAAGGCAGTTGTAGAGACACTTTGTACACTACCCCTTTCCTTTACCAGAACATTAAAGTATAGGTTATGTAGCAGCCGAGTTCTTCAATTATCAACGACAAACACAACCAAGGATACAAATCTGGTGTGCAGAAGTGTTGGTGGACAGCAGTCAGTGTTTCCTTTTGGAATGGCTGCCAGCGGCGGGCGGTGCAGGTAAGCGCAGTGGGGTGGTGGGGCGGGGTGGGAGTAGGGTAAGTCGACAGATGACTCAATAGGTAAAATTAAATAAATAAATCAAACCTATTCTGTCGTCTGTCAAGTTCCCCCCGGCCCGCTGCTCCTCCGACCCACCACGCATACCTGCACCGGCCGATGGCTGCTTTGCCAGCGATACCGTTTTGTCACATGAGGTATAATAACCACTTATTGCTTGGGGACCTGTTTTTATTCACGAATAATCAAAGAAAAAAATGGTTGTTTGCCCTGACTTAGTTAAAGAACGTAACCCTCTGGAAATGGCATAAGATCACTGTGACAGATACAAGGTTGTACCCACTGTGCAGGGACATGGAAGGGGACACGATGGTAAGCCTCAGGGTTGAAGATGAGCATGTGCACTATACCCCACAGAGAAGGAAATGAGGATATGGAATCTGTCAAAAATGTTGGCACTACACATCCCTTCTAAAATAATTCATAGGGGTAGCTTTCGCTCTGGGAGTCGGGTCTGGGGAGAAAGGTAGGGATGTATTATCCTACGACATTACAGTGGCTCCATTTTGATTTGTATGCCTGTCCCTGTGCCTACATCTTAAGTACACCGGGGGCATTAATTAAATCTTCTATCATTTTCATACTCTGACATTACAATCTAGTTTCTCGTTGCTTCTCTGCGACTTGAGCCTCTGTGGGGGCCATGCCTTGGATCTAAATGAGCTTAAACGAGAACCACACGGAGTAATGGCATTTTCAACATTATCATTCACGAAAGAACCGTCTCACTCACTTTCTTCTTTTGACTTTATACATGCTATACATTTTCAAATTTTGAATTTTTGTAACTTTCAGCAGAAACTCCTATTTTTCCTCATCATTCTCTTGTTTTACTGTGCATTTTAAAGTTGCACACGTTTTTGTACGGTGTGGATTAAGACCCCTTCCAGACTGATAGTCTGAAACTTTCTTTCCAACTTCTCCCTATTTCTTGCCTTACAGTTTGGTAGATCAATTTAGGATCCTATTTGCAACAGTGTCCGCGTTTGATGGGTTTACTTTAGGATTTACCACATAAACACAGCTCAGCTCTCCCAAAACCAGCTCAGGTGCCACCCCTGTGACTAAGTCACAGGAAAAGAAAGCATTTCTACAGTGGCTTATCTAGGGAAGTTCCCCTCTGTGAAGGAGATATCCACCCAGTAATATGCTCAAATACTCTGAGGTTACAATGACGCAAGTTCTAAAAGTGCTAGAATGTATTTTAGCACAGAAAAGAGATGGGCGATACTGAGGTCCAACATTTACAGTCCGTATGGCTTTTACTCCAGCGTTAAGAGTCCCCCAGGAATAGAGCTAAATCATGCTGAAAACCACCCGCTGTGGTATTTGTTGTCTAATTTGAAGAGCTTAATTGGGCCCAATCATCTCCCAAACATTTAAAGTCCGTTCCTTACTTTAGTCAAGGGTAAGAAGGTACGAACATGCGAAAGAATACCATTTGAAAGCACATTTAATAATCATGTCAAGAGGCAATGGATTTGTTGGGCAAGACCACTCTTCCATATGAAAGACGGGGGAGTACTCTTGTAGGATGTACAGCCATCTCTCCTGGAAAATCGAATTAAAACACAGCCCTTGACTGCAAAAGCAAGCTGCTGTAATGGGTCATAAGCTGTTGGTAGTTCTCCCTCTTTTTGCAATTATCCCAGTAAGATTTCAGAGGTTTCAGAGGCTCCAAAAGGATTTCTGAAGATAATGAATGGATATTTAGTTGCATCTGAAGCTTCCTATATTGCCAAAGTTTGTCACTTTTTGTGGATACGTTTCACCCACATCAGAGCTGCCTCCTGAGCTGGGCTCCGAATACGAGACCAAGGATTTTCTGGTGTGAGATCATTCTGAGTGCCTCAGCCATAGAAGCAAGTCTCTATATGTTACCTCTTACTTCATCAACACACTAATGGATGATATGACAATGAGCTCTGTAGCTTTTATTAGAGCCTTCTCAAACTATAGGTAAGTCGCTTCCTCTGGTTATACCTGTGACTGAAGAGTGACTGGTATGTCTGGTGACATCCGAAAAAACAAGTCTGAAACTATGTTTGCAACTCCATGCTACTTTATTACTAATAAGATTCTAATTAGGCAAACTCATCTCTGAAAACAGAGATGGCGACTAGCTCTTAAAACAAGCAACGGGCCAAAGCTAATAATCTGCAAATAGTTGGCCTATTTTCAATCTGCCCTTTGTGGAAACTATTTTGGAAATTAAAGTTGTGCTTCTGTACATGGAGCACTTGGAATATGAAACTGCCATTTGCTTGTATACCACTGCAGGGTTACACCTGAATATGGTACTGAGACCACCCAGGCTGATATATGATGGAAACATTTGAATGATGATGCAGTTTTGTTGCAATATTGCAGGATTTATCATATTGACATTATAGGATATTGCGGTTTACTATATGCTCTGCAAAATTATATTAGAGTCTTTTATGAAGGGCAGAGAGCAATGGAAGACCCTGGTGATTTCATATAGACGAGGATTGCCCTTGGCCGATGGGTCCCCAAGGTCCTGGCCAGATCTCAAATTCTCGTTAAAGTGCGAAACTGAGATATGGCATTGTACTGCGGCATCATAAGAGTGTATATGGTTGCAAAGGGATTTCATAGTTGTCAAACTCCCTTTTCCATAGAGCAACCAGAAGCCTGAATCTGTAGATCAATGTCCAAGCGGGAGAACTATCTTTATTGCATAAGTAAGTACTGGGCTCCCTCTGACTACCAGCTCCTCTTAGATTTTACATTTCTACTGAAAGGCTGTCTCTGTCATCTCATTTGAAAAGTTAACACTGTCATTACAGAATGCATAACAGGGGATATTTCTGTGGGGAGCTCTTTTATGACCAGTTACACGAAGCACAAGGACATATGTCACTCTAGATCATAACTTTTTGTGAAGCTGTGGACTGCCTGCTTTCTCCAGCGATCTCAACAGGAAGGTAGAACATTCGGCGGTAGCTTTCAGGGCTACTCTGCAATAACCTTAAACTCCTTGTGGCTACTTTGTAGAGGCATCTGGCAACTCCTTTCCATTTTAGCCCCAGAGAAAAGAAGACTGGGTTATGTTGGGTGTCTTAATTGAAAAGGAAGAAAATTACCTTTTTTTTGCTCTTAGATGTTCGCAGCAGCGCTCATGGCCCTGGGTAGTTTAGCTCAGTTTGTTAATTAATTCTTGACTCTGTTGAAATGGCCCCTTTCAGTATACTATTGGGAGAGATTTGCAGAATTTGCATCGCTGGACTCTTATCAATTGTTTTATATTAATTTATACCAGCACAACATATCAGTCACACAAATGAATTATATATAGAGTATGGAACATATTCAATATAATGACGGCAAAAAGATCTGAAAAAGTAAGTGTCCCACTAGCCTGTGTCGAAAGACATATTCGTCCTTTGCTTGAAATGTTCACATCCTACTTTATTGTATGATATGTTAGAACCACACAGGGATTTCGGTTGCCAAATGTATAGAATTGATTGCAAATAGTTTACACATATTCCATATCCAATTACTAGAAGTTTTTCAGTTACTGCTGAAAATATAACTGCACATATGGATATGTGTTTGCTTGCATAGTTAGTACATCGAATGACTCTTATGTGTGCATGGGGGCTGTTTTTACTTGGTGCCCACATTTCTTTTAAACCTGTTTATTATTTTTTGCTGAAATGCTCCAAGGCATAATCAGCAACAAAATTGATGCATCAGCATTGTGTACATTGTTGACTATTCACATTCCCTTCAACTCATTTATTTATATGTTGATTGTATGTACTTATATATAACATTTCATACATGTTGGACTCTAAATGTTCTTCTTATTCCCAACTCAATTCTTTCACCTACTCACACCTTCTGACCCTCTATAAACCTCCTTCTTCTCCACTGCTTACCCCTTGACATGCCCCGTCCATCAGTAATTGACTATTGATTGAACTACCACATATGATCACTCTTTCTGACATCTGCACAGTAAACGTGTTATAGAAAGACCACCGGATAACATTTCCTGTTTGTTAAAGATAGTCACATTTTTACTGCCCATAAAAGCTGTGTGATCATTTCCCCATGAATGTGTCAGTGTAGCTTCTCAAATGTGGGATTCCTTTTATTTGAAAAAATGCCTGACTCCTATGAGGGATAATTTAGCACCAGGAGGGAGCTTGCTCCATTTGCAAGAACTACTCCCTGCTGATAACAGCAGAGAAGCAGATTCACACTTTGGCCTTTTCCATCATCACAGCACAGTAAAGGATATTATCACCTTTGTTGTTGCCTCGTTCCATTTACCAGAATGATCAGTTGTTAAAGGGTGCATTTCCTTGGACTAGAGTCATAGAGCTTTACACTCATTCCATCTCTGATAAATGAGCTACAAACATCCACTGTATGGGACAAGACATTGAGCAATGTGTCTCATTCATATGTAAGTACTTTCAAGAGAATAACACTTGTTGTCTATCAAGGAGTTTGGATTCAGCCTGGCTGTAACAGCGAGCCCACCACTATGAAAGTAGTGGGTGCTCATCATGTGTTGGATGGAGTAGGCTCGTTTTCTTCTCAAACTCCTTGATCTCTCTTCCTTAAATATATTAGTCAATAAAACAACTCATCAGTATCGCTGAGTTCTGCCTAGGCTTCCTCAGCTCTGGCAGTAGCTGGTTCTCCTCCTTCCTTACCAACTGGTTTGAGATGGTATGAACCGGGGACAACATCTTAGAATGGGCCAAATGAAATGGCGTGTCCCTTTGAGGTTCACATTGGCCTCCACATTATTCAACCAATATCTGTTTGGATTAAATGAGGACAACGATGGAGGGGGCAGGAGTTCCATCGACCAATATGCTGTCGACACACAGAACTACTTTAAAATATTACACTTCCAAAGTAACTTCATTATCCCTTGTTGCAACTGCAAACCTTTATTATGTTGAATCCACAAATGACTGGTTTCATTGTGAATCACTGGCATTGATACCTCTACTAGACATTGAATTAAGCACATATGATTTCTCCCCTTCCGTCTTCCCTCTTGTTAAATCTCTGAGTTTCATACTTGATTCCATGCTCCCCCCTCGTTCCCATATCAATAATGTTGGGCTATTTGTAAACATTTATCTCCGTGTGCTCCAATATATAAAGCATCTCCTCCCACCATCCATCCAGCAGTAGAGTATCTTGTTAATGCACACCCAGGCTTTGGCAATGCCTTTCGCCTGGGTCCCCTCCAGACTGTGTTTGCTCCATTAAAGGCTACAATGCACTTGCAGCCAGAAGAGCACCTCTAGAGAAGATTTGATCATATTAAGCTAGTACTGAGAAAACGGCACTGGCTGACAATTGAACTATGCATAATTTTCAGGATTTACTGTCAGGCCTATTAGGCCATCCACAAGAGAAGCCACCCTATAATTGGCCAGCCTATGAACCATCTCTGCAGGAATGAAGGATCTGTGAAGCAAAGGGCATCTTTTCCAGGAAGCAACAACATTTGAGCCGGTAACCTGTCCTTTGGGCGCTTCTCACATTGTAGTCATTGAAAAGGAACTTAAAAATCATTTGAGCACTTTTTGGGGAAATATCTCTCTTTCCTTGTACTCTATTACCACTTTTATCTATGGGTTCACTACTGATCTTCTTTTGAGTTATCTTTTTTGCCTTGTCTGCCAATATGTTGCACTTCTCACTGTTGGGTTGTTTATTTTAAATCACCATTGAATAGATTGGGGTAGATATGCTATATAAAACAATTAACTGATTGTTATTAAAATAATTATCTGTGGGCCTCTCCCATCTAACAATGGTCTGAGTAATATGCTGCAGACAAATTCTGGTTGCAGGTTGCTAAGGGCACAGATCCCTGTGGGACTTCCCATTTTCATATGCCTGTTTAAGTTTAGATCTCAATTTTGGGCATAGACCATTAGTGATAGTGGCGCAGGTCGAACACAAAGGGTATAACGAAGATGTAACGTTCTAAATATATCCTGGGGTGGATAGCAGTCAGAGGACCTGAGTCTGTTACACCATCAACATAGAAAAATGGTCCATCTGCTTACCATTCCCAATTAAGAACTTGGCCTGGGATGTATCCTGCAGCCCCCATTTGAAGCAGGAGTTGCAGGATCTCAACAAGTTTATATTGAATAATTCTGAAAAATGAAACAGAATGTGCGTAAAAGCTTCCATGTCTGAAATGGAGCCCTGATTTTCATAGTGAGCTCAGAGCTCTTTGTCTTATTGTGATATTCCACAGGCATATACCTTTTGTCTTGGGGTGTCTTAATGAGTGCAGAAGTAATAATTCTCAATTCCTTTAGTACTGCGTCCTCCCTATATGTACATTTTTCTTTCCAGAAGTTATCTTATAAATAAGAAGTTATGTTGTGTTCAAAATAATGGTAACTCAAAAACATAGTGGTAGGAAGGTGCGGAAACCGGGGTAGCATAATACAGAAATGAGAGCCGGGTTTACCTGCATGAAGATTGATATATTTATTGGCATCTTCATTTACATTGCATATCACTAGGATGATGTCGGTCCATTCCACTGTAATATTTGTAAGTGTTTTGTTATGAAGCTGCTAATAGGCAAATTTGCCTGAGCAATAAGTTCCAAGTGTACAAACTTCAATAAGTGGTCTTCAACACATTAGGCTTGGGAGAAAACAATATGTATTTTAATGGGGGTCTGTATATGAAAGGGCATTAGGCAATTAGATGATGCTTGCAGTGATCGAGCTAAGGGGCAGGGAACATAAAACTGAACAACTGACTGGCCAAATGACGTGTTGCGTACCTGGTAGTAGCCTGTTATGTTGTCAGATCACCAACACACTGAAGGAATTAAACGATTTCTCTGCACAACATTCAGTTTAGATGGTAAGGACCTGTGGAGAAAACACTGTGGAAGTGCACTTAAGAAAGAAAGCAATTAAGTGAGATTGGAAGTTATTTTCATAGATGATTCAATTACATGAGATCTTCCTGTGAATCCTACTCATACCCTTCACTTATGTTTATTCTGCACTCATGATCCTGGCAGAAGTAATTTCTACCTCTATTTAGTCTTTGTTCAAAGTTAATCTTCCATTCACAGTGTGAGCTTAATGACTGAAGAGAGCATTGTAGAGTTCTTATTCTAGGGCCCTTTATTTTCATTTTTTGTTGTAAAATATATGGCGTGAAATTATAAGCATAGCCATGTATTGTGCTATATAAAACTCTCCCCCCCCCCCCCCAAAAAAAAAGAAAAGCATAGGATTTTTGGCCGTTCCCTGATGCAAACAAAATACCAATGGGGAGGAGGTGGAAGTGGTGTGGGAGGTCATACACAGAATTCATGAAACTTCCCCCACATTTTTAATTTTTTATACTGCAACTGATACCTAAAGTAAATCCTCCATAGAGCTGTCTCCGATCTCTCCAAAATGTGAGAACATGTAAGTCAATGAGAGGTTCTGCATTCTATGGAAAAGGATTAGCAAGCCTAATTGTAACCGGACATATTCTGGAGCCTGTAGCCATTTTGAGGTATTACATTAGCACTGGGCACAGTTACCCTAAAAGGAAGGTGGTAGAGGCATATATGCAGATTCACCACAGAAAATGGTATGGACCAGTGTTTTCTACCTGGAAAACAGAGGTGATACCAGCTGCATTAGTCCAAATGCTAGGTACCTGTGCACAGTCACTGAGGAGTAACATGAACAAACATAGAACTTTTAGTGCTGTCATACTTCAGGCATGAAGCGCTTCACTGGATGGACTGGGAGCAGTGTTAATCCTTTTAGGATTTTGGTGCTCCACATCTGAGTCTGGTCAACAAATCAATACATTCAATATTATGTGAAGCAAATTAGGCTCCCCAAACAGGACAGTTTAATATCAAACCGTGAAGGATTTTTAAAGTTAATAGTTTGTATAAGGCAAAAATCTGGTTACCAGCAATTTATAGTCAAAATTGATGTTTCAATTAGTAGTTAATCAATGAGATAAAATCTTATGAAATAGTGGACAAACCAGCATGCGGTAGCCTCAAAGGAAAGGACGAAGGAAAAGTGGGTCCTCTCTCTAAGAGAACACTCTAAAATCTTCCCGTTCTGCTCTGCTCTAAACACACACAAACTCTAACACTTTAAACCAACTACACACCCTTCTCAAAAAGGCTGTCCAATGAGGTTAAAGCAAAATGATACAATTACATACTGGATAGGTTCTCACGGTATCTCACAATACAAACTTCTCTCTGCATCCTTCAAACATACACTATTTGTAATAAGATAAGATACATGGACTAGTCTTCACACTGCAGCTTTCTCTCTAATGTGCTATGCACTAACACAACATTCCATGATAAATGCAAAGAAAAAAAACATATCTTTACAAGGAAAAGAAAAAAAAGCATTGCACTCAACAACATTAGATATTCAACTTGCATAGAACTAAAATGTTCATGTCACAAAGCAAAAAAGCAAACCAACTTAAACTCATTGAGGAACTGAAGCATACATTAACTTCAATGAAACTAAATGTGAATAAGCATAAATTCCCTCCAAATTAGTATTAGTATGATTGTGCTTTAAAGTCATGGTAATGCAAAACATAATTTCTGTACACCTTTCTCAGATACGTCAAGTGGTTGAGAATAAGGAGGGAGAGAGCATTATTCCTAGAATTGCAATTGATTTATGGACAATTGTGTTTGATCAGAGTACTGGAGATCATAGTGGAAGAGCAATTCATTGTGCCCCTCTTTAGGAAACAGGTGCCCAACTCAAACTATAGATAGGGTGTTTTATTAAAATGAGTTGACCACTACACCATCTCAGGTGTAGTGGTAAACTCCCTACACAGTGTGGTAGGCACCATGAGTTGCCTGCCACATGGTGCATGGATGTGAAGGGTGGCACCATAGATGTCCCCCAGAGCCACAACTGGAGGGCCAGGGGAGAAGGGGGCACTGCTAGGGGCCCCCAAAGTAGCTTTCCGCTAGCCTGTCTATGTCGGAAAGGCCAACATGGAAAGGCTGTCAGAAACCGACATCATAATCCTGATGGTGGCAACACTGCCCTTAAGGAAATATGTGCGGTTTCCAACTAGCTGACGGGCTCCTTGAGCACATCGGAACCGAGTCGGTTTCCCCGGCTGGTTTACACTCTGACCGCCGACATTGTAATTCGGCGGTCTGAGTGTTAACTTTCCATGTCGGTCGGTGGTGGCTTTCCGACCGACATTGAAATGAGGCCCTAAATGTTTGGAAAAACTCTAAAAAAGAACAGAGGTGTAAGCTGAGATTAGTCTACTTCCGAAACACGCAATCATGTTGTCTTCCCTATGTTAGGTTGCACTCGTTACTCACGTTTGCAAGAACAATTCCAGAAGATGTCTTGGAGTCACAGCCCTGATTGTGTTGATAGATTTAGATCTATTCACATTGCTACACATTTGAGCAGGAAACCTGATGTGCTGCCAATGTTTTTATCAAAACACGTTTCACCCCCCTCTCCTACTGCAGGATTGATGAGAAAAGAGGGAATTAATGATTGCAGGATGTGTCGTACAATGAAAATGTCTCATTAGAGTACACACAACAGAATACCTTTCTCTAAGGAAACTGAACGAGTAAGCCTGCACGTATATTATTTTTAAAATTATAGGGTATGACCCATGATATTGTGGGTGTGGTTCATGTCAGCTGGTCAGGAAGATGAAAAAGATCAGTTTCACATTCAATCCAATTTACAGTGCCAGTTTCTTACCATCCATCAGACAGTGAGCCATATATTACATTGTGTGTAAGGTTACTATCTGTATATAGCACCTGTATGACAACTAGGACCTTTTCAGCATACAGCATTGAACAGAAATTAATCTTAAAATGCAATTCACTTACTTTAATAGTGGTTCCATATCTTTGCATATTCATATTTTAGTGGTGTTCTTTCAAATTGCATTGGAAAACATTTCATTTCATCTCAATTAGAGTGCCACTTGCTATTATTTTTTTCTAAGCAGATTGCTGACTTCCCCTCATATTGTGACATCGTGTGATAGTTACATGCTGTTTAATTGCTAATGACTATTAATTGTAAAGCAGTGCAGTTGGTACATGATTTCACGGTTAGGCTGTAAAATCTGTTTGTCATTATTAAAGTAAAAAAAACCCATCATTACGGAACTCTATGTATTGGCCCTTCTTTATCATACTGACAATTTTCACTTCTAGTGCCTGGTATGCAACATGGCATGGTAGTCATTGAAATCTGGTAGATTGTAATGTAATGCCGGATGTTGACAACACAACCGTCGAACAGAACCGCTTCTAAAAATTATAAAATGGAGTGGTAATTTGGTCCTCCCCTTTCACTCACTGGCTTTCTTCCAGCATCCTCATTCTGCCATTATTTGAAGAATTCGTCAATCATGTCTTGGTTCGGCTGCAGTGGAGTATTTATCTCTTTCATAACGCTATTGGCTGTTTGTATGTATCCTTCCACCTCTATTTGAGTGCTTACTTTGAACTACATCAATTATAGCTACCATTGCTGAATGATAAAAACCCCCTACTATCCCACGATGTTACCTTTCACTGAACTGTACTTTAACATAGGGGCATAACACAGACCCCCGCATCCCCCGCAGTGTGGGGGGGCCCGAGCTGCAGGGGGCCCCCTCCGCACTGTACTCACGCCAATCCTGAGCGGGGAGGCCCTCTGTGTAACTTGCAGGGGGGCCCCTTCAACTTTCATTACGCCACTGCTTTAACATTAACCTTTCTTGAACCTAGAAACACCTTACCACCCGCTTATTGCTACCATTTCTTGAACCCTAAAAGCCCCTTATTAGCCTTTTACGTTATGCCTCCCTGTACCCTAAAAACTGTGAACACTTAATGCTACCCTTCTGCGAACCCTTAAAACCCTTACTATTCCTTAACACTACTCTTACCTGAACCCTAACAACGCCTTAGTGGCTTTTTAACCTATCCATTCTGAACCTTAAAACCCCGTTAGTACCCTTTTATGTTGTGCCTCACTGAACCCTAAAATCTGTGAACACTAGCATTCCATGAACCCTGTGAACCTCTGCCCGTTCCTTAATGCTTTTTGTCCCTGAATCCCTAAAAAACCCCTTTCTGGTCTCCTACCCCCTTCCCACCACACACTAGATGCTCCTCTATACTTTAGCAGCAGGACATACCCTTGCCCCTTCTCCCAATACGCTTTCCTTTACCCTATATGTCACAACATTTTTGTAGCCACAAACCAATTTTCTCAAGTGTTTTGTAGCCACAACTTTTTTCATTCTATTTTCTCAGTAGACAACATTTTTGACGCAACTTTTTTGTAGTCTACTTTTATCTCCACAATATTTTACTGGAAACAGAGAGGTGCACATCCCCAACTCTGGGTCAGAAGCATGATGTTTTTGCTGAGTTAGAAGACCATTGGTATTAAAAAATTACTTTGTGGATTTTTGCACGTCACCCAAACAAACTAGTACTGCCTCATTCTTACCCATGGGCGAAGGTGTGTCAAAAACCAAATTCAACCTTGCACAAGAGTGTCTGGGCTTCTGAACTTGCCACTTTTTCAACACTTGATTTTATAATAATGCTCGTGGTCTTGGTGCTAAACAAAACCACGAAGAACCCTGTGGATTTAGTTTCATTCAAATGGGCGCAGGCGGTATAGTACTACCTGCCCCAGGGTACCGTTTGGATTTCACTTCTGCCACAAAACAAGGCAGTACCTTATGATTTGACTATTCTTAAGAAATGGAGTAATTCTAAGGATCAATGTTCTCACCTTCATAGAAACGTGTATACTCTTAGCCCTTGGATCACATCGCCTACAGCGACAGACTCAACAATGTGGTCTCTCCCACCCAGTTTAAAATTACACTGTTGCTAATTACTCTACTGGATGGTGTCTCTAAGCGACCTGTAGCCAGATCCTTCACAGCAAGCAAGCAGTGGCATTACAACAATTCTCACAGGGGTGGGACACAGGGCATTGATGCAATTGTGCATTTTCCTGGTTTCAGTATATTCTGCTTTGTCACCTTTTTTGGTGCCTTACAAGAGATAGCATTGCTTGGATATCTTGTCACGGTGGGATCCAAGGAGGGCCAGTGCAGTGGTCATTTGAAGATCGAGCAGATATTGTCTTATGCAAGCATTAAGTTAGGTAAATCCTATTGTTGGGCTTCTCTTATGTCACAATATTTTTGGGTTTTATCACCCTTTTGTTGTTCATATTTATTTTGCATTTGGGAGACTGCTTAATATAGAAAGTTAAATGTCTAAGAATTTTAGCAGGTATCACAATACTTCGAGTAAGATTTTCATGCCAACTACTGTCTCAATCTAATTTACTAAAGGCACACAATTTTCAAGAAAATCATGTACATCGCTAGTGGAAAAATGTATATAGTTTCCGCCACCCCCTAGTGAGTTCTCATTCCACAATCTAGCCATGGATTGGTCATGGATCAGGTATTATGACGAGGGCACTTCCAAGACTATAATTCTAACACCTTTTTCTGATAATACCTTACGTTATGATTTATTTTCATAATTAAAAATATATTAAAACCAAACGTATGTATAAATACCATTAAGCATATACATGTGCCATGTTTTTTGAGAAACAAAGCTTAGCTTCCACATTTGTATGGCAAAAGAACCCTTGGAAGATCATTTTTAAAAGAAGTTATGCAATCATATTCAGAAACTAGTAGGATTTTAGCATAGGCAAACTCTAACTACTTTTTAAAAGCATTTCCTGCTTCTGTAACACGTTGGATGAGTTCAAACGTGCCCTCCTAATACAATATTCACTTGAATAGTCCTTCCAGCAGGCATTTGGCATAGCAACAACTAAAGTATACTTTTTCCTCTTCAACTGTTTGCAGCTAAAGACAGCCACTTGGCCCCCAGTTTGGGGCCCCAAATAGCACATACCATTGAGCAGTCACTGTCCTTTACATTGCGGCGGATTCTATCCCGAACAACTAGTTCTAAGGAGGTGAATACACATCCTTCATTTTAGCATTACAGGTTGTTGACACCAGTCGTGAAAGGCCCTGAATATGAGCTTTAGGGCTTAGATTGAGGGCGAGCGACTTTTACGTCTGGTATAGGCCAAGGCACAGGGACTGTAAAGCTACTACAACAGTCCACCCACCGAGCGCAGAACATAACAAAACTAAACACAGAGAAAAAGACAAAACATTGGAATGTTCTTGCAGAAGGTCTAAACCTGAGGCCAGAAACCAGACCACTGTACACAAACAAAATGCTTTATTTTGATTGGCTCCTAACAGGTTGATATCAATCCCCGGAATTCCTAAATAGTACCTGAAACAAGTCTCATTACAGTCTCAACCCACATATTCCTAGGCCTTTCTAACCTAACAACTTCCTTTGAAAAACGTAGAGTCTGAAAAAGAACCAGAGTGTTCCCCGATCTTATGGATTGGGCCTGGAATAGTAGGTATGCTTCTGGAGAAGACAGATTTAGAACTATTAATTTTCTTGAGCTGAAGGATGAATTAATATATACATAAAAACCGTTCTCTTTGCTGTTACTGGTCCTGAAACTGTTCTTTTCAGTGTGTTTGTCTTTTATATTTAAAGTGATTCCAGTCTGTGGAAATTGTGTAGCCCATGACAGTTTTCAATGTAGGAGCCTACTTCTTCTGATTTTCACTGTTACTTATTTTAGAATGTTTTAATGATCTTTGAATGTAGTATGGTATAAAGTAAACATAGAGACATTTCTATAGATTTATAAACATTGTTTATCATCACTCTTACATTTTACTCACAATAAAATGATTTTGAAACCAGTGAACAGTCAAGCAGCGAGATGCAACTACTGACAAGTACCTTCCCATTCTTCTAACAAACCTGCTTCCATGCATTTAAATGGATGCTTAAAAAACCTTCTATGCCCACTAAAATGTCACTATTTTAGAATTAAGGGGTAGCACGTGGCAGAGACGATGGATAATCTGAGGAAATGGATATGGAATGGTGATACTGGCACCCAAGTGGCTATTTCTTTCATTAACTATTTTAGCCCTTGAAAAATGTATTATGCCATAAATTTCTAAAATCCTATACTTCCTCTCGCAGCTGGAGTCATATCTGCCTTAATCGTTGAATGTTCATTTAAATTTAACAAATTCTCTGCCAGGAACATTGAGTTCAGGAAGTGCTTCATATTTGCCATCAATATAGAATGATAGCACTCTAGGTTTTCATGTGGTGAAGCTACTGAAGAGAATCAGCTGACAGACTGCTGCTGTTGTACGTATATTTTACTCAGCATGCCAGACTTTTCTTCTCACATGGATAAGGAAGATATTTGAGAATGTAAATGAAATGTGTAAGACTTTCATACAACTGGGCCTTGTGATTGGAAAGAGAGACATAGCTCAGTGATGGCAACAACCTAGTCTCCCAATTTGTTGTGAGATGGAGGGTGGCTATCGAGTTATGCTGTACAATCGAGAGGTCAGTGTATGAGGCATGAGGTTGCCCTAGAAACATGGCAGAGCTTCAGATGTGTGGCTGCGGTATAGAGATGAGACTTGATTTAAAATTACCTATAGAAGCAACTCAGCACTGTTCTCCTATTAAGAAGAGGGTAAGCCTCTGGACTAACAGAGATGTGGCCCATACGGATAAAAGTAATTCACCATGGTTGTAGTTACTGTGTACGGCAGTGATCAGGTTGATGGTGAACATGTGATATGCATATATGCTCACACACTTGTTTCCATGTTTTAGGTATGAAACAATCAATAAACAAATCTTCAAAAATAAAAAAAGAATCTGTTTTCTCCTTTCACCTTTCTGGAAAACTAACAAAAAGTTGCATGACAAAAATTAAACACCTCTGTTCATTTACTGCAGTTACTCTGGGCTCTCCGACCCCACCCCAGTCAATAACTACCAGGCAGTGTCTTCCCAGTTAATGGACCACTGCACTAAAGTGTTTTCACGAGAGTTCCGAACGTTCCAATGTTCTCATATTTCTTATTATTAACACCAGAGTTTTCACCCAGGAGGCCTGAAATATGGCTTCTATAAATTCAGCAGTTGCGAAGGCACCAGTCTCCAGAGGTTTGAAGAACCTACTGCATCCCTATTATGTCTATCTTTTACTACTCAACCAAGGCCTGGGGGCTTTGCTTTCATTGAAGCCCATGGACTCATGCTTTGGCACTGGCGGATACATCTAGCATAATGACTAGAGCAGCGCCAGAGAGCTACAGAACTATGCTGCCCCATTGATGCAATTTATCACCATCAAGGACTTTTCTTTGAGTTCAACCCACAGTGGAACAACCCCTGAAGACCTTTCTTTCATTAATTTCGGCTGTCCATTGTATCGCCTTGTCCTGAGGAAGACCCTCCGTGCCTATTATTCAATCACGCACCTTATTGGGTCGAAACGTTGACGTGCTTGTGCTAATCCTGACTCTACTCTCTCAGCCGCATGTGAAATGGAAATTCAAAACACCAAGCGGCACGGAGCTTTATGTACCTAGGGATGGATGTCCTTTGAATGACCAGTTCTAACAATTCGTACAGCACTGTATATATCGTGTTCACATTTAGCACTTTTTTCGCACTTTTTTTACCATATCACTTGCGCCGTTTGAACAAATTGTATGTTCATGAACTTTAACAGCCTTCTAATGTCATCTTGATACCATAAAATGTAAAATAATTTATGGATTTATCCCTAAATATAGACTTTGATTGATTTCATTTTGGTGTGTTATTTGATTAATGTTCTTTGTCTTTCATTCGCTTTCATTTTCTTTGATTATTACTTAAAAGTTTGAGTACTGTTTTTTTGTTCTTGATTGGTTATTATTTAGTAAACCGAGAATCAATTCTCTACCCGACAGAACCAACATTCTCCACATTCTTGCGACTGGCGACGCTGATTACAATAACTGTCTTTGCCATCAGGGTGCATTCAAGCTGAGATTCTATTAGGTGTTGTGAGCGCCAGCTGATCACGACTCCTGTATTGATATATTGTTGACTATACACATGTTGCAGTGCTAGACGTGGTCCTCCTTGCAGGCTTACCTTTAGAGCAGATTGCATTGAATTTATTATTTCAAATAACCCAAGCACTCTGATAGTATTTAAAGATTCCTATAAGGTTCAAACATGAAAGACTCATCTTTACAAAACATGATGTAATTTATTATCCTTGTGGAGAATTTGTAGACTTCGGTGCAGTCAAAGGTTACAAATTCTTTTTCTTCAGGAACAGCCAACACGTGTTTCGTCACACAGTGACTTTTTCAAGGTTAGAATGACTGCGTGCATAGTCCAATAAGTATAATCGCTTTGTGCATGTCTGATGTAATGCTTCAGAAAGGTTGTGCCCAAAACACTGTAATCGCATGAAAGCGTCTTATCATCCCCATCTGAACGTATTGGTCTCCATCGATTTCTCCGATTTATTTGGGCAGAGGGTCATTACCTTATCACGGTTTCATGCGATTATAGAGTTTTTGGCACAACCTTTCGGGAAGTGCTACATCAGACATGCACGAAGCGATTATGCTTAGAAGAAAAATTATTTGTAACCTTTGACAGCATCGAAGTCTACAACTCCGCAAGGATAATACATTACATCAAGTTTTGCAAAGAAGAGCCTTTCATGTTTGGACCCAATAGGAATCTTTAAATACTATCAGAGTGCTTGGGTTATTGGAATTAATATTTATGTACATTCTGTGTCATTCTGATCCAGAGTGCAATCTCACACCTTGGGTAGTAGGGGGTGTGCATCACCTGACAACACCATACCTTTCCACAGTTAATAGTGGTTTATACTGTACCCACCACAAACATTGTTCTTTCTTGCGTATGAAGTGCGAATAACGAGACCACTACTACCCCCTTTTTTGAGTGCATTGAATTTATGCAGCATGACCTTTCTTCTCACACCTCTACCAATTTGTGTTTTTTTCGTACAGTACTCGAAGGTAGATATACGTCCCCTTCCAACAGATCCAGGAGCCCCCGACGTGTTCCCATTGCTAGTAGGTATTTACTATCCAACTGTAGTAGATGCTATGCGTCTATGCACGGTGCAAAGGCCCGTCTGCATCGACGTGCAAAAGCATTAAGTAATTTATTGGTCAATGCAAAACTATGTATTCTGACCATTTTGCATGTATGACTGCCCTGCATATTTTAAAAATGCACTGTGACCTTTCACTGGGCCGCATTGCATAACGTCTCTCCAAAACGTAAAGATGATTGTGCTGTAAGATCTTTAGAATTGTATTTATTTACATGGCCAAAATGCATATTTGTGAAGCGTGTGCTTTGAAACTAACCACTCATAAAACAGAGCAGCACACAATATTTAAATTACAACAACTTGTTGTCAATACTTGGCCTCAGAGGTTTTGAAAACAACCTCCCATAACAGCTGTTTTCTCCGTGGCACTCGGGTCTATTTAGCACATGCATTTCAACATGCATAGTTTACCAACACACCTATGCATGCTCGCAATTTATGGCTGTTTGGCATGCACTTGCATGATGCAAACCAAATGAACACACTTACATGATATTGACTGACCGCTGACTGATTCACTTTTCCTAACTATGTGTGTTTCTGGTACTCATTGTGTGCACTATATGCGTATATTAAGGCTATTTATGAAGAGTTACAATGTTCTTTTAGTTAGCTTTTATTCTTCAACGCAAATGTGTTTACTTGAAATGTATTTTTGCCAGCCAAATATCCTATGAGAACAGGGAATACTGGGGAAATACTAAAAATAAAGAAGTTCCCTGAGGTGCAACGGGCATTTGCGCCCACTTTGCATGCCTCCCAGGTACTTTGGTATTACAGAAGGGGCCGCAGATGCTTGTGCATCCCCTTCTGTAAAACCGATAGCGCTGGTGCACATAAAGCACCAGCACTATCTTCAGAGGGCGTTCCCTCATTTGCATGGGAGGGAATCCCTTGGCCTCTGCGCCGCATTACAGCCACGGGCGCAGAGGCAAAGGAGCTCTCAGGAGGCGCACCTAAAAGGTGGCGCACTGGAAGTTGCATTAACTCACTGCACCTGCCCGTAAGGAGCTATCTAATCCCCTTTGAAAGTGCAGGCAGGTTGTGGCCTGCACTGTGAAAACACGGAGCGGCTTCAAAGCAGCTGTTCCATTTTTCATGTGAATGCGCTGCCCCCACAGCTTTCACCCTAATACAGCGCATTTTACTTGATTGCGTCAGGTGCACCATTTAAAAGGTGTGCCTTGTGCAATCAAGGAAAATTCACTGTATGTGTAATACGGCCCCTGGTGTACTCTCCAGCATTGTCCTCCTTCTTTTCCTCTTTTGTTTATTTATGCTCTGTTGCTCTGGGTCAAAGTCTGGTGAAGAAAGATGAGTGATGGTCCCCAAAAATGAGTCCAGGTGGGCCCCACCGTCAACAAAACACCGGACTTTGACTTGGATTTCAAGTTAGAATGAGTGAAGTTTTAGGTTATATGATTAGGTTTAAGGTTAGTAGGCCTATACTTGCACTTAGGTTATTTTATTAGGGATATTCTCAGCAGTAGTAATTTTGATATAGTGGAATGGAGTGGAATTGCTCTATCAATTTACATACAACTATAAGTTGGACGGCTCAACAATATAAGAGCTCGCTGTTGACATCTGATATGAACTACTGGTCTTAATGTTGAACAATGGCCTTTCTAGGGCTAATGAATTGAGTGCCATTAAGATTATACTTGCTGTGTCCAGTATTTAAGACTGGCAAACATTTGTGGTATGAAGTACTATCTAAAAAAACATATATTATAGCAAGTAAGTCTTGCAAGTGTATTGTAAAATCTTTGTTTATTATGACCAAGTTATGGCTGTTTTTAACCTCCTTTGTGTGCTTTCCCTAAGAATGCTTACCAGTCTGATCTAATTACTACATATGTGGTGGTTGCATGTGTGCATACACTGTGCACCTATAGATCTCACACACAAGCATGCATTTATATGGCTCTGTCTTTGTAAGTCATGTGTAAAGCATGGATACATAACATAATCTTTCATGGTATGAGTCAAGGAGCAAATGTGTGACTTAAAAAAAGCTTTGTGAATAAGGACCACCGTCCTGACTAAGGCCCAATTCACAAAGGTAAACTTAGAGCTGAAGTCTAAGTTTAGACCAGTGCTAGATTAAACCCTGTAGAGGCCCCTAGGCAGTCAAAATCACCACCCCCCTCGCAAATTATCTCCTAATACGTTTTCAATGTTACCAACCAACAATTTGAATAAGCCAATTTTATTACACAAAACTAAACATTAAAAATTATTAATGTTATTAAACAAAAATTATTTTTGTAAAAATCTTAATAAACCAACAAAACTTCAAATATTTACTTTCCTCAATTTTTTATGGTGAAATCTTTCAGGATACCTTGGAAGTCTACTTTTTGCAAGACAACGTAGTCAGTGGAGTCTTTAATGTAAAGTTTATGTCTCTTTGAGTTGATTAATTGTTTTCTATCTTTTGGAAACAATTTAAGAAAGCTTGATTGTAATTTTTTTTCACGATCAAATCAATATTATTTTGATCCATTGTCACGGACCCATAGGCCAGTGCCTACTTTGCCTATTTGGTAATCCAGAACTGGTTTAGACCTGAAGTCTAAGAGTCCAATTCAGAAAGGTAAATTTAGACCTAAATTCTAAGTTTACCTTTCTGAAATGGGCCCTTGGACTTCAGGTCTAAACTTAGGGCCTGATTATGGGTCTGGCAGTCCTGCGACCGCCAGACTCACGGTGGTGCAAGGGTGGCGGTCCACCATTTTGCTGATTATGACTTTCAATGTCGTATCGGTGGCGGACCGCCTGCTGCTCCAGGGAACAGTTGTTCCCTGGCTGTGGCGCACCTGTGCCACAACGCAATATGCCAAGCGGGGACTGGTGCAGTCCCTCTCAGCATATTCCGAGTTTGTGCACCGCCAGTATTTCGTGGCAGGAGTCCTGCCATGAAAAGGCTGGCGGTGGAGGAACAAAGGGGGCTCTACAGGGCCCGCATGTGCCCCAGCCATGGGGATACATTCAGGGGGGCTCTCTATCCCCACAAAGCTCCAACAGGGCATGGACGTCACCGTCCATGCAGTGCTGGACCTTTTTTGCCGTTCCCATTGCAGTGCCTGTTCTTCAGGCACCACCATGGGAAAGGCAAAGGACTGCAGACGGTATTACGAGTTGAACTCGTGTTACACAAGTTCAACTTGTAATACGGCTGGCGGTCCTTGCGCAGGTTTGGTGCAGTAGAGGCGGCGTTGCACCGGTGCCGCTGCGCCAAACTCATAAACAGGCCCATAGACTTCAAGTATACATTTAGACTTCAGTTCTAAGTTTTCCTTTCTGAGTTGAGCCCTTAGTGCATACAGGGTACCAATGATTCTTGCATTATAACAGGTTTTGCGTTATTGGCAGTAGCATACAATATTCAGTAACAGCATGTCTGGCATAGAACGTCATGACACAGGCACATTTATACTCATGACCATAAGAAAGTGTTCTGTTTCCTGTCATTTGAAGAATCTCTGTAAATTGACTTCAGAGCGCTCGTCATTTATGTGTTGCAGGGGGAAAGGTATCTACTTTCCTTCCAGGTATCGAGTTAGGGGTATAATTGACTGCCTGCTCCAAAGAAAAGAGACTGTGCTAGTATTAAACACGAAGTGTCATTTACTTTCGACCAGAGGAGGCAAACACGGTGCGGCAAAAATTTCATTGGTTGCAGTAAGACACACTCCTTGTTATTGGATGGAAAGAGGAGTAGATTACCTTCTATTTATGGCAATAAAATGTTGAGATGGTCTCAGCGGGAGAGGATGGTGGATGAGTGGTGTGCAGGATATGTTGTGGTGCACAGAGTGGCTCATAACCAAGGATCTATCTTGGAGTTTCCTGGATAGTCATTTGCCATACAGTGATGTGAGCATGAGTGGCAATGAGAAAGGTTATGTACTTGGAGGAAAAAGGATTATTAACAGAACAATGCTTCAAGCTGGCCTCCTCCAGTAGGGGCAATGCAGAGTGAGACCAAGGCTGGGATTGTACCCATAGGAAGTACCTCCAAGTAACCAGAAGGAAAGCATCTCTTGTTAGCTGGCTGCCGGTAGCCCTGTCCTGTTCCAACTCAGGACTAGTAGGATGAGCCTTACTAGCCAGGCGTGGGAATGGCAATTTTAGCAATCCAGCCGTAACCCCATATTCCAGGCAGGACTGTAGAGTTTGTTTGATATCTGATTTCTGAGTCTTTTTCAGCATGAAGTATCCCTGTGGCCAGAATTTAAAGTCTGTTTCCATTTATTTTAAGGCACTGTTGCTTATTGCAAGGGTTTCTATTGTATTTGTACCCAGTACTCGTTCTTGCCAGCAATCAATTTTTATGTTATTTTTTAAACGTTTGTTTTAGAAAAAGATAGCTTGGTGCAGCAGTGTGTTTTCTAAAATATGTTAATAATTACAACTACTGAAGGCCTTTTTCTTGCTTAGCGTTTGGGTTAATTTTTGCACTAACTTTGGAGGTTTTTGTTGCCTGTTATTAAACGTATGTGAGTGCCACTTAAATGTCCTGATTTTGAGTAGTTTATTTTTAAGCTGTAAACAATAAAATACACAATACATAAGGAAACCTTCAATTTTTAAACAAAATGTACATTTTGTTATATATTTTATATAATAACTGTAAAAAGAGTCCTCGCCCCCTTTCATGCTACTTTTGACTTCATCAGCTTCTGCGAGTGTGCCCATGTGCCCATCACTCCCCCACACCACTTAGGGCCTGATTACGAGTTTGGCGGGCTGGTAACTCCATCACAAACGTGACAGATATCCCGTCCGCCCTATTACGACTTCCATCATGTTCCATTGGATCTATTGGAACTCGTAATATGGCAGACGGGATATCCGTTACATTTGTGATGGAGTAACCCGTCTTCCAAACTCGTAATCAGGCTCTTACTATCTGGTCACTCTCCCACTGTCAAGCTCAAATGTACGGCATACTCCTGCGACCCGGGCCATTCAGCACCATCAGGCATTATATCTTGCTGCTTCCGGTCATGACTTAGGCTGGTGGTGGTACGTGCCTTACCCCATTCTTCATAGCTAATTTTACACCAAGGAAGCATGAGGGGTGAAAAGTGTATGTACTTTATGCAAGAGTCAGGACCCTTTTACTACTCCTCTTCCTTGTTTCTCCTGTGCATGTGGTTGCTGCAAATACCTTGCATGTTCCACACAAGAGCAGTCTCCTTTTTTCTTGCCCTCATGACATTAGTTCTTTGTCATTACATATGCATGGCTGTTACAGGCCCAAACAGTCTGCAGCTCTGATCCATGAAATGCTGGGCCATCGTTTCTGGTGTGGGTGCAGCAGGTAGACAGACCTTTTCTGGGTTAGTGGGTTTTCTAAGAGATCGCAGTGAAATCTCAGGGAGGATGAACCAAGCCTATTTGAAGACAGACTTCAAGCTTGAACAAATATACTTAAATGTGCAGTCACTTGCAAAAGCTTTTAAGCACCAGAAACACATAATTGTGATTACAATTGCAGTTAAATGCTACATCTCCTTGCTTTAATGGTATGTTGCATAACTCAAGTGCATTAGTTTTCCAAAATGCTGTACAGTCAGTGATGATATCAGTATGGTCCTTCCTGATCCTGAATCTTGAATACATTTCTACCTCCTCCCTCCGTTATCATCACGCTAAAATAGCGACATGAAAAAATTGCTTTTGCTCTATATCTCTGATTTGCATTGCTAATATGGCCACCACATTTACAAAGTATGCTACCTGTTGTAAACTTTAAGAAAGAAAATATAAAACAATGCTGATCTTGCATCTTTCGACATCTAGTGGTATTAGACGTGATAGCTGCCTTGCCATTAATAAAACAGAAGACAGACAATATATGGTTGGAATGCAGAACAAATCAAAACATTCACCCCCAGTCAAGAGATCTGGGTGAAATCCAGCATGCTCTCCATGCCACTGGAGTCAAGCTATCCTGGCTGATGAGGGGTAAAACCCTGAAACGGTCCTAGGATGCTGGTTTCCAGTCCAGGGAGGACCTGGCCTGGCATTTCGGCTGGACTGTTCCTATTGGGCACAGGGTCAAGACTGATTTGCATATGATTGGGTCCAAACTGGAATTCCATGGTGAGCAAACAAACTATGGATTTAGGCGCAGATCTCTGTATTGGGGTGAATGTATGACATTGTTCTGTATTCTGCCCATCAATTGTTCTTTTTGCATTAATGAAACAGGTCATTCATGTTTTAAAATCTATACATAAGTATTGTTGCACTAGCGAGGGCCTAGAAAAAAGTATGGGGGTTTGGGGAATAAGTATCCCTCTGTCATTATTTTTGGGAAAATTGGTTTCGGTGTTGGAAGTGGTAATGACATCTAGTAAGGGTATACATCACCCATCAACCACAACTAATAGAACATTACCCGGAAGTCAGGGCAATGCTTGCAAGTACTGCAAGTTTGAAAGGAAAGGTGAGTGGAGCTGGATCACATGAAAAGGATGCTGCAAACAGTTGAGGACCTGCATATACCAGCTCAGAATTGACCTATGAACAGTTAATGTTTGTAAACTTAATTTAGCTTTAAGTACTCTCTTACATTAGAGCCCTTGATTCACTTACTTTTCAAGCTGAGATAGGTGAAATATGAGGCAATGTCCAAGCTGTGAAGGGCTCACCCGAAAATTCCACACTCTGGGCCTGATACACAAAGGCAAACTTACACTTTGGTTTATGTTTTGAAATGTTTGCTAGTCACAAAGGTATTTTACTAGTAGTATCTTTATGACTGCAGAGTCTCCACACATAAAATGAAAGGACAGTACAATATATTTTATGTGCAGAGTCTCTACAGTTGTAAAAATACTACTAGGAAGAGGTATTTGTGAATAGCAAACAATCGTAAACCTACACAAAAGTGAATTAGGCCCCTATTTTGGGAATTTTGATAGGAAGATAAGCTGGGTCGGAGCAGTTGAGTGCGTCCCGTACAATATTCTTTAGAACAGTTTAGTTTTCTTCTTTGCTCTTATCATTCCATTGTGCGGTTTCTTGGCACAGATACCCCCTCGCTTATTTTGTCCAACGGGTAACACAGTCCATGGCGCAATTTCTTTGCTTCAGAAGTAAGCGTACCTTCTGCCAGTCTTCATGCAAGCCTCATCATTACATAGTTTAAGGCCTCTGCAATGCAAATCCACCTGCTGTTGAATAACATCCTGTCCACCTTAATTTCATGTGGACAGCATGAGCTGCCTGCAGTGCACCTCCCATTGTAGCATCAAGGGCAAATTCATCGTCGCTCAGGGCTTATTGCATGCTCTCCTTCTCAGCAGGTCTGCTTACCTCCAGGGTACAAATGCGTGCGGTGAAAGGAGCTCCTGAAAGGGGAAATGCAGAGCGAAGAAAAGAGAAATTGGTTAGGGGGAGAGTGTTTTGCTTGCAAAAAAATAAATAAACAAAAATACGCATCAGTGTCCTAATTGTGTAAATGTTGGAGCTGGGCAAGGACCAGAACTGCAGGCCATTTCATCTCTGCGTTGGATGCTGAGGCCTATTCCCATTCTGATCAGAGCATTTGGTTTGGTTCCTGCTGTATTACGATTTACAAGGTGGACGTTTATAGCCATTGGCCCTCATGGACGAATGTTGCGCATGAGGCTAAAGGGCCCCTCTGGACACACTCTTGGGTGGCTGCTAGAGTGCTGCTTACGTACCATTACAAATTGGTCCACAGTAATGGCTGGCACGTTGATCAGTTAAAGGAAAGGGGCCCCGGGTGGCAGCAGGGATAACAGCTGCCTCTACGGCTACCACACAACATTTGTTAATAGTTGCTGTAGGGGTTTTGTTTTACTTAGGTTTTACTGAACAGAAATGAGAATAAACACTGGCCCTACTGCCTAGCAGCTGGTTGCGCTCACTGTTTGAAAGCTGATATGGTACATCATGATTTCTGGGATGAATGTTGCGGTCAGTGCTCGCGGCCTTTGTTCACTTGCATACGCTTGGCATATTTGTTGCCTTTCTTTTAACTACACTAACAGGAGGTGCTGTAGGAAGAAGTGACTTCTTGCTTCGTCATTTTAGTTGAGTGTTAACTTGAAAAACATCTGAGATGCTTGGTGTAGGATACTGGGTTATTGGTTGAGGAGGTTGGAAGCCCCTCTCAGGCAACAGCCACAGTCCTTGTCAGGGTGAACCACAAAAGTCACTAAGTTAACCTGTGTTTTACCCCCTGATAGCTTTGTACAAAAGCAGTCAGGCTTAACTTAGAGGCAATGTGTAAAGTATTTATGCAGCACACAAACAGTAATAAAGTGAAAATATAGAACAAGAAAAATCACAAACCAATTAAAAATATCGGGGATACATTTTGATTAGTAAAATGACACCAAAACAAATTGAATCCAATCAAGTGGAACCAGAGTTTGGATTTTAGAATCTTTTTAGTGCAAAATAGCGCCAAAAATATCAAAGTGTCAACGAGGGTTATCTGGTCACACATGTCTGGGGCACAGTCAAAAGTTAAGGCAGACTGTAAAGGAGCGCAAGTTGGATACATGAGATGGATTGGGCCAGTTCTCGGCTTGCCTTCGGAGTTAAAAGACATTCTGTGTTCCTAAGAAGTTAGAAGTTCAGTGACAAAAAGCAGCAGGTGGTGTCTGAAGAGGAGGAATTGTCATTGGGGAGCTGCTGGATGAAGTCGCAGTGAAGTATTTTACCTTTGGATTTTGTCACTTCTTTGGAAGTCAAAAAGCTGTAGTGGGATGAAGCTGCAGGCTATATCCGAAGAGGGCTCCACAAGACCAGATACCTTCACCGAAAAGCTCAGCTTAGAACATAGCAGGAGCTAACTGGTGATGCTCCTTAGACAGATCAACTGGCAGGTAGGCCCCAGTCTTTTGTCATTTCTCATGCCACTTCTTAATTTTTTAAGACATGTGCCAATCAGGTGTAGGGCAATTTTACAATGTTTTAGGAAGAGAGCAAAAGCCCTTTAACACTATTTGGTCCTTATGCCAACAAAAATGAATTTCAGAAAACAAGAGGGATGAATGCAAAATGTTTGGGGGAAGACTACACTACGGATCTCGGGTATAACACTTGGACAGGTATTGTTGTAGGACAAACTCTTAGGAACTAAAGAAACGTCTTGAGGTCCTAATAATTCTTGTTCCAAGGTACATAACAAGGTTGCTTTGGGCCCTCATGTTGAAAAAGGAAAATGGCTACCCTTACCTTTATAAGAGTCTTATAGGAATCAAAAGGATGCAGTGGCTCCCTTACACCCCAGGGCCCTGGCGCTACTTAACTTGCAATGCTAATGATTGATAAATGCTGCATCCACAATAGCTTCTGAGCACAGTAGAAAATGTTTCTGTGGTACAACACGTAATGCTAATTATATAAAGTGATAGGTGCGACTTCTGCCTTGTTTTATAATGTACCAGCATCCATGATTATAATGTATAGTCTTTTATAGCCTAAAACAGAAATCAAAATTAACTAAAGAGTCCCTTAAAGAATTTTTATTATCGGAATCTTTGCAAGATTAAAAAAGTGGGGACTTCGTGGGAAATAATGTTACAAGAGGTCAAACTCTAGTCAACACTGCCATTTATGTATGCTCTAAATAGGGTGGATAGCACATCTGCCAACCTGTAAATAACACTAAAATTCATTGTGTATCATAGTGGTTGCTTTTGATCTACATAGTCTTAGTGCCCAGCAGGGCCGGACTGGCCATAGCGGGCAATGGGCATTTCCCTAGTGGGCCGGAGGGTTGGGGGCCGGTTTTGTGCCGCTGGGGGCAAGTTTTGTCACTGGGAGGCGGTTTTGCAGCAGTGCTGCAATATCACCCCCCCGTAGCAAAAGCAGGGGCGGTGCTTTTTGATAAGCACCCCCCCCCCCTCCCCCCCCCCCCTTCCATTGCCGGTCAAGCAGCAATCTGCCAGGGCTGGTTGCTGTTCCCAGTGCTGCCCTGGTGCCCCTCCAGCCTTGCATGCCAGATCCAGCATTAGAGGAACCCTACATATAAGTCTGTAATAGCAACATGGGCTTTGACCTGCGCCCTCATAATTGTTTGCTTGCAGAGAGCAGAGTCTGAGTGGTATTTCAATTATTTGCTTAAGCCACAAATTGATTATGTAGGGACCCTGACTCTTACCCCACCTAGCCTTTTTGGAATCTCTGGCATGTGGCTTGAATTGTAAACTTGAAGTAACAACGCTGCACCACATGTTTAGAGGTAGTTTTAAAAGCAATTTCCTTTTGCGTTATCTGCCGTTTTCATGCTTTACTACTCAGAGACTAATTTTGTTTTCATCGTTAAGATATCTCTGCCATGCTTTGGTGTACGTCTATTCCCTCTTCAGATAATTGCCGCTGTAACACCTGTTTTGCGAGCTGCATTATCATGTACTCAGTGTACTTTGTGAGCATAGCGGTATTCTTCATTTCCAGTCCCTTTCCTTGTTTTGTAATTATCGCTTCCTCCTCAGCACAAAACCCCTTCTACGTGACTTGTGTTCTCGCCTCTCTCTCCAGTCTTTTCAGCATGACTGATGTAGCTTCTTCCACGTCTTAAAACCCAAATGATGGCCCCGTAGGTGCACCATAACTGCAGCGCCGGACTCGCCGTAGCGGGCATCGGGTGTTTCCCAGGAGGCTGGAAGGGTGAGGGACGGCTTTGCAGCAGTGGGGGTTGGTTTTGTTACTGTGGGGGGGAGATTTTGCAGCAAAGCTGCAATATCGGTACCTGGAAAAGCGGCAGTGCTTCTCACTTGCACCCCCCACCGTCCAGGGGATGTTTCGACAAAATAGCCCGGGTTACTTTGGGTTTCCAGTCTAACCCTGCATAACAGACTGGTGAGGTAAGTGAGTGCCATTTTACGGTGAATCTTAATACACAAGATTCAGTATTTGTACATTTCCCTCCTGCTGGTGAGGGAAGAGGTGTGGCTCCGCGGCCAGGGAGAATGACGCTGGAATCTGGGGCTCACGGTTCGATCCTCGGCACCGGCGGCAGGTCAGCCCAGCACCATGTGACTCTGGGCAATAGCTTGCTTAATCTTCCCTACGGCCCCCAGCGCCGGGAGGCCTTCAGGTAGCTGATTGTGCTTTACAAATACTGGATTTACTCAGCAGACTAGGCCCAAGCTGTGGCTGGAAATACACACGCGGACTATGTTAACATTCATGGCCAACCCTCCGGGAACCTTCATATAGAGGCTCATCTATTGCTTGACTGAGGCTGCCTCAAGCATAGCTCTCCACAACCAGTCTAGATAATCATGCGGCGTGAACTCTGATCCCTGGTGCACCAACGATAGACATCCCAGCTGAGCTAAGGGCAGTATTCTGTAGCTGGACCTTTTACTTTCAAATACTCTGCTTGTTTAATCTCTTAATTGAATATTCTGCTGTACAACAGTTGTTAAATCTATTGGCTGTGAATTTCACTTTCACAAATGGATTGGGCAGCCTCTTTTCCAATTACTATCGGCTGCCACCTTTTCAGAGAGCAGAAAATAATTAGTTTTGATTGAATGGCTTTGTTACCTCCAGCAGCATGTTTTATTTTAATTTTCTACTTTCATGTGCTTTCAATTTTCACATGGACTTTCACAAATGTAGTCTACCCTCTGAGTAAACAGAGGAAGCTGGAGGAGCAATTCAATTGGAGAGGGGAAGTCAAAGAAAGATAATGGACGGTACATAGAGCTATGTCACTCAAATGTAGTCATCCTCAAACAGACATTTTAGCAATAGTCATAAAGGTGATATTGTACATGTGCTGGATTTCCAAATTACAACTAAATTACGTCTATTATACCTATTTTTTTCTTTCACCTACATCTCCTTGCATTGTTTCTGTATACTACAAATACCGTTTCATATTTACCGCCATTGCTCTTCATCTGTTTTTGTGTGTTCCACTCATCTTGCCTCTTTTTATTCGGCTCGATTTCCACAATTATCCTCGGCGTTTTCCTGCTTCTTGTTCTTACTACATGTGATGTTACCTGGTGATGCTGGTCTACTGCAGGCAGGGCCGGACTGGCCGTAGCGGGCACTGGGCATTTCCCCGGTGGGCCGGAGGCGTGGGGGCCGGTTTTCTGGCCGTGGAGGCCGGTTTTGTCACTGGGGGCCGGTTTTGCATTAGTGCTGCAATATCGGCCCCCAATAACAAAAGCGAAAGCTGTGGTTTTACTAGGACGCCCCACCCCAGCTTCCATGCTGGTTGAGCAGCAATCTGCCGGGCTGGTTGCTGTCCTAGTCCGGCCCTGGCTGCAGGAATCTTATCAGTAGGTTGGTGAAAGCAGGAAGTTTGCATTCTTTTAATGCTTTTCTTCTTTCATCTAATGACATACACTTCCCAGTCCAAATGTTTTGAGCTTTGTCTAGGTATGTTCCATTACCCAAGCAGAATGCTTTTTAACAACTAATGAAAAATACGTTTTTTGAAGTACAACATATCAGTGTTTGGTAATATTTCTAAAACTGCAATCTTATTTTTTAGGAGAATGACCACAGATCCCCCTTCTTCAAATGAAGCCACTCCTTGCAAGCATTTACCCCTTTATGAGGCTGCCCTGCTGTTAATGGTTATTTGTTTTTCACGTTTTACCTTATTTACATCTTCACTGTAGATTATTGATACTTTTTTCACTCCTTTGCTCTTGCTGCCTGAATTTCATTCCCCTTAAACATTCTTAATCAGTGGTATCCAATAGATGCAAATCCAGACTAAGCAATAACTATGCAAAGAATTTCCATTCAGACCCTCATTGTGAATGACCCAGTAAATTGCAAGCCCTGAGTAAAGCACCGCTTTGCAAGGGATTCACATTGATCAGTCTGACAGAATTTACTGCACCCGGTAATTACCAGTTACAATAAAGTCTGAGCCCGAAATTTAATTTGATAAATTAAACAGGTGAAACATGCCTGCAAAATTTAGAGAGACATGCAGATCTTGGTGAAAGCACCAAACTGTGCATCTTAGTCCCCATTTGGATGAGGAAAACTCTTAACAGAAGGTATTTTCTAGCCAGTCAATTATCGAGGGTATCCAAGTTAATTAGACCGATATATAGCATATACCTCACTGTGTCACTTGTGTGACGACCTAAGAAATTTGGTGGTACATTTGGTGGCTATCCTTAAAACCTGTCCTCTGGACTTCTTTATCACTGCACACCTATGTATACATTCACTCCTCTAATCTGCGTGGTGACCAAGTCAGTAAACCAACTTGATTCGTTCAACTGCTATCTCATCAAGGGACACTGCCGGTTTAACTTTCTTCTAATTGCCCAGAACACTGAGACAATTATTTGCTATCTCATCAATGTTCATTTAAAAATGATTTTAATTTTTTGTGTCCTTACTTCATATTAACCGTCTTTAAAGTAGCCGATCATGTTCAGCTGTCTTTAAACTCATCCAAAGTGGAATTTGATAGAAGCCAACAGAACTGACGCTTGTTGAATTACCTACCCTACCACCCCTATAGAACCATCTCTATAGGACGTTGTCACAATGACTAAATTATGTCTTCAGTGATGTCTTTAATTATGTAATTTAAGTTGTCATCAGTGATGTCATCAATTAGCCATTTAATGTATCATGAGTAATATAATGTGTTAGATCTTAAACAGTACATGACGGGCACAAGTTCTAGTTAGTTCACTAAACTATAATTAGCGAATGCAATTGTTTTTTTTAAATGTTTAAACGTTAGTTTATATCTTATTTAAACACATAACTATAGAGTCACTTTTACCCTTGCATTTTTTCAGTGAATTTCTGTTTTTTTTGTAAGGCAAGCTAAGATTTTATTACCCTACTTAACTCTAACGTCATTTAACTTTTTTTAAATACTGTTTTTTTTTAACGTAATGGAAGATCTCATTACAATATCTAACTATAACGTCACTTCACCCTTTGAAATTTTCAATGCATTTCTGTGTTATTTTAAATCATAAAAAGCCAAAGCCCCTGCTGTACACAGCCTTTGGACGTGTGCAGGGGGAGGTTAGATTCATGGCCTGGCCTCTGGCCAGGCCTGAACTCAATACCTCTGTGGGAGACCAACCGCATCTGGGCACAGGGTTGTTGAGCTCAGGTCCTGATGTCTGGTCACACCCTGTGGCCAATCCACATTAAAAGAAAAAATGATGTGGGTATTGTAGCACTCCGACTGTACACACTGCTCACGCTTCACCTCCATGGTATCATAGTACAATGCAAACTTCCTCAAGGAAACTTGCTTGGCCCTGTGGTACCATGGGGTGACGCTTGAGCAGTGGCTCCCGCTGGAATGCCACAGTACCTCAAGAGAGGGCTGCTTTGGTACCAGTGGGAGTACTGCAGCACCCCCAGACCAATGCTTTTTTTATTATAGCCCCTGACGGTTCCTCTGGGCTCCCCACCCCAATAGTGCCTGTGGCTCAGAGTGCCTGTCACCTGCTCCTTTTATTAGGTATCTTTTAACTTTTTCAGGAATATCAATCACATTTTAGCCTGTGCACTACTAACTAAAATATAACACCCCTGTCTTCCTATCAGGGCTCTAATTGACCGGGAGCCACAGATATCTTTTAACAGTGGTGTAAAAGTGATAAGAGAGTGACTCCTGTATTTTGTTCACCATGTCCATGATTGGTTAGAAGATAAGTCTGCTTTCCTTTTAATATATTTCCATGCTTGGTTGGAGCACGAGGCCACCTTCTCTTTATGGTGCCCTCTAGCGGTGAGGCAACAGACCAGCCTGCTTCCTACCATGTATTCTGGTAATTAGGACGCAAAATGTCCAGCTTTTTACCACGTCATCTTTGGTGAAAAACACAGGCTTTCGATTTTTACGAGTCTTATTATTAATTAGAAGACAACACATTGCTTTTACTATGCCCATTAGAGGTAGAACAAGAATAGTTCCTGAGATTGCTGTGAGATTACCGGTTAGAAGATGAGCTCTCCTTCTTTTTACCATGTCCCTTTCCATGTAGGGAACACAGCCATATTTTACCATGCTGACTTTCGGTTCTGTAGACAGAGCCTCCTGATTTTTATCATGCCTGCTGTGGTTACAAGACAGAGCCTCCCACTTCCTACCATGTCTGGTGTTGGTTAGAAGATGTAGCCTTATTCTTTGCACCATGTCTGCTGTTGGTTAGAAGAGGGGGCCTCCTTCCTTTCACCATGTCTTTGTTGGTTTACGGTTCAAACCCCTTTATCAATTTTCATAAACAGGCAATGTAGCAATGCAAGGCCTTGGCCCATCAGCAGTATTCTTGTTACAAAATTTGTGAACAATCCAAACATAACCCCCATTTCCCACCCACACCAAGGGCCAAAGCAGTAGAAATGGATTAAGATAGCTATCTCAAGAGCTCAACCTTTGTTGGTTGAGAGGCAATGTCTCCTGCCATACCCACTACTTATCAGAGGAGAGTGCAGCCTCCCATCTTTCAGAACACAGGCCTCACTGGTAGATCCATCAATTTACTGTTGTTGGTTTGTGAGTGAGTCTTGACATTTGAACAAGCGTGACGTTGTGTTAGCCTGTCGCGTAGAACCTTAAGAGCCCCTGTAAATGAACATACATGCATCATTTCGATCCCATAAAACAAATTCCCAAGCATAAGCCGAACAGTCCATCACTAACCTATGAAGGTAAATGGTACCTCAAATAACAACCACAGTCTCAGCCAACATCCTGGGCGGGAGCCTGCTAGGCAAACACTGCTAAGCACAGCACTATGGCCTCTGATGAAAGTGCCAATCAGGTAAATGCAGTCTTGGCTTGAAGCTCGCTGGCCCTCATGATGAATGTGCATGTTTATGATAAACAGACAGCCTATGTATTGATATAAAGGCCTGTTATATACATTTCTGCACAGCAAGAGGGGCTTAAAAGTGCAATGTAAGCCTAAAGCTGTTGCACTTCAAAGAAAACTATTTCACCATGAGTATGTTGACACTGAGCCATGTCTACGGATATCAGCTCCAGTTTGGTGCACGTTAGTAACTAAAGTAACTTATAGGGCTGCCATAAGAATGCATTTATGCTGTTTACAATGTCCATTTTCTCCAAGCATGCCTTGCTGTTATGTTATATATTTGGTGCCCCCCCCCCCGCAGTCACAGATTGAGGTTTCTGCAATAGTTAGATTTTTGCTGCTTAATTTGTTGTCAACCATGTCCCTGCTTTGTCTAGTTCAATTTGACAAAATTGTGTTCTTCCATGAATGTCTCACAGGCCTAGGTTTGAAAACAAAGCCCGAGCTCCCCCTGCCCACTGGTATCCAGATGTCCTCAGATTGTTGTTAGATGGAATGGTGGCCTAAACACAGGCATATGATTCTCCAAGGCATAAAACTTGCCTTCAGTGCCCCTGAATGTTTCCTCTGCCCTGTTCCAGTGTTCTCTACAAGTCTGTTTTTCGGAGTCATAGCTGCCAGGAATGTTACTGTAGTTGTTGTGTTGCTGGATGGAAGTTCCAAGGAATACTGTGACAGTGTGTGCCTCTTTCTTCCCTTTCTATTCTAGATGAAGGACTGAATCACGAGTGCAAACTGTGCAGTCAGACATTCGATTCACCAGCCAAGCTCCAGTGCCACCTGATCGAGCACAGTTTTGAAGGAATGGGCGGCACCTTCAAGTGCCCGGTGTGTTTTACAGGTACGCAAAGCAATGCTCCCATTTATGCTAAGCGCCAGGTATCCGAACAGTTTACATTTGGTTCTTCACAGATCTGCATGTAAAAAAGAGATGTTTCTAAAGTAGCCATGCTGTGGTGGTGATATATCGGGCTGTAATGGAGAAACCTTGCAATGGTGCAAAAACATGTTACATCAATTTGCTCCATTTTTCTCCTTGTGTAACGCGTACTGGTGCAAAACAATTGCTAGTCCTTTTCACAAAACAATATTTTCACCAGGGCAAAAATGGAGAAAAAAGACTGACTTTCATATGATTCATTTCAAATGTGCAATACCAGGTTTAGGCAAGAAATCTATAACATGAATCTCCTTTTTGAAAAAACAGTGCAAATCGGTTTTGCACTTTTTTTTGCTATATATGTAATAAAACTAAACTGAGTAATTGATCGCTACAATTTTTATAATGTAAGTTCAGGAAAACTAATTTGAAATCAGTTTGAAATGATTTTTGCCCTGGTGGAAATGCTCAGTTTGTAGCCAACATAGGGGCCTATGCATCAACAATGCCATTTGCGATTCCTTATTAGCGAAAAATAAGGAATCGCTAATAAGGAATAGCAAAAGGCTATGCATGTAGGAATCGCTATTCAAATAGCGATTCCTTAATATTCCTTATTACCGAATCGGTAATACCGAATCGGTAATAAGGAATACCTACCCATTCATTCCTATGGGCTTGGAGGCCCATAGGAATGAATGTAAAGCCATTCTGTATTAGCGATTCGGTATTACCGAATCGCTAATAGCGGGAGCACTTTCAAGGGTGCCAGGGTGTCAAAAGGACACCCTGTTGCACCCCTGAAAATGATATGTGCACATATGTTGCACACACACATGCTCTAAGGGCATGTGTGTGCGCAACATGAAACTTTGAAAAATGCACAAAAGTGCATTTTTCAAAGTTTTTGCAAATTACCATGCAGTTCATCTTCATGGTAATTTGCTCCCCCTATTAGCGAAATCGCTAATTTTTTAACTTTGATGCATTGCATTTAAGGAATCTCACTTTGGGATTCCTTAAATGCTATCGCTATTTAAGGAATCGGTATTTAAGGAATCCCTATTTAAAGAATCGCTATTTAAGGATTCCTTAAATAGCGATTTCTGCTTTTGGGTTGATGCATTGGGATTGGGTATTTTTTACTTAATACCGGGAGCTAATAAGGAATCGGTATTTTACCGACTGGATTTGGGCTTGATGCATGAGGCTGATAGTTTGCTAATTTCCATATTATACACATAGTAAAATACTGCAAATGTTTTTACACTGTGTCTTTCACCACTACATTTTTTGTGCCAAGGTCTTTTGTCTGTCTTAATAACTCCTAAACACATTTATGAATAAAATAATAAAGTCTTGAATTTTAAGGTATTTTTAGTTATTGTTGTAGAGCACTGTTCGAAACCCACGAGGTCAGTCTCCTTTACATGCAAAAAAGATTTCCTTTAAAAAAAGATTTAACTTTTTTTAGTTTTTTTGAGTTATATTATCTCCATGTCCATTCAGAAACACCTTTTCTAGTAGGGGTCTTTCAGTACATTGATACTTTTTTTTGAAAATTCCTTTGAATACGAAACTGGGGTACCCCGAAATTTTAACTATTTGCCAGCTCCCATAAAGCGCATCAGGGCTACTGATCTGATGATAATAAGTCAGCTGCAGGAAAGTCAGAGCAGGAATTCGTACGTGCCTGCTAGGTAAGTGACAGTTTACAGCTTCAATATGTAAAGCATGTTACCAGGTGTTTGGGCACTTCTCTCTGTATGTGCTTATGTCTCTTATACTCTTAAGTTGCTTCCTCTGAAACTCTTAACGTGGCTAATTCAGAAAACACTTTTTCCACCTTAGTAAAGGGCTGACTCTTGACTCTTGCTTGAGTTTTGTGGTAAAGTTTGCATTATTTGAAAGCATGAAGAGCCCACAAGAAACAAGAACAAGAACATCCGGTCCGGCTGCACATACTGGTTCTTTACAATTGTACTAACATTGACTCTAACCCATCCAGCAGCGGCTCCTCCGTAATGGCGGAGGAGCGTCGCCCCTCCGGCTCAGCCAGCAGCTGAAAAAGAAAACGATATTGTTTTATTTTTCAGCTGCTGGCTGAGCCAGCGTGTGTAGGGAGCGGCGGGGCTGGGCCATGGGAGGAAGGAGACATTAAGTGGACGGTCTGTTTGGCCGGCCGTTTTAAGCTGGCCAAACCGACATGCGCAGTTAGGTCTCTCCAACCTAGCTGTATTACACAGACGGGTTGGAGAAACAGCACAGACTCCCTGTGCCAGAGCGAGGGGTAATCCTGTTGCTGCTCTCGTGCAGCATGTGAGCAGTGCAGGGATTGCACAGGACGTCTCTGATTCTGTCCCAGGCGCTCCGAGCAGAGGAGCTCCGAGGTGGCAAAAGCAGCATCAGGTAAGTTTTTTTTTAATAATTCCCCTCCCCCACACCCCCCATCCAGATCCCTCCACCCACCCCACCACTGTTTAAATGCATCAGCCGCCTCTGAATCCATACCCCATTCCTAATATTGCCCGCCCCAACAGTCTAGCCTCCCTCCTTTCTTTAACATCAAAACCCCCAAAATGTTTATAAATTAACCACTACTATTCTTCCAACACATTTCACCACAGTTTGTTTTGTAGCCTGTCCACCCTTAGGCAGGCTTTCTCTGTTTCGTTCTCTTTACTCGTCATCCTCCCTACTCCTCCTTGTAAACCCAGCCTGGTCTCCCCTTGACTTAACGTGAGCAATCACCATATATAAAATAAATCTAATAATTCCCTAATCCACTCTGCCTGTGTCCATCCTGACTTACTCTTTTCTGTGGGTGTGTGGTGGATTTTCAATATATGTGCTCAAGCGTGTGCATTCCCATGGTGCAATGATACACATACTCTATCCACCATCCCTCATCATCTTAACAATGTTCTCCGTGTTGCAAGGGTGTCATGCCCACCAGCGTAGGGTCCTCCTTGTGTGTGGTGGTTGGAATTTGCAAACTTATTTGTAATCATGTTGTGATATTGGTTGGTTCATCACGTTGTGCTGCATAAATGGCCAAGTCTCTACCGGGTCATGTCCCACAGCAGTTGCCGTTTCTCACTGTGCGTATAATCCGCAGCACCCATCCACATCACATTGCGAGACCGGTGATATCCACACCCATATGCAAACTGTAGGGCTTAATTTGAGCCGGTGGTTTCCGGTGCTCGGCACCAGCACTTAATTGACTGCACGGGCACTTATGACACTCTGCCACATGGTGGGCTGTTTGTTTCATTTAGAGTGAGCGCAACAACAGTTGTTTACTAATTCAATAAACATTAGAAATGACTAATACCTGACACCCATGCTAATCTTATAGCTTTCGGGGGCCTGTAATTGTCTGAACTGTAACACTTGTAGGAGTGTGATGGTTAGTAGCTGCTTTGCCTTTGTCGTTGGTAGCGGTAGCAGGGGCAATGCGTGGTGTAGGATGCAGTGGCCTCCTGATGACGGCCCTGGCACTTAATTATTTACAAATTAAGCATTGGGAAACTGAGTGCTTCATTCCCACTGAGTCGAAAAAATGTAAACCAAAAACGCATGCATGGGGTTGACGCCTCATCTTGGTTTTATGATAGCACAGATGGATGAATCTGGGTATTATTCAAAACAAATGGCTCACGCATTTAAAAGCCCAGATGAAAGGGCTGCTGGTAATTAAACATTCTGTTCCATCTGATCAGTGAGACTTTCAAGTAAATTGTTTTACAGCATTACACTGTAAATCTTAAGCACTTACTAAGTGCCATTAATGTTTAATTATATTTTTGGACCCCCAAAAAGGCACACTTCTGTGGCGAAGCTGAAGCACTGAAAGATGTGCTCGACTTGTAAGATATGCTGCCAGGCTTGGTTTGGCGATATTACATCTCTTTATGGCCGTGGCCAGCACAGGTGAAACTATGGGTGGATTGGGAACAGTCTTTCACAAGTGAGTAGCTGTCAATGGTGCGGTAGCACCAGGGCCAGTGGGTGTAAGAGGTCTTCTGCACCACAGGTAAAGGGACATTTTACTATCCCATGATATGGCGGGGACCCATATTCACAGCGTGCACTAAGGCCCATGGCACTCAAGCTACGCCACTGGCGAGCCCAGGTTATCACCAGTCGCAGCTTGTGCAGGTAAGCGCGGTGGGGCGGGGGGCAGGGCGGGGCTGGGGGTGTGACTAATGACAGAATAGGGAAAATAAAATGAATAAATAAATAAAACCCCTTACCTTGCACTCGCCGCATCACTGAATCGGCAATGCAGCGAGCACAAGGTTAGTGGTTTTATTTATTTATTTTATCATCCCTAGTCCGTCGTTTGTCACTTTCACACCCCTCCCCCGCCCACCACCCCACCACGCTTATAAGCATGGGCCACCACTAGTTATCACACCTTATGATGGGAGTGAGCTGTCCCACTCCTTCCTGACAGACGGCGGACAGTGTGTGAACATTTTTAGCTATCATCTACCCCATGAGCTGTTGGGTCTCTAATTCTAGTTTTTACCATATTATTCCCGTATTTACCATCACAGGGACTGTCTGACATCTCTCTGCAACAGGAAAATGCAGAGGTGCCTTGCCTATGTGCTGATTTGCTCAGCTTTAGAATATGCTCCCATTAAAGCGCCCCATACATATTTGAGGCTTATTTATAAGCTCCTTCGTCACTGGTGCATCACTTTTTGTGACTCTCTGATGGCGCATGAGCCTGCTCCATATTTACCAGGCATCACTAAGCCACCTTTTTTGGCTTAATTCTGCCTTGTAAATGTTGTTCTCTTTAACATAGTTTTCTGTGTTAAATGGGTGTGCAATGGGTGTTGCTGGGGGCATTTCCAGCAATATCCATGGCTTTTTGACACTGACTGAGATTTAAAAGAAATCGTAACTCTCAGGCAGCTCCAAAAAAGTACACCTCCCCAGGGGAGGTGTAAGGGAGGCACAACGAGGAGAAATATCTTTATTGCTCCAAGTTTTTCCACTTTCTATGTGTGCTGCATTCTGGAGGAAAAAGCCTCTTGTGATTGTTTTTGTGCAGGAAGGTTTCCCTTCCTGCACAAAAACTAATCATCCCCGCAACGTAGGCACCCTTGCACCATAGTGCAAAGGTGCCTACGTTGGTGCACGGCAGCCCATAGTGCATCAGCGCTGGGGGTAAAGGACAGGAATGTGCTGTTACGGTGCATTCCTGCTCTTTTATTTTGCCGTAGGCAAGTGCAGAAGGAAGGCCTAGACACATAAATGAGGCCCTTGGTGTGTAACGTGTAAAATCTTTGAAGTAATTCACACGTTCTACAAACTACGAAAGAGCAAGCACTTGCTCAACGGGTTTGTACAAGAGGCCATCATAGTGTTTATTAGTGGTTTTATTTACCTTTTTAGGTCTGGCTATAGATAGTTGTTTATCAGATGTTATGTTATTAATTCTAAAATATACATATAGGGGCACATGCATCATTGCTTTTAGCGGTCGCAAAGGGGCAGATTAGCAGAATCTGCCCCTTTGCGACCGCAATTTTTGCATTTGGGATGCATCATCCCAAATGCAAAAATCGATATTGAAGTAATCACAAAATTGTGATTACTTAAATTGCTATCGCATTTAGGGAATCGCAAATTGTGATTCCCTAAATGCAATGCAACAACAAAAAATTGTGATTTTGCTATTAAGAAATGCATATTACCATCAACTTTAAGTTGATGGTATTTTGCGCAAACTTTGAAAAATGCGCAAAAGTGCATTTTTCAAAGTTACATGTTACACACACATGCCCTTGGGGCATGTATGTGCGCAACATGGGTGTACATAACAATTTCAGGGGTGCAACAGGGTGTCCTTTTGGCACTCTTGAAATTGCATGCGCAATTTGCGAGTACCAATGGAGTAGTTGCAAATTGCGCATGCAATTCCCATTGATACCTATGGGCCTCTAGGGAATCAATTCCTTAATTGCGAGTCGCAATTTGCGAGTCGCAATTAAGGAATTTTAAGGAATCGTATTTTTTTTGCAAATCCTTCATGCATTGCATTTTGTGATTTCTAAATAGCGAATCGGTAAAATTCGCTATTTAGAAATCGCAAAATGCGGTCTTGATGCATGTGCCCCATACTGGGCTCAGGGGAGTATTACTCTCTCAACACATGCTATTGGCACATCATTCCACTTGCTATACAGTGTTTCAGTGCAAAGCATGAGGAATTATTTTACACCTGAAAAATATGCTTTGTCATTGCATATTCAAGTATTTATCTCAAACATACAGTTTATAAAGAAGCAAATATTATGGGGATTTTTTGTGTACTGCAGTAAATTTGTTTTAAAAATGTTTTTGGTATTCTCATGACATTTATCATCACTAGCATTGCCATTACCACTGCTACTAGTTCAACCACGATTACCATGACCACCACCATTACTGTTACCTCCACCAACACCACTGGCATTACCACCATGATCATCACCACTATTATTGCTGGCATTATCATTACAACTTCCATTACCACCACCACTACAATTGCTATGATTACCATTGTTATCACTACTATGAACTCCATCATTACCAACACTTCCACTATTGACATCATTACCAGCATTACCTCAACTTGCATTACCACTGCCACCATTACTAGCACCATTACATTTGTGAATGCCTGTGTTTGCATTCTTTACCACAAAAAAAGCAGGTTAGTTGACATTGTCAAAACTTAACTTTGAACTTGTGAAGACACACTGCAGAGCTGTTTTGTAAGGTATGTGGGAACAAATTCATTTGTGCTTGCGGTGGGCAATTTCTTCCGTAATGTCAGGGACATCAATAGTAAAACATTGGCCCACAACCACAAGACAATAATACAGGCCCACAAATGTAAATTGATACTTGTATAGCGCACTACTCACCCGCAAGGGTCTCAAGGCGCTTGTACGAATACCGCTGTGGAACCCATCCTGGCTTTCCCTGTGAGGCGTCCACTCCTGGGCACCCCCAAGGTGGAGGCCAGGCATCCTTAGCGTTGTGGGGGCAGTTGTGGAGATTAAGCAAGCTATTGCCCAGAGTTGCAGAGTGGGACTCCATGATTGGAATGGCACCGAGGCGAGAATTATCAGGTCCGTGGAATTTTTGAGCCCAAGACCCGCCGAGGCAGGGAATTGAACCCTAGTCCCGGGCTAGACCTCTGCATCAGGGTCTGCCGCTCTAATCATTGAGCCACACTTCTCCACCAAACAAACAAACAACACACAAAAGGTCCCACGAACTAACTTTCCAGACCAGCCCATCGGGCAGTGCCAGTCCGACCCTGTCTGGCCTCACCGTACTTACTTGGTCTCTCCCTGTCAAAAGCTCTGCTGGCCTAAACACTCAAAGTTCTTTTCCTGAGCCTTTGTTTTTTACTCTGGCTTTAGGTCGTCAGCATTCTAGGCCTATTTCTGGGATCTCTGAATGCATATTTTGACCTCTTGTCCTACCACACTGACTGCAGGCCCTTGTTTTCCTGTGCTTCTTCTCATCACTCTGGCTCCAGAGCCTGACTCTCTCACTCTTAGTCAGACTATAGTGCGCGTATTGCATTAGCTTTATTTACCTTTAACACCCAAAGCAAAATGAGACTTGACTCTCTCCCACATTACACTGCCTGGTCTCTCTTAATTTATCTTCTATATTGTCTGTCATCTCTTAATTTCTTTATGCAAGTGTCTCACTTCCTCTGGATTTTGTTTCAAGCACTCAATTTTCTAATAAGCACGTATATGATTGGCTACCGTTGGGGAATTTCCTCCTGTGTGTAGTGGCAAACACCATACAAATTGAATATTTAATTCCCCTACAGAGCTTAATTTACTAGTTATTGTTTTTCTTTACTGAGTATACTTTAAATATTGTGTTTTAAGGGGGGGGCACAACTGATAAAATGATTGCTAAATGTTCATGGTGAAACTCCGTCCTGGCGCACTGGATCCCACCCCACACTTTATAAGTCTCCTGGAAAGGGTTTTTGCCATCCCTATGGTTGCTGGCACAGTTCAACGTGTGACTGCTATTAACAATATTTTGCATGGTTGCTTTTATTTGGCAATACACCCCTAAGAGCATTTCAGCATCTCAGACTTGTCAGCAAATCAGAATGGGGTTACTTACAACTGCCCCAAACATACCAGCAGTTTCACAGCCATGACTCAATCTCAAAATCTTACATTTTTCCTCTACCCATTCTGCTATGCGTGCGTTTGCTGACTCTTGCGTCTTTAGCTTTATGTTCTCTTCCAGAGGTTCCAGTTTGGGCTACTGCAGTCATCGCAATCCCAAATTTCTGCTTGCATAGGCCATGTGTGCGTTGTGAATGGTGCACTGGTCACCCAATGAACAACTGGATGACACCGGGCTAAAGGAGATTTTGCACGGTTTAAAATACAATTTTGCTGTATAATTAAAAATCAGGTTTTCACTGCAAGGCATGGATATGTGAGAGCAGATACATTAATACATATTGGATAAGCCATGCCAGGCCTCTCCTGTGCTCAGAACATAACACCTGACGACATTTGCAACTTGACAAGACCTCCGCAGGCATCCCTTCCACCATCACAATGAGCTAATGAACCCGCTTCTCCACCCCACCTTTGCCCACTCTCCCCCTTAGCACAAGAGGTGCATACTTTAACAAGCCAAAAGGTTTCTCCTATTCAAAATCTATTGGCTTTGTCAATGTTTTTTACATTTTGCACAGCAGTGGAGCCTTTGTGCAACATGGCTTATCAAAAAACATTCTACAGCCAGCATTGTCCCCGTCACAACACTTTCTTTTTACTTTAACCCCTTCGATGCGAGTGACGGAGCGGTTCCGTCATGCGCGTCGGTTGCGCTGTGCGCATGACGGAACCACTCCGTCACGGCCCCGCCCGCGCACGGAACCTTCAGCACGGCGCGGTAATCCGCGCCGCGCTGAAGGGGTTAAAACATGTTGCACAGCTGCTCAACTGCAGTGCAACACGTAAAAAAATGACAAAGCCAATACATGTCACATAGGTGCAAACTATTGGCTTTGCCAATGCTTGTTTAAAGAGTGAAGTCATGGGAGGACCCTCTTTGTCGAGGAGGTAGAGCCATGCCACATGCTTCTGCTGTCTCCCGTTTATGAGGTAAGCGTGTTCTGTTTACTTATGTGTATTGCAATGTGAAATGACGTAGAGGAGTTTGATTCATGTATGTATGGGCTCTAGTCTGCCATGGGACCTAAGTACCATGCTGGAAGTAATACTTTTTAAATATGGCCTCCCAGTCTGTTCCTCTTTATACCGCCTTGTTTCTTTTGGGTGTTAAAATTAACATCTGTCTGAGAGGGTTGTTTTCATAAGGCAGATGTAGTGTTTTGAGTACTTGCTTAACTCTGTTAGGGATAGACTTAGGATCTCCACATCTATTTTCATAGATTTTCTGTGACATTGTCATTCTTGAGGCCATGCGTACTTTGGGCCCAAATCATTAAGGTATTTTCAAGCATAAACACATATTCACAGCCAAATATACTTCAGATACACATTTTAAGAATTCAGCAAAAGTATTCCTGGTAGGCAGAAATGGTTTTACTACTGTGGATTTGTTCACCACGAGTACAGAGAAATTTGCAGGTGTAAATCTCATGTAAGGGGTTAGAAATGGGCCATACAAGGTGTGGTTTGCTTTGTAAGTGTCATAACACCCACAGACTTGTATGTTTGTCTGCATTTGCAAACTAAAATCAGACTTTTCCCTCAATGGAAATGGTTGTAAAATTACCACAGTCAAAGAAGGCTCGAGTAACTACTGACTACCCTCAGGGCATAGGGGAAGCGCTTTCTCCTCATGGAGAAACGTTTACCCATGAGTAATATAAAAAAAAAAAAAGAAATTTGCTTTTGCACATTCAGATGTCGCCTCGCTGGACAGAATTGTACACTGTCAACAGTTCCGCACAGGGGGAATAGACCACTTACAAAAGTCACGTAAGATGTGCAATTGTACACTTGCCAATTGTGGCTTTCAAAGCATGATATTACACCTGTTTTATGAAAGACAATAAAGTGTAAAAGTTAATTCAGGTGAAGTGGAAGGACTCTGCCCTCAATTTCACACTTTTCTACAGGTTTTGGTCGCATTATACATTTTTCACACTTACATGCTAATGAATTACGAGACATACTTAATTTATGTAAATATATAAACATAGTTTATGCATGGCGCAAATTACTCATTTTTGTTATTCTGCGTTAATTGGTTCCTCAATACTTTCAAACCTATTCGTTTTTTGAACACTGTACACTGATTTCTCTGCCATGCACATAACACCCTGCATTACAGCTTTTGTTTTACAAAAAGTCAAATTGACACCATGTATAATGGCTTCTGGAACCTCATAATGAGGCAAGTTTAGCACCATTTTCCTTGTTGTCCTAATGAGAATCGCTGCACATTACCAATCAACCTTAGTAAGAAATAACCAGTCAAAAGAATCAAAATATTGTTGATATCTCATAGAAATTTGGACATAAAGATACTCTGCAAATTTTTCTAAATTTCTAATCCTTTTCACTTTCCTTAACATCAGCAGGTAATAGGAAATAGGTTAAAATCATGTTATTATGAGATGAATCGGTGTCTGGCCAAGCATCTTTAATCAAATAATCGCTTTCATATCCAGATGACTATTCTACAAATATTGTTTTAGATCACAGTACCACGGATCCACAAGAAGTCAGTGCTACTAACCCAAACCCTACTTCTGACATAGACAATTTAATTATTAATTATTAATATTATATCTACCATTTAAACTGTTACTCAATTTAGTGCCTTGTTTCCTAGTCAATCATTTTTAAAAATATATATTTTTATTTGCATTTTCAACCAATACAGAGCAACCAACATGTCATTCTTGCGCCCAAATACACCCCCACCCGTAACCCACAGCAGGATCTCCATGTCATGTCCCAAAACGCAAGCCGGCTCTGCCGCCGGTGACTCATTCGGTAACCTACTTCCCCCTCCACAAAAACCCTAGTCAATCATTTTGAACGTTTATATTATTGTAACTTTCCCTATGTAGTCAAAGGTGATCTGAAGTATACAAAAATATGTCTACTATTAACTGTGTCTGCACTTCTTGACCACAGTGTTCTGCCAAGATTGACTGAGAGAGTTTTCTAGTGTGAGCACTACCAAGCAAATAACTCTTTGTTTTACTTTTTTATGCGTTGGCAACAGGAGTTACCACATCCCGTCACCAATGATGGATCAGTTACATCTGGTGCTCTTACCCGCCTCTACTGCCCTCCACATTTCAAATTAATTAAAACTAAACAGTAAAGAAGGAAGTTCACCATTTGATCTACTCTTGCCAAGGTTAAGGAGTTACAGAAATGTTTTGATACCTCTACCCCGCTGGGTGTTTACCCAGCATCACTCCCCAAACAAATGTTTCAAGTAAGTAAATCCTCTCTTTGAATGCATGCCGTGCTTTGCTAAGAGGTGTGACAACTTATTAATTTAGCTCTGCTTACATACAGAGCCGGAAGAATGCTGGAATCATGAAATGTTTTCACCCCTTAGCACTTAAAACAGCCTTTTGCCCTTTTCATACTAAACAACGTTTCAAAATCCCACCGCGTATTTGGAGCAAATTAGGCGAACATACTATGGTATTGCCGCTGCAAATACGCTCTTTATCGAGAAATAACTCTACTCCTCAATTTGATTCAGATGAACTGAAGTCAAGAAACACCTTTCTTTTGAATGGATCCATTAGGACTAATTCCAGCGAGGATCTGTGCAGAAAGATCTTTATAAACTGGTTTCCTCCATGAGATGGTCCTGTTCATGGTATATTGATTATTAGCAGAAACGCAGGATCTAATGTAGAACCTACTCTGTTAACGAGCACATCATTCTAGTTCCAGTACAAAGCCACTCTTAATAGAATAGAAAGAAATCAAATTTGATATCCACAACATAGCTGCAAATATGTAATGAGTGTATGCATCACTAAAGCCTTCGAGACTATATCTTTGTATGGGAGATTTTAAAAGAGTGTTAAAGCAAAAGAGCAGCTGCACTTTAAGGAAGAAAAGAAGGGAAGTATCGCTGAGCTTCCAAACAACTTTAAATTCCTTAGATTGAGTTAGGTCTGCCACAGCTGCTAATTCTATAGTACCCTTTGTCCTATCTGCCAACTTCCAAATGAATTTCACCGAATGAGGAGGGGGTGGGGCCTTGAAAATGTGCTGGGCCTCCTTCTGAGATAATACCTAAGAGGCAATCTGCCCCTCACTAGCCCCCCCCCCCACAGTCTCCCCAAAAAACAAAGGGTTATTGAGGCTGTTCCGATGTCCAGGAGTGATTTCACATCTCTTAATGGACATAAGCGGCTTTCTGCCTCCAAGAAAAAGCTGAAAATCCACTGTTTACAGTGGGTTTCAGCTCGTTTTGGGTGCCACCGTGCGATTTTGTCTCTTCACCGGGTGACTGTGTTAAGGGAGACGAAATTCTATGACGCACAGTGGCACCGTGGGAGGTGGCAGGTGGCAGGTGTGCTGTATTGCCAATGGAAGGACATCTATTGCAACTCCTGGATCAAGGCTCACAGGTTTTCTTTCATCACTCACTCCTGCAAACAATCAGCGAGTGGTATTCCCTATCAATCGAAAGGTATTCTAGCTTCTAACTGACACACAATTTAGCAGGAAGTGTTTTTTCTCTGAGCATGACATAAGAAACTACTCAAAATATTTGATGGTAAACAAAAAACACTAGGATCCAGTGTCCCATATTGAGCCTGGGGAAAACCAACCCCTTTGTAAAGTAAAACAATATCAAACCCACACTGACCTGGGATACTCTTTGCTCTGAACCAAGGGAGTGAGGCTTTCTAGAGGTCCTCAAAGAAGTGCACTTTCATATATCATCCATCGACCTAACCAAGATACTAAGGGGTGTTGTTGTTTTCTTACCTAGGAGTTCTATAACCAACACAGCTCCATGCAAATACCACAAATATGTTTCAGATGTGCTATCACCTATGTTTCTTCAGTACTGCAGTGAATCTGGAACAGAGTATGTGCACCTTTGATCTCATCTAAACTCTTCTTTGATCCTCTTTTGGTGGGTCAATGACTATATTAATATTTAAGGAGTCCACTTTGTCATTTGCATCAAATTTAGCAGCAGTGTCAAGTGTCTGAGTTGATCTGGCCACAAGCATCCCATCCACCAGCACAAGCTACCATCAGGTTCTTGCTTTTATCTCTACAAGGAGCACGTCCTTACACCGCACTCACATATGGTGTATATATGGAATGATCACAATTAGGAAATGTTCTTTTCATGTGTAGCTCCAACATTTTATTTCAAAAACCATTAACATCTTACTTAGTTTGAAACGCTCATACAAGTACATCTCTAGATACTAAAAAAGAGTTTTCAGTACAATACACTATCTCCCCACAATTCAAGTTACAATCATTCCAGCCAAACCACTCTTCCTGGTTCATTTCGTCTCTCACAAACAAGAAACAAGAAAAGCTCTAAGTACAGTATAGAAGGAAACAACATTAGTGCCCCCAGATTATATTTTGTGCTCGAGTCTGATTGAACGCTAGTCAAACTAGCACAAGGAATCTATAATAAAGCTAATTAAGCAAAAGGCCAATGGATGTTCATAAAGATCATCCCTTTCTTGACCTTCACATAAAACCTGCATGCCCATTCTTACTCCTTTTTCAACCTAGAGCCACTCTTCAAAATCTGCATTTAGGGAATCTTCGAAAATATTCATGGAAATTGCATCTTCCCTAGATCCTGCTTGTCTCGGATTTCTAAACCTATAAGGGAAGCTTATTTTTTATCAGCCTCGTGCCCATCTGGAGCGGTCCCAATCCAAACCCCTTGATCAGTGTCAGTGAAGACCCTAAACACAGCCTCCTGGGAGTAATGGCTGTTAACCCCTTCGCTGCGGCGGGAATTCCGCCGCAGCGCTGGGGGGTGCGGGGGGGCAGCGCGGTGGCACTGTGCTCATGACGGAGCCATTCGGTCATGAGCCACGGTTGAGCTGTGCTCATGACGGAGCGGTTCCGTCATGACTCCGCCCAGTTGCGTTGTCCCCCCGCACAGGCGGGGAAACAGCGCCGCGTGGGCGGAGCGGCCGCCAACGGTCGTGGCATGACGGAACCGCTCCGTCATGACCACATGGCAACCGTGGCTCATGACGGAGCGGTTCCGTCATGAGCGGGGAAGGGGTTAAAGAGAGACACAGCTCTTTGCTGCCTAACTGATCAGCATGCAGTATGTGACATAAGGGTTGTCGGCTGTGTATCATTCATCAAGCAAGTCGCCATGCCCTGCGCTCCCCCGGCTTACAGTAGTTTGACTACTTTCGTACCAGCATTCATACCTTACATTAAGGTAGGTCCCTTCAAATGAGACAATTGCACGTGTCCAAAGTCCTAAACAGATACTCTATGTACTGAGGGGCTTTAAATATATACTGCCTTACATTTTCCATGATGAGGGGTCTGTGTGTGAGCTGCCCATCTAGCATGAGAAACAAATAATGGACGGAATGCTAGACAATGCAACCATTCACCCCCAGTCACAAGGACCTGGGTTAAATTCATCATTCTTTTGCTCACCACACCACTCCAGTTTGGACCCATCAGTTGTTCTTTTTGCATTTATCACCCCCGAGTGGGACGGGTATGCCCAGACGTGGGTCCGGCATGCCCAGACGTGGGTCCCAGGCTCTCCATGCCAGTGGAGTCAAGCTATCCTGGCTGATGAGGGCTGAAAGCCCGAAACCCGTCCTAGGATGCTTGTTTCCAGTCCAGGGAGGACCTGGCCTGGCAGTTCGGGCTGGACTGTTCCCATTGGGCGCAGGGTCATGACTGATTTTCATATGGCTGGGTCCAAACTGGAATGGCAAGGTGAACAAAGAAAACGATGGATTTATGCCCAGATCTCTGTACTGGGGTGAATGTATAACATTGTTCTTCATTCTGTCCATCAATTGTTCTTTTAGCATCTAGCATGTGTCATTCATCTTTTATGTGTTATCGCCCAACCAGTTCTGTTCTCCCTGCTGACACAGAGCCAAACTTTAGGATCACCAAGAAGAGAAGTATTCACAGTCCCCTTCATTGATTCACACAGCAACAAACCTGGGTGTTATAGTAACAGTGCCCTGAGGACTCAAACACCCAACTATTCTGGCATCTGTAAGATCCCCATCATACAGAAGTGGCCAGTAACTGCTTCCATCAACTGTCCCCAGTGGTTCACTGGGATTGCCATACCCAAGGCAGCTGGGTTTAACTGGACCAGAACTATGCAGTCTGAATGACTGTAGACTTCAAAACAGAACACAGAAGCCAGGAAATCTTTACAATGGTTCCTGATAAGAGGCAGGGACGACATTAAAGTTGCATGACAAGCCCTCTACCTCATTTCCAAAGGGTCAGGATAGCCTCTTGCTTGTTACCTGAGAACTGCAGAGCAACAGCTTTTTAGGTCTTGCCTGAACCAGCGCGCATGTGCAGCACTGCGAGACTTTAAGTAAGGGCTTTTCAACTCTAAACACACGCTCGTGCGTGTGCTTTTTTTTTCTCATCCGCTATTGGCCTTTGCATCCGTCTTTCTTAGAAAGACAGCAACCAATTGGCCCAAGGCGGGTGAATGTCCCGCCTTCTGTCTACTGTGGCCTAAGGTGCTCCGGAGCGAGCAGTAGCGCTATCTGTTTCCAATTATTGCAGTTGGAAACAGATGGCGGTCAGCGCAGGTCGCGCTGATTTTCCATTGCAGAGCGCGCGCGTGCACACCACTCGTGGGTAGTTTTCTAGTGCTCGTTTTTTTGTTCCTTTGTGGATGTTAGGATGAAGCACAGTAGGGCACCCAACGGCGGGAATCAGTCCACCGTGTTTCTTTAATTGTATTTGCATATCTATGCTTGGAGCGATTGTAATGAAAAGCAGCAGCCTTCGGCGCACGCTGCCCTGTATCTTTTACATGCTACAACTTGTTTTAGTGTATTATTATTTTAGCTTGTTGCTCTTGCTAGTTTCATCTATGCATTTAGTTTCTTAAAGCTGCATGCCAGCGTTTGTCGGTGCATTTAGCTCCTTGAAGCTGCATGCAGTGTTTATGCTGTGAAGAGAATCCCCATAGTGCTGTTCTTAGCGCTTCATAGCGCTCCCTGGATGCTGCTTTTTCTCAGCGCTTGGTAGCCCCCTTGGATGTCCCATTTTCTGTTATCGATGCGCCTGTACAGGACAACGGATTCCCCGACTGGGGGACTGTTTTTTTTTTAATGATCATCTCTATGTGGACTAAAAGGAAACCGTGCCCAAAAAGTTTTTCCACTGTTGATTACATTCTGCAACGTAAAAGTATACAGCGTTTGTTTCCCATGTGACATAATAATATAATACCATATATTTTATTTATGTTTAAAAATCCTTAAATAGGCTAAACAAACACCAAACATTTGTTTGTTTTTATTTATGGCGATCTGTGGGGCTTCACCGTTTTAGAAGCCGACGCACAAACCCATTCAGAGGAGTATTGCTGGACGACTGCCTCCCGTAGTACCATTATTCTGCATTTTCATGGTGACCTTTCCAGAACCACTTTCACGTTTGTTTTTTTGTGTATATTATATGACACAAACTCGGCCCAAAGGTATTGGAGCGCTTTACATGTGCACCAGTTATATTACACGCAATCACATTCATTTTTTAGGCACTTGGAGATTACGTGATTTGCCCTGAATCACAAGCCGTTGAGCCGGCGCCGGGACTCGAACCTGTTCCAAAGTCAGCAGCACTGGGCTTAACACCACGTGCACTTCCCGAAACTGTAACTGTGTTACTGGCCCCTCGGGGCACACCTACCCCACAAGAGATATGCCCACATAGACCTGATTACACATTAGCCCTGCAGTTCCTTGAGGTGTGTATTGCACACCCCCAGTTGTCTCTAATAATGCTGGATTTCACAGCGGAGGGGCGGGCACCTCAGCAGGGCCCCTGAGCGCGTTTTGATTCCATTAAACTGTCTCAATATTGACATTTTACTTTCACAATTTTGTCTACGAGTTTTAGGGCTTATAAAACCTGTCTCACACAGGGTTGCCTTTCTGACAGTCACACAGAAGAAATGTGTGTGCGGACGAATAAGATTATTTGACTCTGTAGACCTTTCCTGCAGAATTTAAATCTGTTAACCATATATAAATATTTCGCAGTATAAAGATGTGGATGAATATCTGGGCTTTGCTGAGATAATAGTTCAGGTATGTTGGACTACGAAGGCTGAAGCTGTGAACTCAAGGTCTCAACCTTAATTTCACAGGATTTACTATGATACAGCAGGAGGACATGCGGCAAAGCAATGCGCCAGCTTTGCCATGAACATCAAGACACTAGACAGCTCCATGTGGGACAATTCACCTCAAGATTTACTGAGCGACCTAGTTTGTAAATGACCCCACTGGCGCTCAGAGACTAACTCTGCGGGTATAGCCAACACTCTACAGACCACAGTAACCAATTCACCAAGACCATGTACTTCCATTTATCAGCTGCACAAGTGTGAACCCGGCCACTAAGCACAATTGTTTAACATCCCGCCACTGCTTTTGGAATTCCTGTTGTCACAACCAGACAATCTGTAAATGAGTCACCTTATACTACTTAGGAAATAGTCTTAGTGGGGGTCAGATTTCTTGAACATTTACAACTTCCCTCACCCCGAGCCGCAGTCGATGCGGATGGGTCCCTGACATACCTGTCCATGCACAAGACATTCAGGCGGGTTATTTCAAGGACGAACACTGACGAAGCTCAGATGTGGCCAGACAAAGTGCTTTGGCCATACAGGGGGGCAGCACAGACCACAGACTACCTTCTTGGTGTGAAAAAGGCCGCTTTATTGGAAAAAGGTGCACCTTAAAAAACAACGTACATTGGCCTGTGCCATACAAAACTAATCCTCACTAAATATAGCCTTCCTATCTTACCCCCACCCCCTCCCCTAAACATGTTTCCCCCCCTGCAACAATCATAACACAGCTTACAATTCCTAACTTTCCTACCTTACCTAACTAGGTAACTTCCTATGTTCTATCCCACTGTAATCATATCTCATTATATCCCCAATGACCTAGGGAAAAACGCCCCCCCCAAAGCATAGCGCACCACACCAGAACCTGTTCCAGCGACAACCCCGAACACATCGTACCCCCCGATGCACCTGTCCCCAAGAAAACCACCCCTGGCTGCTAAGCCAAAGCAGGAGCCCACCCACCAAAAGGGGGCGCCCAAAAACCTCTTAGGGAGGGAGTGCGGGACAAAGCACGAGACCAGAGCCCCAGCCGGCTGTTGTGTCACGATCAAATGGTGGATCGCCACACAAAATGTCCGGCTAAATAGCCCACTAGCACAAAAGCAGCCCAACCAGAGCCCAACCAGCCCAATGAAGCCCAAAACTAGCCCAGCCAGCCCCCGTGTTCCGGCTGCCCCTCGGGCCAAAACCCCCCGGGGGGCGAGCCTCCCGTTGGTCGCCGCCCCCCCCCAAAGCCCTATTCCGCTCTAAAAATGCGCCGCAGGTTGTGGTTTGACAGCTCGGCTCCAAGTCGAGACAACACCTGCACACTGTACTGACTGGGAAGGCAAAGGCTAGCATCCGACAGCCTCTCAATTCGTGTATTGTGGGGAGGAGGGGGTGCGAGCGCGATGTGGAGCACGCAGATCTGCAGCAGTTAAAGCAGCGAATGGATGCAATATCCGCGATCAATGGGCGAGAAGGATTCTTAGCCAGGTGTAAGTACACATGCCGCCAGAAAACCCAATGCAGAGGCTGGAGCATTTCAGAGGTCGGTGCCACCACAATGGCAGCTACATTAATAAACAGGGCACTAACTAGTACTAAACAAAACGCAAGAAACTGGAAATTCGCTTAACAGGAAAAAACGATCGGCTCAACGGTACTGGGGAAATGCCAAAAGGTGCACTAGAAGAGTAATGCGAGTTAGAACCAAAATAGAAGTGTCGTGATCCGAGACTTATGGTGTGGGAATAGTATGGCTGAAGGTGCACTGGTATAACATGGTCGCGAGAAAATTTCCGGAACTAGAAGAACTGCACAGTGGTATTCAGGAGGTTATTAGGCGCAACATGGAGTGACCCAACACGCAGTTTAAAGGTCCGGGAGCGGGGCTAAGAGGCGCAGCCGAGGTTAGGGAGTGCTTGATGCTCTGGTGAATACATACAGGACAGATGAAATGCCAGTGCTCTTATGAGCGCAGCTCGCTCGCCAACATGTCTCGCACACCCCGTCCATGCAGCCAAGGCAAGCCCTCAGCAGATTAACAAATGAGAGCAGGGAAGGTGGCACAGATGCAAGGTAACCATTAGGCAAAGTAGGCTTCTCGTGGCGAAACTAGACATGCTGGTGAGCGCTCAGAAACATGCACCAGCATGGCCACTACCGGCAGGATGCAAACTGCCATGAAAAGACAGTAATGAGAGTGAGCACAGCGGGAATCTACGTCCAGTGGCACCAAATTAATCCTAGCAAGGAAAGTCTCATGAGAAGCAGCGCCCGCGCCAGTACACCTACAACCAGCAGGCACCCAGAACTAATATCTTCAGCATATGCAAGATCATTCTGCTGTGTGCCATCTATGTATACAAGTCGCTACAAATCATGCACCAGGCAAGGCACAAGCGAGAGCTCCAAATTCGTAACACTACACCATGCACTGTGGGCCCCTTAATCTTTCAGGGCCATGGATGTGTCCTTCATCCTGTACTGGAAGCCAGGAGTAGTACTGCAACTGCCCCCAGTTTACGGAAGCCAAGCTCTCAACTGGGGTGGACTTTAAAGATGGTCACCCCTTATCTAAAGAAGTGGCCATGGCACACTCCAGCCGAAGTGACTCAACTACCTTCAAACTATCTCTATATTCGCCACACTATACAAGAATCATGGCATTATTTCTAGCTCGGTACCATCAACTGACAAATTGCTATATAAATAAGCATTGGCATAGCCAATTGGTCTCGCCTTTGGGACCATATAAGTGTTTAGTTATCCAGCACAATATCCTTGGTGCAACAACATCAACTGTTGCATGGCTAAACACTTATAAGGTCCCAAAGGCGAGACCTATTGGCTATGCCAATGCTTGCTTTTACTCCTGGTGCGTGAAAGGCAGGGTTTACCTAATAGATGCCAAAGGTCAGGAACTCCCTTCCCTCGATCTCTCTCCTTACATCTTGTACTATTTCTGTAGAAAAGAGCGAAACGTATTATTCTAAATTGACTGGCACATGTGTTTGATTTGTGACTGGAGAATATAACGCTTGATCTGCATAAACAATCATTGCCGTCATCCAGGTTGGCTTATTTATTACTATATACATAAATATGGGCTAAAACATGTGCAATACACCCATAAAGTAGATTTTGTAAAAATAATAAAAGCTGTCAGAAAACTCTGCATTTGACACTTGCAGGTGAAATTTAGGGGGATTTTATCTCAGTGTACAGAAGAGGCGTTACATCTCTTTTTCTCTCTGGTGAATTATGTGCATTAATATCTAAATTCCAAGAATTCCATTGCGCTAAATGACAAAGTTGACAAAAAAAGTGTAAATTATTTGGCAATTTACAATTATCTCACATATTTTCCTTTGTTTTTCCCATTCATAAACATTTGAAGTAGTTCACCTGGAATACTCTGCAAGTTGTTAGTGTCCAGACATACTATTATGTCAAGTGACACATTGGCTATTTGACTATTGACAATAGAGTGCTTCGGGTTTCTAATGGTTGGTAGAATCCCATTGCATCAGCATTCCAATGTTTGCTCACAGCAACAGCTGTGAACAAAGGCCTCACAGAGCCTGAGGAGATTTCACCCCCCTCGGGCTCAGTGAGGCCTTTGTTTTACAAATTAAAACATTCTGCCCTCTAGGGGCAGAATGCTGTAATTCCCTTAGAGCCCTCCGTAGTGGTCTCTACCGGCCATTAAAGGCCCTCTCCCTTGTTAAAGGGCCTCGCTGAATGCTGAAGCTGGCCTTTAATGGCCGTTAGAGCCTGCTACGGTGGGATCAAAGGCTATAATAGTGTCCAATTACACACTCAGGAAATGCATCTGAATGTGCACATACATATATTCTTCTTTGTTTTTCACAAAGAAAGCATATTTTTCTGTGGAGAAAATATTTTCCTTATATCCCCCTCCAACTTTGGAAGTGATCTAGTGTCCTTCCTTTCCCAGAAGGGGCGTTACTTTACCCATTTTCATGGCACAATACTCCTGTGCAAATGAGGGAACGCTCTCCTGTGATCGTTACAGTGCACATTTTGATAGAAGACTGCCACCTTCTGTAATATGAAGGTGCTGAATGTGCAAAAAGCTGGTGACAATGCCTGCTACGCTGCCGGGACACCATGTGCAAGACGGTGTACATAATTTATTAAACTGCTATGCATGATCGCTTTAGACATTAAGTAACAAGGCAAATGATTGAGCTGCTTGGTCCTGGTGCTGGTGAGCCTCACCGTCGTTTTCTTTAGGTCTCGCCTGAGGCGCTGCTCTGCGAGACTTATTGTAAGGGGGCTTCAAAAAGCTGACCACACGCTCCTGCGTGTGTGGCCTATTGCTTGCGGTTACCCGCACGGACGCCATATGTTTTGAATTATCGTGCCCAGACACGGACACAATAATTCAAAACATATGGCCTGGTGCTCGCTCTCACGCGCACCACTCGCGGGACGCTGCATTCCTTGAATTCCTTGTTCCCTTTGTAGGCTCGCGCCCGGAATACAGAAAGTAAAACCAGATACTGCCATTTTGTTTAGAATTAAAACAAAGTCACTTCTTCAAAACCAAGCAAGGAAAGCTCCCATGCACATTAAAAACACAATCAGGGATTTTGGCTCAAGAAAGCGAAAATAGCAGCCTTTAACATGAGTTGGCTTAAGCTAAAAAAAAATCCTGTAAACTAAGGGAATGTCAGGAAGACCCAACAGAGCGTTTTGAAATAATACATACAAGAGGATAATATGAGCACACACTCACTGCTACGAACGTAACCACCATAAAGCGCAGATACCCTTCAAATAACACACAACACTTATACCCTCATTTCAAGTGATACCCGATGACCGCATCAGTAATTCCTGAATTGGAATTACTGATAGGGTGTGGTCGGGTGCATTAATTCTGAGGAGCAGTTTACATTGCTGTCCTATCTGAGACCTGGCAGGACCCGCAACATTTAAACACCTGGGTGCAGAATTGCAACAGTATTCCCAGTTGTTCACTCAGGAATGGGAAATTAATGGAAGAATCTGTGTTTATGTACCAGCTCCCACAGGTTTTTCTCCCTTTTCATGCCTTTTCCTACTGACATTCCACCCAGTTTTTCATGGCAAAATGTGTGTGGGAAAAAACTTAAAGGAAAAGTTGTGATCCCGATACCCGTAAAATCATGTTCATGGTAAAATTGGGATTACAATAAATCTTTTAATTGCGGGCTAGCCCACAAATGTTTTTCTTGGCTTGATTTTAACTTACTGTGTGGGAAAAGTTGTAACTTCCACTTGTATGGTTTATGTTTGAGTCACTAAACACTAGTTTTTCCTTGCAGGAATACTAAAAGAAAGTCCTGAATTTATTAACAAGCATTGGCATAGCCAATAGGGCTCGCCTTTGGGACCTTATTAGTGTTTAGTTATCCAGCACAATATCCTTGGTGCAACAACATCAAGTGCTGCATGGCTAAACACTTATAAGGTCCCAAAGGTGAGACCTATTGGCTATGCCAATGCTTGTTCTCTGAGCAGGTGTTCCATATGTAGTTGCACTTTGTGTTAAAGTTCATGTAGGAGCAGGGTTGAAGCTGAGTCTATTTTGTTGTCTTTCTTTTTCGTGAGCTCGTACAATTCAGCAATGAGAAGGTAACTCTTTATTGTCAATGTGTGTCAAAGTTTACTTGCAAAACATCGAATATAACCTTTAGTCACTGTTACAGTTAGGTGATAGGTTAGTTGTCTTGTTCAATGTTATCATTTGAAAGACAAAAGGCATAAGGATGTGTTAAGTCGATTATTACAGCAGCATGTAAACATTTTGGGGCATATGTACAAGAAAATGCAAGAATGCGGTGTTACACCAAATTTGTCAACGTCGTGCTCCGACATTTTCAAAACGCAGGGATGGGCCATATTTACAAAGATACTGTGCACCCCTGTGTTTCTCCTAGTGATGTCACAAAAAAAAGCTGCCTAGCGCCAGTGCAGGCACCCTACCGCCATGTTGCAAGGGTGCCTGCGCTGCACGGGCAATTGTTTGTGTGCAGGGATGGAAACCTTCCTGCACATAAACAATCAATAATGGCGATTTGCTCTTTCTATGTGTGCTGCAGAATGCGGCACACATAGAAAGAGCAAAAAGAAGAGAAATTAACATCGCCATTCTAAGACCAGGTATTCCCTGGCCTTCGTTTTTGGTGCTGCCCAGCCTTGTAAATCTGGGGCAGCGTCAAAAAGCAATGGGTATTGAACTAAAAGACAGAAGTGGCTGTTCGCTCCATACCCAATATGGACGGTTTAGGCAGAGGGAGAGGCAAGATGGCGGTTGACTGAGACCGTAGCTCGCACCACACAATGCCGTGAATTTTTACTGAGCGAAAGATGCAGAAGCTGTAAAAATGATGCTGGCAGAGTTTACCTGCACAGTGCGTATTCCGCAGGAGCGATATTTCCAGCTGTTGGGAACTTGCATTGGCTTACCTTGTTTAGGTATTGCCGGAATCTAAGGAAGGCATTCCTGGCATCTTCAGAATCTCCAACGGCCTCAGCGGTTCTGACTCAGCGTGTGCACTACGTGGAAGCAGGAGCAGGGGCAGATCTCTGCGTGGCAGACACAGCGCTGGTTTAGACGGCGGCAGCATCACTGGAGGAGGCTGTATCATGGGCGCCTGCCCTGGAGGCGGCGGGACTCGCGGGGGTTAACGAGGCTGGAGAAATGGCCCCAAAGTCGGCGGCAGCACTGGCAAAAGCTAAGGCAAGGCTTGCCTTGAAGAACTCCACTGCCACAGTGTGTACGGATGTGGGTCAGGCTGACGCGCTGCTTACAAAGCCCGCTCATAAGGGAGAAGGAGCCGATACTCGAGCTGGGACAGCCTCGGAGAGGAAGAAAGCGGCAACAATGGTAAAATCAGCCGGTCCCACTGTAGTGGATTTGATGAAGGGGGCTAGGAAAGCGACTGTTCCGCCAGGGACCAGAGGGGTGAAAATTGTGAAAGAGCCCCCACCCACCCAGGTATTAGGAGACGTTCCTGAGACTGATATGGGTGGGAATAATGTGCCCCCAGCAAAAGTAGGCAGAGGTGGAACTGAAGTGGGGGTGAGTGATGTAAGACCCCCCCTTATTGAGGGCAATATTTCTGAAGTCAGTATTTCTGATAGTGCTAATAATGGTGATAATAGTGCCGTGGAGATTCTAGCACCTACCGTATTGCCCCAGCCCCAGCCCCAGCCAGCAGAAATGGAGAGTGAAGGTGCAGGTGTGGGGAGAAGACCTGAAAAGGATTCTGAAAGGGAACTGGATTTCTTCTCTGTTTCGGATGAGGGCCATTGGTCAGAGGTGGGGACGGACAGTAGTAATCCTGACCTAAGTGACAGCGACATTGACCTCTCAGACACTGGAAAATCTGGGACAGTTCAGAGGAGAAGGAAAGTACGAGAGAGAGATCTTACGTGGGACTACACTCCTTACAGGTGCTCCGGTAAAGGAACCGGTAAAGGAACCGGGGGGGGGAAAGGGAAGTACCGCAGCCCACCAACACTTGAAACTATCTTCCAGGCAATATCCAGTCATCGAGAGGAGACGCGGCAGGACGGGCTCAGGCTGCACTGAGGAAGGTATAGGGAGTGGTCCGAAAACTGTCAAAAACTTGTAGTACATTTGGGGAGTGGATGATGGACTTGGAGTCAAGGATCTGTACCACAGAGTCAGATTTGGCAAGTACGCCGGAGCAGGCTAAGTCACAGGAGGCACAGATAGCGGATATCCAGTGGAAACTGGAAGAACATGAGAACCGCCAACGGCGGAATAATCTCCGCGTTCTAGGTGTGCCAGAGGGAGTGGAGGGGGAGGATGTTCGTAGGTATGTTATTGATTTGTTTAGGGAGTCGCTCCCTGAGTTTACGGACTGGAATTGGTCACTAGAGGTTCAGTGGGCACATAGGGTCCCCTTTGTGCAAAAGCAGCCAGTAAGAGCAGGATCATTGCCACGTGCCATCCTGGTATATTTTGGCAGCTTCTTGCTGCGTCAAGCTATTTTTGAAAAGGCAAGGCCTGAGGCGAGATGAACCAGGAATGAGGTTTCCTATTTTGTTCGCCCAGACTTCTGTCACACCACCGTTGAAAGACGGTGGAGGCTGAGGCAGATGATAAAACCTTTTCAGGATAAGAAAGCTCAGGCCTTTCTAAATAACCCTGCCAGGTTAAAAGTTATCTCGAATGGACAGACACGGTCTTTTATGTCTGAGATAAAGGCTAAAGAATATCTGGATAGCTTAACAGGGTGAGTAGGAGGATAAGGCATTAGAACCTGATGCCTTTTCTCACTCTCTTTTGCTCTTTTTTACTCAGGGGCATTTTCTTTTAGTTCCCCCTTTTCCTTTTTTCTATTTTTTTAGGTAGAATAGTTAATATAGTTAAGACACTGAAGGGGGGATGTTATAGTAACTACACAGCATCTGTCAATTAATATTATGACTTGCTTCTGGGCTCTTAGTTATGTGTGAGGCACCTATCACACACAGACTTATTTTCTGAGTGTCTCTCGGAGGGGATCGGGGGTGGGTGTGGGGTCTGGGAGGTGGAGGGGGGAGGTGGGGGTAAACTGCAAAAAAAAACATATCCAGAGGAGAAAACGAAATAAGCAGGCAATTAAAAAGCATATATGTAATTCAGAGAAATGCGCTATGTAAATTGTAAAGTGGTAAAGAAAATGGATGGAGAGGGGGAAGAGGAAAGGAAAAAAGGAAAAAGGGTATTCTTTGCAATGCAAGGAACCGTCAAAATCAAATTTAGATGGGGAGAGTAAACATCTGCTCGATTAATATAGCAGGGCTGAATGATTTGATTAAGAGGGGTAAATTGGGGGAGCTGGTAAAGCTACATTCCTTTGTCATTGTATGCTTGCAAGAGGCCCATCTCCCCTGGGATAAAAGACACTGGTTCACAATTCAGGGCTATAACTTATTGACATCTACATCCCAAATTTCAAACATCCGAGGGGTAGCCATTCTTGCTAAAACATCTTTGAGCCAGCCCAAGCGGAAGTTAGCTGATCCATTAGGCAGATGGACGATAGTCGAGCTTGGGATGGGCCTCATTATATGCTCAATCTATGGGTCAAAATATGATGATCTTCAGATTTTTGAAGATCTTGAGCTAGAATTGGCAGTGTGGCCGACGCCCCTAATTGTGTGTGGGGACTTAAACATCGCCTTAGATCCACAGCCAGGGCATAATAATCGAGGGGGTATCAGGGGCGGAAACCAAGGGTTTATAGGGCATTAACCTCACTTAATAAGAGCCATGGTATAGTGGATATGTGGCTGGCTAAAAACACATCTCAAATACAGGAAGTACATATTACTAATTTCCGCATAAAAATATGTTAGAATTGACTAGTTTTTGGGGTCAACAGTTCTTCTCAATAAAGCTAGTATTAGATCATATCGGATCACAATCCGTTAATTCTGGAGGTGGAAATTCCGGGTTTTACAAAAGAAAGGGGGAGATGGTCATTTGATAAAAAACTGCTGGTTAATATAGATTACATCGAGCATATTAAAAAATGGACAGCTGACTACCTCGATATAAATAGATATAGCACTTTGAGAATAGTTGTTTGGGATGCGTTTAAGGCGGACTTGAGGGGAGAACTATTAGCTATGTTGCCAAAGCATGAGCGCTACGTATGGGGAAAAATCAAGAGCTAATGTGTAGGCTCAAAATGGCAGAGGAGGAGCATTCTTTACTTATAAAACAGGGAAAAGAGACAACGCAAAATCAGGGGCAAATATTAGCTCTTAAGGCAGAAATCAATGGATGGCTTGCGCAAAAATCAGCAGAGGAGTTTCAGTCCCGGCGTGGTAGCTTACATGAGAGTGGAGAATCAGTCGGGAAGAGACTAGCTCTTCGCACCAGAGAAAAGTCAGCGCAGAACCAAATTGTAGCTATAAATGTGGGGGGAGTGGCACATACGGACCCGGATGATATAGTCCAAACTTTTCAACACTATTATCAAATACTGTATTCGGAAGAAGGGGTTAGAGAGGAAAGGATGACACTGGATGATATTACCCAGATCGTGACATGGGAGAGGTTCTAGATGAAGATTCAAAGCGAGAGCTAGAATCAGAGATCTCACAGGAAGAGATTTTATTGGCTTTACAGAGCTTGGCCTCAGGAAAGGCCACAGTCCCCGATGCAATACCCCTTGAGGTATACAAAATACTGGGGACGACAATAATACCACTCTTACTAGATTTCTTTAGAGGTATCCAGTACAACGGGAGTACTCCAGAGTCATGGAGGGAGACTAGTATTGTCATTTTTCCAAAATAGGGTAAGCCCCCAGACAACCCCGGGTCTTATAGACCAATATCTTTAATTAACACAGACACAAAAATATATTCTAAGGTCTTAGCTACTCGGTTGGGAATGGTCATTGGCCGCCTGGTCTCCCCATGGCAACACAGTTTTATACCAGGGAGAGAAACAACAGACCATATACGGAGAGCAATCTCACTATTTGATTGTATCCGAGACGGGGGGGCCAGATGGCCATGATCCTTCTTGATGCCGAGAAGGCATTTGATCGTGTTACGTGGGAATTTTTGTGGGGAATTCTGGAGTTAAATGGGTTTGGTCAGGGATTTATCAGAACAATTAAAGCTATGTAGCGAAATTCAAATGCTCGGATATAAGTGAGGGAAAGAGAGTCAGGGGAGGTTTTTATTTCTAGGGGAACCCGGCAGGGATGTCCCTGCTCACCCGTCTTATTCGCGCAATACATCAATCCATTAGTTGAGAATCTTTTACAGTCAGGTCAAATTAAACCTGTACGCACCAAGGGGTATCAGACCAAAATACTGGCCTATATTGATGACGTGACAATTTTAACATCAGACCCTAAAGAGGCCCTAGACGAAATCAACTGTATAACGGAGAGGTTTGGTGTGCTATCTGGATACCGCCTGAATAGAGAGAAAAACATTGTTGTCTGCACAGAGAATGTTGATTTTGATGATTCAATGCGAGCGGAATCGGCAGTCTATTTGGTGGTGCGTATTACGGCGAAAGTGGATAATATAATTAAATTGAATTATGATTCACTTGTTAAAACCTTAGCTTCAGAACTGAAGAGGGTTAATGGACTGCATTTATCGATTATTGGGAGGGAAAATGTCTTGAAAATGAGTGTTTTGCCCACATTTTTATACTTATTCAGGTCAATTCCGCTTGCTTTGGAGGATCATATACTTAAAAGTATCAACTCTATGTTTTCCAATTTTATGTGGCAATATGGGAAGGTGAGGAGGTCTATGAAGCTTTTGACATTGACACAGGATCGAGGAGGGTTGGCTGCTCCAAATATCACATTATATTATTGGGCCGCCTTATTGCATGAAATATCCTTCTTACTAAAGATAGATAGGAATGGCAATGAGGGTACGATTGAGAGAATTCCAACAGTGTTTGAGCTGGCAGTAGGAGGCAAGGCCTCTGGGCTTCTTTTAAAAGAATTGGAACAAAGTTACTATAAGAAAGTCCGGTTTAAAATTATAAAGAGTGCATGGAGGATCTGGAAGCAGATATTAAAATTCATGGAAATTCCTAGGGTTACACAATATACTCCTCTGCATCGTTTTTCCCAAAGGATGCCTATGATACTACGGGGCGGGAGTGGGAGAATAAAGGGGTTACCACTATCGGAGAGTTTTATGGGGGAAAACAGCAACCCCAATTCTCTGAATTACAACATCACTTCGGGGTGTGCCCTAATCAGTTTTTTAAATTCATACAGATTAGGAGTATCCTTATGGCATATAGACCAAGGGTGATGATTGAGAGGATTCCTCTAATGGATCAGATTGGAAGTGAGTCTTGCAGGATTCGAGGCATATATAGTCTCCTACTAGCGGCATTGCCGGATGATCTAGAAAAGAATGACACATTATGGGCAGCGAAATTGAATAATCCAGACGCAGACATCTATAGGAGCTTAGAATTATCTGCCGAAAGTTTTATATCTTCTACCTTAAAAGCTCAGTTATATAAGACCATATTTAATCTTTATTTTACACCGGCGAAGCTATTTTCATGGGGGAAAAGGGTGGATGATAAGTGTCCTAGGTGCGGGGTGGGCCCGGCTACCTTGATACATATGCTTTATGATTGTGGGGAACTGGCCCTCCTAAAGTCTGGGATCCTCGGCTTTTGGAAAACTCTATTGTGCAGGAACCTCGAGCTGACCCCTACGTTAGCAATTTTGGGATATGATAACACGTTGGGGTGTAATAAAGAACAAGAATATTGCCCCCTTTTAGGCACAGCTATTTTTAGAATAATGTTAACAGCCCGTTGAAAGGATAGAGCGTCACCTACTTATCAGATGTGGTTAGCTAGACTGCTACGGATATGGAAACAGGAGGCAGCCCTGTATGCATGTAGAGGGAGGAAAGCCAGGAGCCGGGGATTAAAAATATGGGCATGTATAGCAAAATGGAGTGGTGAAGCCGGGGGCTTTTGATTAACAAGAATACAGGTAATGAGACCAATCTAGCTATAAAAGGAAATTTAAATTAGTAGGAATAGCCTTGGTATATATACTGTATAACTGCACCTTTTTCTTGTTGTTTGTATATACTGCCTGTAACCTTCTTAGTATCTTTTAATGGTCTACATGTGAATGGAATTTGATATGATAGGAAAAAATAAGCACCAATTTTATCATGGTACACAATATCATATCTTCTCTTCGAGAAATGGATCCTGATTTACCTATTAGAAAAGTGTAATAGGTTTTCAACTACCTCTCTGAATGTATTTATTGGTCCTAAAGCTTTTTTCTTATGAATTATGTATTAATTTTATAAGAGTGCTGGGTATGAATAAAAAATAAAAATTTAAAAAAGGGTGTTGCGGTGGAACTCCCACAGCAACAGCCATTGCACGCCCCTTTCATGCTAGGTGATGCGTGAAAAGGGGCTGTATTTACAAGGCAGTGTTAAGCCACAAAAAGTGGTCTAATGCCGCTTTGTAAATATCAAGGACAAATCGCCATCAGAACGTTGCTAAAAATACTTTCTGGTGGTGATATCCCCTTGTTCATGTGCCCCTATGGGTTTTAGAGATAGTCCTAGCTGCATCCTTTTGTTCCATAGGCAATGGTGTACAGCCTGTCCACAATACTAGTTATCGCCAAACTAGGAATTCTTCTCCGAGCAAAACAACCCAATGCAATCTCTTTGGGTTCTAGACTGAACTTGCACCATGAGCTCTGGGATAGAAAAAATGAAACTGAGGTGTGGTGGAACAGTGTGGCCTAATATAGAGGATGATGTGAGTATGGCGTGCACAGAATATTTAAAGGGCTATAGTAGCATGACCAGAGAGTATCTGATTCTAGATTGTAGAGTTATAGAGAATACTGATCATGGATAAAATGATACTAACTGGGTAAGTAACTTACTCTTAACTCTCCAACTAAAGATTAATTTGTCAAAATGCCTCTCCTGTCTGAAAAAAGACTAATCAATATTTTGCTCTCTTGTAATTTCAGTGTTTGTCCAAGCAAACAAGTTGCAGCAGCATATATTTTCAGCCCATGGACAAGAAGACAAGATATATGACTGTACACAGTGTCCTCAGAAGTTCTTCTTTCAAACAGAGCTGCAGGTACAGTAAACAGTAGAACAGTAAACTGTGCTAAGGGGATGAAGTTTGTGGATGAGATTACTTTATGACTTTTTAGGCTCATGATTCTTTTTTAAACTGAATGACAGGAAAAGGGGCATTGAAAACTGGCACAGCAGGGTTTAGAAAATATGGGCACTGAGTCACGGAAGCCATTTTTTATTAACAGAAAAAGCACCTTGGTGTGTGCTGGTACTTTAAATCTTGACTTTTTGATATTGATTAAATCGGTGACAGTGAAATCCAATTTAATGTACACCACATTCTAAAACACCTAAAGAATAAATATTTGTAAGCCATGCACAGCAAAAAAATTATATTTGTGTGACAAGACATGTTTCCTAAAATCACGTAAATGTACATTTAGCTATATATATATATATATATATCTATCTATATATATATATATATATATATTATCTACTGGCGGTCGCCAGTAGATAGTTATAGTTACAACCTAGTTTCCATAGGAAATCTCAAAATTCTATTTTGAATAACTTTGGCGCCGGTTGACGAATCCTCGCGAAATTTTCAAAACTAATGGGGCGCTCCGCTCAGCTCCTACCCTGAAAGTCTCGGGGTGATTCGTCAAGCGGGTGCCGAGAAAAAGGAGGGGTCCCAAAACGCGTTTTCCCCATGCATTTTTCCATAGGACCTTTAGTCGCAGCTGCAGCCCGAACGGCTGAACAGAATTACGTGAAATTTGGCAGAGAGGTAGCCATAAGATCAAGGAAGTGCCTTTTGCAGGTCTGGTGTAAATCTGTTCAGTATTTCCTTAGAAAATAGCATTTAAAAGCATATCAATATCTATACGCGCGCACCGTGCGCGCACAGTGCGCGCACCCTGCCGTGCGCGAGCGCAATTCTGATTGGTTGTCAGATGTCGGTAAACATTCGAATCGGTCGAAACCAGGAAGTGTCGGCCGCCATTTTGTCTCTCGCAGTCTGAGGGGGTGAAAAAAAAGGTGGAGAACGTGAAAAGGGGGCAGAGTGGACAGTTCCTGACTCCCTAGCCTTGGTCAGGGGGTCACAGAAGGACCCCCAAGGGAGAATTTTTTTAAATTAATTTTTTTAAATCGCGAGGTGCGCGCACCGCGCGTGCACAGTACGCACTGCGAACCGTGGGTGCTAGGTGCGCGAAGTGCACCGAGCGCCCACAGTGCGCGCACGTTGCGCGCACCTCGCGATTTAAAAAATATATATATTTCACGGTGCGCGCACGGTGAAAAACCTGAAAAAAAACCAACATTAATAAATACATAACTTAGCATTTAAAAAACCGTACAAATTCACTGAAAAAACCATAGGTTTCACACACGTTATAGTTACAAATTAGCATTTAAAAAACCTTGCAAATTCACTTAAAAAACCATAGGTTTTACACATGTTATAGTTAGCTGGACATTTCACTCGTAAAAAAACAATGAAATTCCCCCGTTATAGTTAGTGCAGGCAACTATAACTCACGCGACCGCAATCCTCTGCTGATGACATCAGATATTACATCACTGATGACATATGTGTCTTTATGAAAAATAAATATTTGTAATATATGTATAGCTAAAGATTAATGGAAGAAGACATGGGTAAATAAGTGTCTAAATACAGTGATGTAATATCTGACGTCATCAGCAGAGGATTGCGGTCGCGTGAATTATAGTTCTTAGTTCTTATCGTCTCCTCAAAGAAGACATTCAGCACTTTAAGACAAACCCACCTTCAGCAGTTTTGTAGTTATTTAAAGAAATTTCCAGTTGTATATATAGGGAGGCTGAGGATCCCTGAACACTCCAAATCTTATGCTGAGATCGGTTTGGCAGGCAGCACTTGAAACCAGGAAATGTTGGAAGCCATCTTGGGACTCTGCTTGAAGCCGAGTCCCAGAAAAAACATAAAAGAACTAAAGAAAGGGAATAGGGTAGGAATAGCCTGACCCCCTAGGAATGCTCGCGTGTCACTAAGGAACCCCACCAGGCATCAAAAGCATTTTTTTCTCAATTTTGCTGCAAATTCATGCAGAATTAGCGAATTTGGACAAAACTGAATTTAAAAAAAGACGTGCGGGCTCCGCTCATCTTTTAAAAGAAGCCCCCTTGTGGGCCAAATCCCAGGACAAAATTATAAAAAATATGCGGGGGTGCTCATGCAGCAACCCACACAGCCCCGGTGACCCCCAACTACCTTGGGCTAGATAAGAAAGTAATGCAGGGGCACATGCCCACCCTCAGCCCAAGGGACCACCACCTCCCTGGGGCAAAAGTGAAATAAATGCGGGGGCCTGTGGGACACCCCAGCAGCCCTGTGCTTCGCCACCTACTCAGGACAAATGTAAATAATTAAGGACAGGGGACCATCACCTCCCAAGGGCTGTGTCCAGCGAAGGAGGGGGCAACGCCTTCAGAAACCAATAATTGCCCTGGGGACCACCACCCCTCAGGGCTGGCTCCAGCAATGTCAGTTTGTTATGGCTTGAAGACATAGCAAACAGCGAGAGAATTTTGCTCTTGCTTGCTCAAAGCAGAGCACAATTTGGTTTTACACACGAGGAGCTGCATGTTAGAAGTTCCCTACGTGAAGGCAATGCTGGCTTCTGCAGGAGGCAGGGAGCCGACAGGGACCACAGGGACCTTCAGGAATTCCCTGCAGTCTCCATCAAACCAATCAATCAATCAATCAGATTTAAGCACGCTACTCACCCGCGAGGGTCTCAAGGTATTGGTGGAGGGGGGAAGCTCCGGTCAGTAGAAGAGCCAGGTCTTGAGGGTCTTCCTGAAGATGTGCAGGGTGGAGGAGCTTCAGATGTTGGTCGGCAGCTCATTCCAGGCCTTGGCCGCGATGTTCGGAGAACGTTTTTCCACCTTTTCTTGCACTTTGGATGCACAAGGGCTTGGCGAGGGCAAAGTCAGCAGATCAGAGGTTCCTCTTGGGTGCATGGAAGGAGATTCTGTCGTTGAGGTATTGCAGTCTGATGTTGTGGAGGTATTTGTAGGCGTGGGTGAGAATCTTGAAGGTTACTTGCTTCTCAACGGGGAGGCAGTGGAAGTCTCTTAGGTGTTGGCTGATGTGTTTGTGTTGAGGGATGCCGAGGACGAGTCTGGCTGCGGTGTTCTGTATGGTCTGGAGTTTGTGGAACAGAGACTTGTTTATTCTGGCGTAAAGGGCGTTTCCGTAGTCAAGGGGGGTCATGTAGATGGTGAAGAGTGTGGGGCTGAGGGATGATCCTTGGGGTACTCTACAGTTGATTTCCGTGTGTTCAGAGAGGAAGGGTGGCAGTCTGATTCTTTGGGTTCTGCCGGCAAGGAAGGAGTGTTGCCAGTCGAGGGCGGGTCCCTGTATGCTGGCGTCATGGAGTCTGGCGGTAAGTGGGAGACGGTGTCGAACACTGCTGAGTGGTCGAGTAGGATCAGTGCCGCGGTGTCTCCTTGGTCAAGGAGGGTGCGGATGTCGTCTGTGGTGGCGAGTAGAGCGGTCTCGGTGCTGTGGTTACTGCAAAATCTGGATTGGGTGGTTTCGAGGTTGGAGCTTTCTTCGATGAATTTTGTTATTTATCGAATAGTGGCAGTGGGTGTCCTGGTTGGGACCAGGGCACCCACACTACAGGCCAGGCTCCAGGGGATGGGGTTCCTAGGGCCGAAATCTACTCAAGGGAGGTGCCCTAAAAGTGTGTTTTCCCCATGTAAATTCCCATGGGACCTTTAGACACAGCTTACTGGAGGTAACAGGAGGCATAGTTGGGGGCCAATTACCCCTTTGTAAGTCGCACACAGTGCGAGAGTGCTAAGAGGTCTTTGGAGGCCACATCTCCTTTCTCCACCACTCTGCAAATGCTCCTCCTGGTGCACTACTGGTTAGGAGATGAAGCCCACTTTACCCCTAAGGGAACTTTGGGGCCAAGAAAACCGCTTGGTACCTCCTGTAAGTCCTATATTGTGGGATTCCTGAGAGCTGGTAGGAAGCCCAGCCCCCTTTCTCCACCACTCTGCAAACATGGCTACTATTACAAAACCATAGAAATTCACTGAAAAAATCAAAGATAACAGGGATGTTATAGTTAGGAATTAGTATTAAAGTTAGGAAAGAGAATACAAATCACCCTTAGAAATCTACTGAAGAAACCAAAGGTTACAGAGACGTTATAGTTAGGCTCAGGTTCGACTCGTACAAAACCAGTGAAATTCAGCAGTTAAAGTTAGTTGAGCTAACATTAACTCGCACCTGTGCAGTGCACTGCTTAAGACTTCACATAGTACATCACTCATGACATGGTCAATGACATCTCAAGTTCATTTTTATGGGGAACGGGCATTTGTTCACCCTCTCTGACCCTATGGAAGAACTTACTATCGTTTATAAAACACTACAAGCTGGAGCGGTATGCTTTTCTGCTGGAATGCAAGGACTCTTTGTAGTTGGACCTATTGCTGCAGTGTTTGGCCTAAAGAGCATTAAGAAAAGACTCAAACACATGCTCATGGTTGGTTTGTATAAAAATTCATTATTTAAAGGTTTTGAAGTCCATTACTGTTAATAAGCATAGATGTGTGTGCACTGACAAAGAATGCATTGGATTCTGTTTATAAAGAAATTATTATGGTGACTCTTTCACCAAGCCAATAGGTCTGCTTTGTATATGATGATGTGCTGTCTGATCCCCTGTTAAAGCCAAAAGGTCTTTTGTATTTTGGTGTTCCAAACTTTTGACAAAGCCAGTATGTATGCCTTGCTTAAAATGAAAGCCCTATATTGTTATATACATGCTTTAGGGCACAAGTTATAGTCACTTGAGATAGTTGTAATAGGTGAATTTCAGTGGCTTTGCTAGTTAAAAATATTATGTTTTAACTGACATTTTCTCCTAGCTATAATGTTCCGTTAACCTTAGGGTTTTTCAGTGAATTAAAAAGTTTTTGTTGATGTAAAGTAGGAATTCCTAACAATGAAGTCATTTTAATCTTAGATTTTTCCAGTATGTGTGAATATATATATATATATATATGTCTAATAATAGAAATAGTCCAATCCGCTCTTCTCACGGCGGAAATGTAAGCACGGACCTCTCGCCTCCAATCCCAAAATTAGTCAGTCCACAATCAGAAGTGGGTAAAGCAAGAGTTTAATACCCAAAGTTAAAAAGCAAAAATATATTCGGACCAGTGTCCTCCATGACGCGTTTCGCTCCACACAGGGAGCTTGATCATGATATATATATACACACACACGCACGCACGCACACACGCACACACACACACACACACACACAGAATTACTGCAGCTCAAGGAAAAACATCCTGTACTAATAACACATTTTATCACTGTACAATAGTGACCACATCCATTTACAATACACAAGAGCTCACCCAAATATTTCATGTGGGGTTTTCAGTAGAAACGTCAGAACAGCGTTATCAACTACTTCACTTGATTAATGAAATTACCGCCAAATCAGCAGGGGTGTTTTACACAAAGAACAAAACCAATGCAACAAGTCTCCTGAACCCAGCTTGCTTGCATTACCATTCAGCTAGGAGATATAAATATGTTTAATTAATTTCAATAATTTCATCTTCATCAACACATTTGTTTCTGAAAATACATGTATTTTCCTAGCAAACGAAATACATATTTTTGGCTTCAAAATACCAGTTTTCATTTTCTGTAAATATTCAGTCCCCAGATACCAGCTTGTTATTTTCATCAAGTACTCACATGTACTAATGCTTCACATGGACAGAATCTGATTCAAATACCCACCCTTTACGATCACATTTCATGGATGCTCACCTTAATGACAAGGATGAGTATACAATGCCAGTAATGCCCACCATTATACCCGGGGCACCACTATGCCATGGCTGGACACCAAAAAGGTCAGGATGTTCACAATAGTTATTCATAGCCACTATTATGCCAGGGGCGGCCCCCATTATGTCAGGAGTGAAAAAAACGAGGGCAGTTACGCTTGAAATATTTCACTTATGTTTGCCAGTGTGCACAACTGAATCAAGAATTCCCAAACTATGTCAAGGGTGACAACTATTATGCCAGGGCCACTCTTATGCCAGGAAGGGGCACAGTTGCCCAAAGATGAAACCCATATGAATAAAAGCAACACATGTATTTGGTGATTCATGACAACAGGCATAGCTTGCAGGGAACAACACAGTTTATTGGGAGAAACACAATGTCAAGCACACATACAGACAGACACATGAAACAGTATAAACATGCATAAACACACAAAGATGCATGCACAGTAAAGCTCAAATTTGGTGTCATCTCTATTTCCAGTCCTTGCTCTCCTCAGCTCCTGGCTGGTCATGCACTCAAGTCACAAATTTTCTCTCTGGCTCCTGCTCGGCCCACTCTTAGGTGACTCTGCTGTGGTTACTGCTGGTTTGTCTCTTTCCTAGTTCATTGTTCACAAACATAGAGTGACTGATAAAATGGGGCCTACAACATGTCCAATCTCATTCTGATTTTGCTAGACATACAGTTGAGACAGATAGTCTCACTTTACTGGCCCTGCAGGCCAACACAGAGCGTGTTTGTGTGTTCGCTTCAGGCCATAACATTAGTTTGGCAAGCTGCTTTTCTCTGGTCCAGTGCTGTTTCTCTTTCTCAAAATATTTGTATTGAACATTTTCAACAAAAACAACAAATGAGTTGCACAGCTAGCTTAATAATACATCAAATTGGTGTGCCCAAGTGGTGCGCAACAGGATTTTTGAGCTGTTCAAGCATTTTCGCATTGCCTTGATTATTTAAAACATTTCATCCCATGCAGACATCTATGAACCACTCCACCCACATATACAGCAACAAACAATGGAAGGAAGGAAGTGATGACACATCCTATGTCATGCAGTATATCATGCATGCATTGGTTTTTCAGAAGACATGGGACAATTTCATTTTGTGGGAAAACGTGGATGGTAGAGCATTGGTTCGTATGTTGAGAAGTGTTACACGGACCTACAGGTATATTGCAGGGTAGTTAGTCAAAATGCTACAGTGCCCAAACCCTGGGGGTGGTGTGAAGTATGTGAACTCCCATCAAGAAAGATAGTTAATCAGTAGCTTCCGCTTGACTATGAATTTCTTTTCAGACTGGGTTATACTGTGAGTTCTTTGTTCTATGACAATGATATGCCAGAGTCCACTAACCAGAGAGCAATAGGGGGTGGTTACCTCTTTTTCCAATGTAGTCCAAGGATTGCTTTGCTGCTCCCATCATGTGCCTAGCTAGTACTAAGTCAATCGAGTACATACCCTCCACAGTATGAGGGTTCCAGCATCAGCTAATGAAAAGGCTTCTGGTCCTTGTGTTTTCCCCAATGACATGGTTAACTGTGGTTGCCTTAATTCAGGGATAACAATGGGCGCCTCATGATTATCCCTCTGCTTTATGGAAAGAGCTGTCCAATCATAGTTGTCCAAGTCGCTCTTATGTCTGCAAGGCGTTCATTGCCATGGGCTTAGATTGAAAAAAATTGCTGAAATCTTTTTACTTTTCATGGTCCCCTATTGCCCAGATGCCATCCTCTTTTCTCGTTTTTCGATTTGTGTACTGGCTTGTACAAGACAAGTTTTTTTGCTAAAATCGTTCCCACCTTGTTCCTCTAGCCAGACTCATTGCACCACAACATGGCACCCATGTCTGCACATGTTGCATAGTGGTGTGGATGCAGGGCTGATCAGGTACCCTGCCCTGACCCTAATCTGATTGTGCTGGTGCCCTAAGATGCTCCTCCAGCTCTGCTATCCAGGGAGCCTAAATCAAAAGAAGTCCCAGGGCGCATATCCAGCAGAGTTCATCTTCAGGGGGAATCAAGGCCCAAAGATATAGTCGAACTGTTCGCAGGTCCAGACCCAAGTTCACTGAGTCCAGCATGGGGCCCCAGACATACCTGTTGGTAGTAGGCCCTGCAGAGTGGTGCTGAAAAACTAAGGCAGGAGCCACTCTCTGCCGAGTGTTAAAGAGCCATGTCTGCCTTATCCCAGGTCAGAGCACAGCTGCAGCTAGGGAGCTGAAATGGAGTGTGCTGATGGTGATTACAGAAGCTCAAGGCCTGCACTGTGATGGAGTACTGCTGAGGTTCGCCACTCTGGGAGACCTTCTCCAAGGCTGTATCCTACTCTCCACTTCCCAGTGTCTGAAGCACAGAAGGTAAAGGTACCTAAAAAGGGGCTTTAAGTGTTTAATGGGCTAAATCAGAGAGGGGCGAACAAGTACTACATCCTACTCCATTCCCAACGGGACCATGCAGCAGTGCTATTTACAAAGGCTGCAAACTCTCTGACTGATGTAATGGGCTGAATTTCACTTTGGAAGAGTACTTCAAGGGTATTGGTGAGTTACTAGTAGCTCCCGAGGTACTCGTTTGAGGCCTATTATCTATACAAATTATAATTTAGTTTATGTGACAGGCATTCAGCCTTCCCTCTGTAATGATAGCAATATTGTAAGTTCATATGGAGTCTCTCTAACTGGGAAAAGCAGATCTAACTGCCTCGGTTAGCTGTTTTTTTGGCCAGTTTTATTTTATTGTTTTGTTTTGGGTTTGTAAAAAATATGAGGAGCAAATAGTTTATTACTACTTTTATCCAAATGATAAACTTACACTTGGAAGTGCCTAGGGTTTTATTCCCATATCTACTCCGAAATTCAGATTTTGTAATTCCCTAATAGAAAATCCATAGAAATCGCAAAACAGAATGTATGTAAACTGCGATTTCCTAATAGTGATTCCTATGGAGTCGCATTCGCTATTAGTAAATTGCAATTTGGGACATTGCAAAATAGGGAAACGGAGCTCTCTGTATGCAGAATGATGGTTTCAGACCAGGGAGTTTATAAATGTAGTGTGTGTCCACAACCCAGAGGCCTTTGCCGGTAGTAAGGAGTGCCCCTGCATCACCGCTGCCACTGAATTGCACCATCAAAGGAGAAGACCATAGTCTCAGAGGATCTGAGCAAGTACTCTGGGTCCAGAAAGCACAAAGTTAGGTTTACTGAGAAGCAGCTGGAGCTCCTGACAGAGGAATGTGTGGCCCATTTGGACCACCTATTTGGCAAGGCCTCGTTCTCTGTGCCAGAGAGCCAAAACACTCAGTTCTGGACCAGCATCCTGGAGAAGTTGCACTCCCTAGGAGTCACCCAGAGGACCATCCCTGATATCCGCAAAAGGTGGTATGACCTGAGGTTTCATACGAAGGAGAAGGTGGCCTGCAGGACGGCAACGAATGTGAACCCGGTGGAGGACCACTAAAACACCCCCATCCAACTCCCATGGAGACACTGATAGAGGGGACCCTGGAACTATGGAGTGTGATGGGAGTAGGTACCATCTTCCCTTTACTTACCTAACAAAACTGAATTTTAGTAAATCCATATATCATACACACAGCATGATTTGCTCCATTGAGATGTTTGCCGCACCCTGGCAATGCATCAGGGGAGTTGTAGGCTGAACTGTGTGTTTATTACTACCCTAAACATATCCCTACAAAGTTAACAAGTCACAACCACATGAAACAGAGTTACAACATCATTATGGCCAAACTGTAGCAATTTATTTACACTTACTATTTACATTCATTTACTCAGATTACAGCCAGGTCCCATTGCAGCCGAAGGGCATACTGACACTGATGTGGTCATGCAGGACATAACACCACCAACCCCTCCACCCATCACCCAACTCCTACTGGATGAGTAGCAAACATCTCCCCGCTGCCAGAATATGTGGACAGTGATGAGTGTCAATCGCAGAGCAGGGATCCCACAACATTGGAGGCCAGGACACACAGACAGCACAGAGGGCCAAGATCAGCAGAGCAGTCCATAATGAGAATGTGTCAGAAGGCATGTTGGATAGTGCTCCTGTGTATGGTGGGTTGGAAAGGTCCATCATCTCTGTTCAGCGCCTGCAGACAAAACAGATATGGACAGTTAGTAGGCAGCTGCAATGTATGTATAAGTCGCTGCAGAACTTGGAGAGAGGGCAGGACTGTTGGCTAGCGGCAATGGAGAGGGAGCACTATGTGCAGAAACAAAGGCACAGGCAGTGCCTGGCAAGGTTTGATTCCTTCACCTAGTCCCTAACCAGCAGGTAGCAGCCACAACAATGCTAGCAAGGCAGACTATGAACATTCAGACTGACATGGGGCACTGCTGTCAGGACATTGCATGTGGCCACTTGCAAGTGATCACAGCCCTAGAGAACATCCAAACCCACAACCTCTGTGTTTCCAAAATCCTGCCCGTACACCTGAGAGTGAAGAGGACTCTAGCCTCAGTGGCACATCCACTCAGGAGGCATGCAGTACCAGGTGTTCATGCAGACACACAACCAGGACGGACATGTCACCAGTCCCACACCCCAATGTTGCTGACAAAGCACCCAACCGCAGAGGCAGAAAGAAGTGAAGCATTGTACACTCAGAGGTATAAGTCACCTTTGTTTTGTTTCACATTAGTTTCTTTTGTTGTTAATATACTAACAACGTTACATTCACAATGGTACAGTCAATCCTTGTGTGTTACAATGTTGTTGCTACCTGAATAAAAGTTGGTGTCTTGGTTATGAACCAAGCATTAGCATCATGTGTGATTTCTTATTGTTTGATAATAGAATTTCTCTTAACTAGTTGGTGATTGCTGTGCATCCTGCACATCCCTCTGCTACATGTGTACCCTCCTGCTGCACCTGTAGTGGTGGTAACTCATCGTCAGAGTTAGCATCTGGTTCTGGGGATGTCGTCCAGACCCTTTCTCATTGCAATATTGTGCAGTACGGCACAAGTGGCAATGATCTTGCAGCAAGTATCAGGTTTGTACAACAGTGCCCCACCATTTTTGTGGAGGCAGCGGAAGCGGGACATCGGGATCCCAAAGGTCCGCGCAATGATGGAGCGCGTTGCCCTGTGCGCCCGGTTGTATTGCCTCTCTGTTATTTTCCTTGGAGCCAGGTACAGTGTGAGCAGCCAGGGCCATAACATATAAGCACTGTCATCTCAAGAGCATGAGAAGTAAAACCATTAGTTCACATTTTAACACACCATGCTGGGCACTATATACATTGAGTGTGCTATTATTTTACCAAGTAGGAAACCATCGTCAAATTCACCCTGTGACAGTAGGTTGTGGATTGCAGTGTGGCAGAACATGAATGAGTCATGGGTGCTGCCTGAGAATCTGGCCACAAGGTATGTTATGATGCAGGAGGCGTCACACACTACCTTCACATTGAGTGAGTATGAGCTTTTCCTGTACCTGTAGATATATTATTAAGAAATCCCTATTTGCGATTTCCTATTTTGTGAATCGCATGCGATTTCTACTGGGTAGAAATTGCATTTTGGATTGCCACATATACCTTTCATACATACCGAAAGGCTATTGCGAATTTTTTAATGGCCTGAAATATAGATTCGAATTGTTTAGAAACGCAAAATCCTTTCATTCATACAAGTGTACTAAGTATCCATTTGCAATCGTCCCATAAACTTAACTGAAAAAATTCATATTGTAGTACAACTGCATGAGAGCATCTGCAGGAAATTAAGCTTCATCATCCTCCTTTTTTTATTAAAAAACAAAATCCCTTAGGTCTCAATAGGTATAGCTATGTGCCTTACTGTCATGATTGGCAGCATAGAGAAACACTCGAATGAAGATCTAATTTCCCGAGTTTAAAAATAAATCTTGAGACGGCGCTAGATTGATTTCTTTATGCATTTGTTTTTTGAAGATTAATAAAAACAGAAACTTTGTGACACCCATAATATACCTGTGCTTGTGCATTTAACATACAGCATCAATTCAATTCTCCATTTCTCTTTTCTTTAACTTTGTAGTTCAGTCAAAGGTGACAGTATGGACAAATAAAAAAGGGCTGTGTGTCATTAGACAGGCCAGTACCAAGAACTCGCTCCCATACTCAGTTATAATTCATAACTGTACCCGTAGGAAGCCCTGGGCCCTCTGTGGAGTTAATGCATCTCCACTGTAGCCTGCTGAGAGCACCCTGCCCCTCCCACCATCTGTGCTTTCACTTATGTGCACCCCTGCTGGGCACCCTGCTGCCTCTCTCCAGCCTTCTCTATCTCCCTTCTGCCTGTTCGCTCTCGCTTTCGCTGTGGATCTTCTCCCCCCACCCCTTTCGCTCTTGGCTGAGCTCTCTCAATGACAAAGCTGTCAGAGAAACTGCATCCTTCTAAAGGTTGCTGTGCACTGTTGTTCAGTTTTTTTTCTGCATTTTCCTTTATATTTCAAAGAGTATGCGTTTTCTAAAATAGTCCAATTGCAATTTATTCCACACTGGATTACCTTGTAGTACCTGCACTTTGGTTTGAGGAGGTTGGGTGGCATTATATGTTAGGGTCAAATTTCAAAGCTTGCCATGTACATACCTAGAGACCAGAAGGTCATAAGTTCAAACCCCGGGAAAGATGACTCAGCCGCCCATCATTCGGAAGTCAATAATTTGAATGCCATTTAATTGAATGATAGTACTGTCTGTATTTTCTCGGTCTCATACACGGAACGGGTGTGTATTGAAGCAATATGTAGGAACAAATTATTATCATTTTGTCTTATTGCGGTATTTTGTGTTCTATAAGTGAATTCAAGAGGAGTTTAGATTGGTTATGATGAAAACTCATTGAGTTTGTGCAAGGAGTCAATTTTCAAGATGGCTGCAGGTTCTGCTTAGGTCATGCGTGTAACCTTGATTTTGCTGTGCAGTTGTCCTTACTGTACAAACATGGTGGACTACAGTAACTCGAACGCTATGGGCATTTTCTCAAATAACAACTGCATTGCAAGGCTTGGCACGTGCTCGGGCCTGACCTCTTTGCTGTTTTGAAGCCACCTTCTTATGGGATTAAAGATAATGGCCTCCTGCAACTTGAGATCAGAATTTGATGTGAGGCCGCAGGCTTACAAAAATAGGTTTGGTGGTTTGAAGGGTTTCCATTTCTGTTGCTGCCAAACTTAATTGCAGCTCTCTTTATTAACTTGGCTTAAAGCGAGTGCCATAAAAAGCCTTCCTTACCTAGTGCAGGAAAAGGTCCAGGGCTTCGTGGCCTCTTGTGCTGCACATGTGGCAAGAAGACGCAGCAAACCGCTAGCTGCTCGAAGGAGATGAATCAGGCCTTTAAAACAGATAAATCAAAACCAGGCCTGAATAGCACGCGTGTGGATTTACCAGATGTGCTGCCTTAAGGGACCCGCCATCTTGAAAACAGAAATACATTGAAAAAAGAGGGTGTTCTATTGCTGTGGATATCAGCTTGTTCTGAAAAAGAGCCAACAATGGCATCACCAGTTCCAAACAGCTAAGCTTTACAGACAAAAAAGCCGCTTCTACCATTCAGTGCGCTGCAAGCACCATCCCCTCTGCCCCCACCAAGCAGGGCTTGTGACACAGTAACAGTGCTTTGCTTCGGTTCCAAGGAATAAAGTAGGGCAAGGCTGGCTTGAGCTCAGAGTCCAGGTTTCCTTAGGTGAGAGATCACTTTCACGTGACACACAGCCCAGTAGTCTGGCTGAAATCCTGGTTGGTGTTTTATTAATTTTGCTCAAAGATAAATCCAGAAATTCTGACAAACTCCATGACAGGTGAAATTCCTCCTCGCAGAATCTGCTCAGCGAGAGACTGTTCATTTTGTTCTGTTCCGAGGCAGGCAACAGGAGGGCAGCTTTATAATCAGCCCTCAAAGGACCCCCAGCCGCCCCTGAGTCTCGAGCTGATTGAATAACTCCTGGGCCTCTTCCCCTAGGCCTCTGTCAGCAGGGGTCCTGTGGAAAGCAATCTCCTGCAGTCTGGCGCTGAAGTGAGCTTTAAACTACTATTTTCTGCTCTCCAGAGGAGCCTGGAGTACTAAAAGATAGATGGACTGCAGATATTTTATGAGAAACTGTCAGAAGAAGAGCAGAGTAAATGTTTTTTTTCCCTTCGTCTTTCCCGTTCATATCCTACACCACCGCTGATTTTATTTACTGCTTCTTGCAAGCTAAAAAGTAAGACATTAATTAGACGGCAACCTTTAATTTTCTCCTAACACCTCTTTTTCAGCTGCTCACATGTGTTCACATGGCGTCCGTTCCTTAACCACAGTTGCAGAAAATCAGTACCATTTGCACTGAAATATTTATAATGACAGAATGAAAAATTGGATTCATTTTCTGGCCACTAACCGAACATTCTGCAGCTTTGCACAGCATTGTTTAGCATCTCCTTCTCTCCACTTCCCGTTGGGGTCCTTTTTTCCTAACAGATTATCCTCCCCTCTGGGAGAATACACACTAAAATGGTGTAGCTTTGTTTGAGAAAACCTTACAGCGTGTAGGGTTTATTTGCCTCCTCCTCACCTGCAGGCCCACCGCCTCATCAGTGCTACAGCGCCTGATGGTTCCTCCTGCTCCATTTGTCTCGCTATATCTGTAACTTGTGGAGACCAAAATTCAAACATTAATACCATCCCTATTTAAAATCATATTTTGTTGTGCTGCACCAAATGAGCTTTTTCCTTGTATTTTTAGTTTGTGTACTCACCATTTTTAGCGAACTACAGATGCATTAAAGGTAATACAGAAGACATGATCAGATTAACTAGTGCACAAGACCGATCAAACCACTCTCGAAATATTATGTCTAATTTTGCTCACCATATCTGAAGACTATATTAGTATATTGGAAATATTTCAAAATCGGCCATCCAAATAAAGTGGTGGTTCTACTAGGTGAATTTGTTCCAATGAGAAAAGAAGGTTGGTGATTGATTTTCAAAGGCGTACCACATGCTCAGTGGACTAAACATGGGCAGCTTGTGCCGTATATGGCAGGAGGATGGATCTACTCGGAATCAGGTATTTTAGAGGATTCTATAGAGTGCTGGAAGGCATGAAGCTAAACAAGCAGCTTTCTCAGTGACTGGAATCAATGCAAATATTACTTCCCTGCAGATGGTTTTAGATCATAAATCTTAACTTTCATCTGAATATTTTAGATGCATTTCCATAGGAAATAATTATTTTATTTACAGATCACATCGGATCATCTGGTGTTGGCTAAAGTTGCATCACCTTCTCAAACACCTTCCATGCATTGCGGAGAAAATTTGCCAATATTTCTTCCTACATCTTCCTCTCAAAGGCTGCCCAGCAAATAAATGCGCAGATGAGGAGAAGCATTTCGGTTTTGCTGATTTATTTGTACTGCACACTGTTGTTTAGAAATGAATGGACTTTCCAATCAGTATTTAAGCATAATTCACCTGTGTTGTTTTCACTTCATTTTGAGCTATGGATTTTGGTGGACAGTCTTCTGCTCTACTTGGCTTTGATTTTACACCACTTGTTGTGATTCACAGCCACCAGTACTAGAGAAAGCATCCATTTGATGATTGGTGGATTCAATCAATCAATCAGGGAATTGTAAGTGCGCTATTCACCCGTGAGGGTCTCAAGGCGCTGAGGGGGGGAGAGGGGGTGCGCAGATCCGTTCATCCGAAGAGTCAGGTCTTGAGAGAGAGCCTTCTTGAAGGTGTTCAGGGAGGGGGCGTGTCTGATGTCTGTCTGTAGCTCGGATTGATGACAGTCTGGTACATTCTGGTTATTTGTTAACTCAGTCCTGTATCCTGCACAACTGTTGAAGCTATCCCAGCAGTTCCTTGTATTGAAGATTCAACTGGCAGAACGAGAGGCATTATGTTTAATAAAGATGCCTTTTGGAACCTTTACCAAAAACTAATTATGTGTGCAATTGCATCTATTTCACACACAGTGACCATTTTGTTCCTGGACAAAAAAATACTTTTTTGCAATCAGGTCATGTAACACCTAGTGTAGGTCAAAATAATCATAGTATTGTAGCAAAAAAGATATTAATGACAGTGCAAAGATAAATAGGATACAGATAATGTGAGAAAGAAGTGACTGTATTTACAACCGCATATCAAATGTCTGCATTAATTTTATTGACCTCTCAAATTTCAATTGGCCTCTAGAAGCCTTGTCTCAGTTGTATTCATAAGTATCTTTTGATTTACTGCGCTATTTGCAGATATTGACTCATTCCATTTCAACCACATAAAGGTCAGCACCAATTCTTGTTAAGTTACATACATGCAGTGCTGACTAAGAATGTCACGTGACTTCTGCTTCTCCCACTGGATAGAATGTATAGTTGTGCTTGATTTACATTTGCTCCCAGAAGAAGGGATCTTTACTGCATTTCCAATGTCCAATGTTTAATAACTATAGTTATCTCTCAGAAGTATGAAAGTCAAATTCTGTTTTTATGATTAGCGATTCATATGTGAAAACGTTGACTTAGATACATAGATTTGAAGATGTGTATCTCCACCCTACCACAGGACTAAGGATATTGATTTCATTTCCAGTGGTAACAAATTAACGTATCATCCAAATCAAGACTCAAGGCGCGCTAATGGCAGGTTCCACCCTATATTCCTAGCTTGCCTGGTAACTCTGAATACACTTCTTGCTATCATACAGTAGTAGGTCAAACTACCCGCTTGTTTCAAGTTGAGAACTTTATTTGAACATCTGCATTTCTGAATACCAATAATAGCTTTTAAAGGGATGCAGTTAGGATCTCTCAAATACAAATGTTCAGTTTACTATATCTGAGCATGTCTAAGAGAATTATGCATGACTAAGCCAACTTTCATTGGGGCCAGACTTTGAGCAAAACATCCAAGAAGAAAACACGCAATTGCTCTGTTCACCATGGATGATGTAAAACAATATTTCACGGGTTTCTGTGTTACACCCACAAAGTAGAACCTGAAGCGGGTTTTCCACCATCTTAAAGAAGTGACGTTAAGGTTGTGGCCTCAAAAACAAATGACCTTGAAAGCATTCTTTCTCAAATTATATTTTAGGAGAAAAGAACAAACAATTAAGTAGTACCTTTTCTCTTTTTCAGTTAAGATTCTATGAGAGGAACTCAATTAACAGCATGATTTGGCATATATTTTTCGTTTCCAAAGCCAATAGAAAATATGTATTTCACTCACGGTTATTTCATCCACTTGTAGGACAATAATGTAAGTGCTTATCGAAGAGTTTGAAGAATGTTAGCTTAAAAACATGAACACTAGACAATCCACTTCAACGTTGATTCCTTCGAGATGAAGTTTAGGAAATAGATGTTTAAGTAAGACAAAAACTCAACTCACATGACGAAAATTATCATAAAAGAAAAAAACTTTAAAGGAAGCATACAACCTTAGCAGAGGAAAGGCAAAATCGAAGAAGTAGATCTTGACGAATTACCGAAACAGTATGAGACTGAGTATGACTCGTAGGTTTGTATGAGTGAATTTCATAGCATTGACACAACCTGCAAGAAAGCATAGCTCGCCAATGTTGGATGTTTTGATGAGCTCTATCTGAGGATGTAAACAGTTTAAACATAGGCTCTCCTAAGCACCAGTGGAGACTGCAAACAGACCCACTATCTGTATAAGAATTTAAAGGCAAACACATTATAGACAGATCAAATTGTTCAAAGTGGACTTATATGCTCGCGACGAAATTCTGGTTTCCACTTCCTAGCTGCATTGGTCTGCACTAGCGGGAGTCGTGTAGCCAGGCACAAAAGAAGGTTTTCCTATGCCATCCATGTTATGGTGATGTGTGGATGTAATGGTACAGCCAATGTCTTGTCTAAAGTGATCTAATGCCACTTTGTTCTGAGTGAGAAGATGCTGTTTGTGGAGCAGATTCTCAAGGATTTAGTCTGTTTTTTGTCTGGCTGGAATGGCACAGACTTCAGTATGTCACCAGCATGCTGATGACGGTGCCATCCATATCCCTGGATTATGACATTCTACATTCTAACATATAAACTGGATAAAATACATTGATACCGAAGAACCCCAAAGTAACTCCGACCTCATTCAAAACATGCTCTTTTGAGCACCCTAGAAAAGCCTGTCTTCTTCCATTTTTTCATTCTCGTAATGCCCCCTTGTGTGTTCAGGCGCACTATTCCAATCACCTACCCGATTTCATCATTTGGCTTTATTACTCGTTTCCATAAAGATTACCTGTTATTTGTCTTCAGTGACTCTCGCTAACTGTCTTTCTGCTTTCAACAATTAGACAGAAGGCCATTTTCTCCTTCAAAATGCATTACAAACTGAAAGTACCTTTTCATGCCCTCTTGTTCAATACAATTTCCTAACTTTCTTTCCTTTGTCATCTGTTGTCTCTACTTCAGTGGTAATAACACAGACTTATTCTTCAACTCCTGAATTTTTCCTTAATAAATTGTTTCCGTCATGTTTGTGCCAATCATAGTTCTTAATTATACGGTTGATTTGAACTCCTCCTTCTGCAAGCATAAGCGTGTGCCACGTAAACTACGGTTTCAGTCAGTTTTCAATTTCTCAGTTTGAAATATTTGTGTCAGCTTATTTATGTTTTCCTGTAGTGTTTTTAAATGTGTTCCCTCTAAAGCACCTTCAGTATATCTTCCTCAATGTCATTATGTCATCCTCCTAAGCATCTCTGCTCTACTTCTTCTGCCTTCTCTGTACTCCCCGGTCACCTTATGCATGACCATGGTTCACCTTCAGTTTGGGTAACAGAGATATAGAAATGTAAATAAATTGAGAAATATAAATAAATATATTAACCCTGCAGATGCAATTAGGGCCCTGCAAAACACCTAACAGACTCAAGATAATATGGGAACAAGCAAAGATTTCCATATGCAAATATCACGTCTTCATGGGGAGAGTATGTCAATGTCTAAATTAAGGTTTTTTGGGGTCAAAATCTGCTTAAAAAACAGATGTGGGAGAGCAATTATGGACTAGATTTACGTTATATTTTTGGGCTATTATAAATTGCAGGAGTAGTAGCTAGGTTTCAGCATCTACTCGCCCTGATTTAAAATTGGTTGATAGAGTAAAATCCACTATTTTGTTTAGGAAATATTAAACTCAAAGAAAACTTCAGTAAATGAATGTACTCGATCTATTGCTATAATGGAGGACATTCCAGTGGATATTTCTTCAAATCTAGCATTTAGAAAGCAGAAAGTATTCTGAAATCACCTTATTCTAAATCAGACCCGTTGGCTACATTTCATTTCAGAATGTGATTCCTCATCAGTCTCACAGACTGCCAAAGTCAAAATAATGATTACACTGTCGCCGTCCAATTGTCCTCGGAGTCGTACGATGCTGTAAGGGGTCCACCTCCCGATAGCCCCTTGGTCTGATATATATTTGTAACAGACACAGAAGGGCGATCAGGCGAGGGAAGGAAAGGAAGGGGACAGCAGGGAGGGAGATCTGGAAGAGAAATAACAGTATGCTGTTGTTAGACCAACCCCTAGTTTCCTTAACACATTGTTCCCCTAACTCCCATATTATACCTGGAAAAGAAATAACGAACTCCTGAAATGGGAGACCTGGAGGAGCTGGTATCAGGGCAAGCGTGGATCCTACAGAAAATACACTAATCAGCAAACGTTTTGACACCTACTCATAACACCCCCTCTTTATGAGCTTCTTAGGCTAACATACATACCACAAGTCCTGGACTCCACTCTTTACAGGGGGGAAGGACGTATGCCAGCAGTCACCTTTCCGCCCCTGTAGCGAAGTACAAATGAACAAATGAAAATGCAGCAGGGCACTTGAATCAGGAATGTTCTACTAGCGCCCTTCAAGTTTTTGAACGAGTCCTTTGCACTGACCCAATACGTCTTGGGAAGTACTACCGAAGAAGCAAGGATGCTGCCTCAAGGTCATTATGACGCGTCCATACCACACCGTATGGATAGCTACCAAAGCAGTGTGCTGACCACACTCTTAAAGTTATAAAACAACAATCCGCCCTATAAGAGTTGATTGGCGGGCTCAAACTGAATTGCGTTACACAGAAAAGCAATCCCACTGAACATGCGACCCCGCAATGCCTCAGGGAGACCTCCAACGGGGCCACCGAGACTATCGGAATCGACCCACCAAATCACCACTACACAATGACAAGGCTTAGCGAAGATTTGTCAAGACCGGAGTATCAAAGAATACTGTGCGATTAAAGTCAGCAAGGAATACTGAGTTGGTGCAGAGCACCCCTACCAGAACGCCGCACTCCTTCCACACACCGACCTGGAACTCAAAATAACCGGCACCCGGCCGATGCCGGATGTTCCTTTTCTTCGTCTTTGCGCAAGGCGCGCTGACGTCACGAGCGTCAGTGCGCAATGCGCCCTGGGAATTGTAGTTCCCTTTACCTCCGTCTTCCGAGGGTTTGTTGCGCGCTGACAGACAGTGCTCTTCTGTGCCCTCCTCTGTGGGCCACAACATACACATGTCTTCCAATAGTTCATTTTTTATTTTTTTATTAACTACACACTTTCAGTTTTTTCTTTTCAGAATAATCAAAAACAGAAGAGAAACATAATTTCCATTTATTGTGTAATTGTAAATCACATCTGCTGCCTATTAATAACAGTGGCATTGGTTTTAATGAGTTATATTTGAAGAAGAGTTTTTAAATAAAGAGCTACTATATATCTGTATATTGTGTATAGTAATATAATTGACAATAATCCTTTGAAGTCTAAGCTTTGTTTCTATAGGCTTATTCCTAATTTTGAAGAAAATTTCCTTTTTTATTAATTTACAATTCATTTGCAGATTCGTCCTGAAGATCTGCAACAGTAGCACAATTCCAAGTGTCCTTACATTCACTGCTATGTTTGTATATACAAGTGTTGCAACTCTATATATTGATGTGCATAAATATAAAAACAAAAGTATATTCACACAGTTTAAATGTGTTTGTTTCTCTATTGGGAAATATTTATCTGCATGTAGAAATCCCTCCCTCTAGACTCCCAAAAATAGTCTAGGGTGGTTCTTTCCCGTCCCATCTTTAAAATGCAATACTGCATTTACCAGGATTGAAAGCCCAACCACTGCCCCGTCTAAAGGATTGTGAATACAAAGAGAGCTGCAAGGCTGTGGTGGTTGACCACATTATGCCAGCATGCCTGTTTTGAACAGTCTCAACCCGATCCATTCAGTAGATCTACTCATACTTAAAATATATTATATTGTCAGCAAGTTAAGTATGAGTGAATTGATATATGAGGAGAATATACTGTCATTCCTGATGCTGTGAAATTGAATTGGGTTTTTATCCCTATAAATGCTGCTGTTTCCATGACTAAGACACACTAACATGTCCAAATAGACTCTGATATATTTTTTAAGAATGATATAAATGGATATTATATTTTGGTACTTTCCCTATATTCAGTTTAGTTTTGTGTTTGTTGTTCTATAATAACTACTACAAGAAAATCAATTCATATGCCAGACCATAAATTAAGATACAATTGACTTTCTCATGCAATTATTTTAGAAATTGAAAATAATGTTAAAAGAAAAAACCCAAAGGCAAAATATGAAACAAAATAATATACACCAAATTGTATCAGTGGCCATTAGCACTATATGACTTTGTACACAGGCAGAAATATCTTATTTGAACGTTTCTATGCACCAAAATAACCCCATAAAACAAACAGGTAAGTAGCTCTTCCGGAGTTTACAGTATCGTGCCTTCTCAATAGAATTATAATTTGTGTTTATTGCTGGTGAAACCATTTCCTTTTTATTTGAATGATGCATGCTTTGGTTCTAAGATGTTTATCTTTTGTGTCCAGAGTTGGAATGATTGTTTGTTTCACAATGGTCAGCTTAGTTTCTTATCCCACTCAAGGTTGTGGATATCATCAATTCTACTACCTGTAGTAATACAACTTTAACTGAGAAAAAACAATATTCACTCAGTCCAATCCATCGAGGTAAACAATTTCCTCCTGATTCCTAGGTTCACCTTTGGTGAATAAGCAAGAGTTAAAGGGTGGTCCTCATACAAAATCTGTGAGATGTTAATTTTTATCAACATAACAACACAACACTAAAGTTAAAAAATAAAAGCTAGTAAAAGCCAAAATCATGTTTAGCATAAGAGATAGCAGAAGTCTAAGCAAAATAATTGATATATAATAAGAACATAATGACAGCAAAAACAATATTGATAACAAAGGTAGTAACATTCTAAATTGGTAACAAATGAAAAAGGAGCTTGATCCTTTCTCCAAAACATCCACCTGGCAGAAGCAGTACATTGAGATTACTCCAGGCAGGGGAAACAAAGGATGCATCACACATGACAAAAGAATTGGGAAAAGTCCATTTCTTTGATATGATGCACACTGCTCTTCTGATGTGAGCATTATAGAAAAGTAAAAAAGAGTTTTGACAGTTGTAGCAATCTTCAGACACTTCTAGGGGAATTCTACGGCATTCAGGCATTTTGGCAAAATGGTTGAGGCGCACCATAAACTCATAGGTATTCTCTGTCATTAAAACTCCTCCTAATGTTACAGAACGTTCATTTTCAAACTTACAGGTTTTCTGAACTGTATTTCCAGAGCCCAATCTCTTGGTTCAGAGCCGACTGTGTTCATTATTTCCATATGGGGCCAGGCTGGTTGAAATTTTCCATCTGACAACTCCTTGAAGCATACAGTGTTCTAGAAAAAGTTCAGAGGTGCGTGTGTTTAGCACCTCTCTCTGGGTCCAGGTACCTTACAGAATAAGGTACACTCATAGCAATATGTCTGTGGAACAAGTCAGAAAAATGACTCAGTCATCAAGCCTTCATTTCGAAGATGTAATAGTCAAAACAGTTCTCAGGATAGAGCCATATCTTCTCCTTGACATGCATACCGACCAGCGTCATTTGTTGACCTACTTCAGGTTGAGTGGGTTTCATTAGTTGATCTGTCCTGAGGGTTTTTGGTGTAAGTAGTCTGACCCACCAACTTGCAAGTGTGATCTGTTATCTAAATGTGATACCTTGCATATTGTTTTAATGTATACTTTATACAAATATCTCTGGCACAAGTATTTAAACCCACTTTTTAGCTCTCTGGATTTTTATCAGGCTAGACTTGCCTTTTCATACCTGAAACTTTAAGAAACTCATAACATTTGTTTTTATGTGTCAAAGATACTCATGGGGGTCCATGGCTCTGTACGTTAGATTTGATCCTGGGGATAACATACTTTTGATGAATTTTACTCAACATGTTTGTTTATAGTAATGTTTTCTGTGCAGTTTTGATGGACCTTTAGCGTTTGTCACTTGTATGATTTTATTACAAAATTGAATAAAGAAATATTGATTTGTTGATTCAGTCATCATCATCATCATCATCATCAAAAATCTTTATTCGGTTATAATAAAAAACCCATAAATGCATACATGACATACAGCAAATACACACTGGGATAAAAACCATGCAGATTGTTAAAATCATTAAAATGCATAGATGTTCATACAGCTGTGCAGGACTACAATCAATCCCTCATCACGTTCCTTGATCTCACAGCAGCTTTAAAAAAACTAGCAACATAAAAACCAATATTTACAGAGAGCATTTGTGGAAACAAGAAAGCAGGTTGTGCTTGTTTAAAATCCCGCACCTTAAAAAGAATGATTAAATAGGCCTTTCTAGGGATCTCATGAAATTTACTGAACAAAGTAAAATGCATGGTATCCTGTGGAGACACCTGGTCACAGATGCAGGGTGCTAGAAAGGATTCCTTTTGCCAGCCTCAAGGATATACAAGTAACTGGGGCAACAGATTTAACCTAAATCTGTTCAGAAGCATTAGAGCATGGCTAGAGGGGACAACTGTGAGATAGGGTTCTGTGGATGAGTTGTTTTCAGTAACAGATAGCCTCAGCCTGACACCTTTTTGAGAGCCACTGATTCTCTCCCTAGTAGTCTGTGTCTCACAAAAGTGTCATTAACCTAGCCAAGATCTGCTTTTATATTTACAATCTTGACAGGAAAAGTAAACAGATCCCCCCTTCCTATATTCTGAAACAATATCTTGATGTTCTTAAGCCATGGAATTTGTGAGGCAAAATCAAGGAATAAAAATTACTGTAAAATACCGCTCTATTTAATTGTGTTCCTTTAGTCCAGATGTCAACCCAACATACAAGGGGGTGGGGAGCTAAAATATCAGTGAGATAGCTTACCCCCAGCTCTTTGTTTTGTTCACTATATAGGAGGTGTTAATCTGGGGGACGCAAAGAAGGCATATCAGAAGTATATTTGTATCCACCTGCAGGGAGTCATACTTTATGTAGCCCCCAGATGGCACTCCCATAAGTTGCTTTAGAGACACTTTTATCATGGTAAACTTGTAGCAGAGCGTTAATTGACTTCCTACCCAATCTGGAAGCAATTTTCCAGTATGTAGCATTGGTACTAGCAAGATCAGACAGCTTCCCAGTTAGCAAAGGACTCCAGTGTAAATCAGCATCGAACAAGACCCCCAGGTACGGGAAGGCTTTAACCGGTGTAAGGATCCATGTTCCTATGTTGAAGGTCTGGGTCTTCGTATTTTTTGAACCAATTACCAACACAGGAGACCTGCTGATGTTGGACTAAGATCTAGCTCTTCCACAAAACCCACAAATACATTTATGAGGGCTTGCAAACCCCTGGCCGTATATGTATGGTGTCGTCCACATAAAGCAAGACAGGCAGGGGCTGACCTTTTACTTGCAGACAATGTATTCCCCCCTCCACAGAACTTGTTCTAGTTTGTTTATATGTAAGGTGAATAGAAAGGAGGCTATGATATACCCCTGCCTGAAACCACGCTTAGTTTTAAAGCTATCTGTGCAGTGGGAATCGGAAATATGTCTGACTGAGACCACTTTGGGCATGGAAATCCCTCAAGAAGAAAACTACGTCCTGGTCTACTCCCATGTCCAAAATGATACTCCAAAGTTTGACAGACTTATTCAAAATTTGATAGAGATTCAAACACTGGTCAATAGTTGATCTTTTAAGCCATATTGGAGATCAGATCATAGACCAGGCTACTATTCTTTCCAACAAGATCCCTCCCCCCCCTAAGATACTAGGAGACTCTGAGACAAGCGATATGGGAAAAAACATATAAAATCTTTCGGGAACAAAAAGAGTCATTTAAACAGGTTGCGATCTCTTTTATACATTTGGTGGGAAAGGGTATGTCTTAGATGCTCTGGGGATACCTGTGACCACCGTAGCTTTATACCTTGACTAGTGGGATTCAAAATCTCCTTGGTTCCCCCAAACATCTGCTTAATTGCCTCACCCCAGTTGAGAGAAATGCAATTAGGGTTATGATCACTTGGGGGCTGCCCTCAATTTTAACATCCGAAATTGGAGAAACATTATATGGAAATACCAAAATAAAATCTCTATATAAGGCACACTTTCTGCCAGTAAAAGTCAGAAAAAACTCACCACCGTAGAGTAGGCAAATTTGCGGGATTGCAGTAGCACTTTTACCATTGGAAGAGGCCCCACCACCTCTTTCTGTTTTTCTATATTCGATGATTAGTTCAGTTGATTGACTTCCTTCTGGTGTTAATTCATCTAAATACACCTACCAATCAAATCTTTTGAAATATATAACCAAGTAGTTTGTTTCAAACAAAATCCCTTGTTGGCACTTTTACCTTTACAATTTATCTGCCCAAGCCCTCAAGGGTATATTGGGTTTGCCCTTCATTTATTTCCACCACCTCTGGAGCCACTCTCTGCAGGGGCGCCACCCAGCGTTATGCGAGGTGGGGGATGAAGTTCCCTGGCGTCAGAGATGTCCACAGGGTCAGACGCTCCAAAGCTGGCCACAAAGGTGTCCCGCCCTGCGGGATTGCAGTAGAGCTTTAGCACGCTGGAATAGACCCCGCTCCCTCTGGAACTACAGTGTGCAGGTACGCCTCCTGGTGCTATGCGAGGTTGAGGATGAAGTCCCTGGTGTCAGAGATGTCCACGGGGGTCAGACACCCCAAAGCTGGCCACAAAGGTATCCCGCCCTGCGGGATTGCAGTAGAGCTTTAGCACGTTGGAATAGACCCCGCTCCCTCTGGAACTACAGTCTGCAGGTACGCCTCCTGGTGCTATGCGAGGTTGAGGATGAAGTCCCTGGTGTCAGAGATGTCCACAGGGTCAGACGCTCCAAAGCTGGTCACAAAGGTGTCCCGCCCTGCGGGATTGCAGTAGAGCTTTAGCACGTTGGAATAGACCCCGCTCCTTCTGGAACTACAGTCTGCAGGTACGCCTCCTGGTGCTATGCGAGGTTGAGGATGAAGTCCCTGGTGTCAGAGATGTCCACGGGGGTCGGACACCCCAAAGCTGGCCACAAAGATATTCCCAGTTTCAGTAGTTCTGGAACGCAGTGCTTGGCAAAACGATGCAAGTCAGGAGTACGAACACAGCCTTCTACTGTTCTCCATGGAACATAATTTTCCTGAAGAAGGCCCCTTTTTCTTTCATTTTTGATGCAGGATCTGAAGGGGCAATTGCACGAGAATGGGTTTTTATGAAGGAACTCGCATGGCTTTGTTGGGTGACCCTCATCTAATCTTAAAAAAAAAATTCACAGTGAAATATATGCTAACAGAGCAGATTTCTAACAGTATTTACACTGGCCAACATTTACTAATGTGAATATTTCACTGGATAGAAAATGTGCCTGAATAATTTAGGTCAAATATGCATCTGGTAATTTGGTCTTGGCTCTCAAGAATCCCCTTCTTCTATGCCTCCACGAAATTTGCATGTTCTGCACCCATTGTTACTCTGAAAGCAAAGTTACGCCAACCTAGTTGAACACGCCTTCACTCTTCCATTCCCACCTACCCATAAAAAAATCAACATAATGATGCAAGGCACTTTCCGGTTCCAGCATTTCACTTCAACAGATTTCCTACGTAAGATGTGAAATTTAGAAGCACCAATGCCTTTTATTTGCTCTTCATTATAATTAGGAGTGCACAGGTCTCTGTGAATTCCACAGCCAATTCATTATTAACCCCAGGTTAACTCGATGTGTTTCCACTAAATAATGCCACATTATTTAGTTGCAAGGTTTTCTTTCAATTAGCTCCTGAGAATATTAAATAATGCATTTTGTTTACTGACACACATGTTGAGTAAACTACATACAGATTTGTTGCAGCGCTTTCCACAGCCTCTATCGTTTCTAGCCTTATATATATGCGTCATGTGCGTATGTGCGTCATGCCAATCAGCATTAAGGTTCTAGGTGTTTTGAAGCAATTGCACTGCATCGGTGTGAACGTGAAGATAAAATGCTTTCCTTCAGCCCTCCAGCTTGCTTCTGGGCTAGTAATACTGCCGCCCGGGAATGGAAAGTCGAAGAGGGAGCTTCAACCCACAGGGTTTCGTGGTGGTTTAAAAAGCAAATATTAGGCAGAAAGCATTAACTTGCACGTCACATCCCGTCGTTTAGCCGCAGTGCACTGCCATGGATAACAACTGCCCTCACTGTGCGTAATTATTTTCTCAGTACTTAATACCTCAGACAGAAGCCATTTTTCTCTCAGTGTTTTGGGAAGCTTTGGAATGACACTTCTGAGAAAACAAAATACCTGCATTGAGAGGGCTGATAATCATTGCCAGGATGCATAATGCACATTTACATTTCCGGTAGACATTATATCTTGCAAACTACTGTGTTCCATTGTCGCATTTCCACTGCTATCACTGTCTCAATAGACCTCTAATTTCTTCACCAATAGCTTCGGCTCCCACCTGTCTGCTTCGAGGCATATGAAATATGCAATGTGCATCAGAGTCTAGGCAAACCATGAATTCCAATTGTACAGCACGCCCAGTTTTTCTAGAGCCAGCTTATAGTTAAGTGAGGGATTGAAATATCCTATTTACCGCTCTCTCTTTCCCTTATCACAGGCCTTCTAATTCTAAAAGGTCTATGCAGGGGTCAAGTTCTCTACTGGATAAACTGGACAAAGGTGTTGGAGGTGAGCAGGGGGGGGGGAGGAAAAAAATTCCAGCGCTGTTTATGCCCACGAACAGCAGGAAGTCGGTATTGATGCAGGACTTAGCACAGCTTAATGTGAAACAGCTGGAGGTGGTCCTACAAGCTCAAGGCAACGATGGCTTTCAGATGGGAAAAACCTTGCCAGAGGAATTGTGTCTAGTGGTGAAAACTGGCCAAAACATTCCCAAGGGGATCTCTGAAAGGGAGGAGGGGGCTGGCAACACGCTGGGAATAGTGGAAAATCAAAGTATATCCTCCCCGCTACCTGGGAGTACTAATGTAGCCAATATAGGTCATATAGACCTCCAGGAACTAACAGTTTATATACAATTGGCTCCTCCCTTGGGCTCACCCACTGATGGGGGAACATCAAAGGGTACCGGGGGCACTGGGGGGGGGGTGCGAAAAATCCTCTCGTAATTCTCGTGATGTCGGGAAAGAAAGTGACTCCGGGGAGAAGTTCTTCTCAATGTCCGACTCCTCCGACTCATCAGATGATGACATCAATATGGCCTCTAGAGCATGCTCAGGAGGGGAATCACCTGGCAGCGGTGGTAGTGAGGGCAGTCGTATGCAGCTTGAAGAAGATGTCAGTTGTAATTTAGACATGGGCCCAATGACTTTACGGAAAAAACAGTAACTACAGCAACAAAAGGAGTAACAGATGATGTAGATAACCCCTCATGGGCTCAGGCTCCTCTGGCGGGGTCTATGTTGGAGAATGGGGCTAATACTATCAGGCAAGTCTTAATGGAAAAACCCGATGAAGAGATCTCCCTGGCGGTGATCTATCAAGGAATTCTGGACCATAGAACTGAGACTCGCATGGAGAGTCAGAAGACACAGGGTGCTTGTCGGATATTGCAAAATTCAGTTATGCGAATTGCTAAATCGTGTACTGAGTTTGCGGAGAGGATTAATGTTGCAGAGGCACGGATATCGACCCTTGAGGATGAACTGGCAACCCAGAAAACCATAACCGAATCTATATGGACACACAAGGAGGATGTACAATGGAAACTCGCTGACTTGGGGAACCACCTACAGCGGAATAACTTCCAAATTCTGGGTATACCAGAGGGTTGCAAGGGGCTAGACACTCGGAAATTTGTGGTGGAACTTTTTACGAAGGCCTTTAGAGGATGTGGAATTGGGACTTAGAAGTCCAGAGGGCACAGTGATTCAAGTTTAAACAGCAGTCTGCTAAAGCGGGGCAAACTCTTTGACCTAGAGCTTTTTTGATCTGTTTAAACAACTTTCTGGCCCGTCAGGCATTATATGATTTAACGTGTCCATAAAGGAAATGCTAAGGGAAGGGCTTGCAATTCTATGTTAGGCCAGATTTCTGTCATCAAACGGTGGAAAGACACTGGCAATTGCATCAATTAATCTTGCTATTTCAAGCTAAGAGGGCCCAGGCTTTTTTGCTAAACCCTGCAAGGTTAAAAATAATGTACAAAGAGCAGACGTGCTTTTTTACGTCTGAGATGCAAGCAAAGGAATATTTGGGTTCATTATAGGTTCATAGCAGTGGGTGTGTAGTTGTAGCAGTTCTATGTTGGTAACATTAAAGACCCCGCTCAAGGTTTAGAAATTGTGATATTTTTTCTGTCTTTCTTGTACGGGCTGGGGTGGGTACGAGTCCTGAACTGAGGGGGGATACCGGGTAGCATGGAAGCTTTCCATTACACTCGACAATGAGTCCCTTGGCCTCATTTGTGGGGAAGGGTGGGGGGGTGCCTTGCGCGGTGGGTGGTTGTACAGGGGTGGGCAGGTTTGGGGGTGTGGGGCAGAAGTGGGGTGTTGGACTGTGGTGGGTTATGTGGGAGGAAAGATCAATTCACAACATGAGGAAGTTAGAGGAAGTCTAACCAGTCTAAGCAGCAGTACTGACGTCGACTGCTTCAAGGTTTTTTTCAGAGATGGGGGTAGGGCAAAGACTCGAGGGATACGCATGTTCATTTAATGTATGTGGGTTAAACAGTAGGGAAAAAAGGCTGTGAGTGGCAGCTGACCTGCAGTTAATGAAACCTGATATATTATGTTTACAGGAAACACATATACCATGGAGTAAGCGGAGGGTTTTGACTGAGCTTGGGTTTTCCTTAATAGTTAGTACATCACAGGCTACTACAAACAGGGTTGTAGCTATCTTGGTGAAACACGGGATTAGCTGTACGGGGAGGACATTGGCTGACAAACATGGCATGTGGTCTATTGCGGAATGTGTAATAGGTGCAGCCAAGTTTGTACTATGCTTAGTCTATGGCTCAAATTTAGAAGAGGCAGCAGTTTTGGATAAATTAAACTTAGAGCTTGCATCATGGCCGACCCCACTGATTTTATGCGGGGACCTTACCATCCATCTGAGGATCCAGTATTCGGTGCTGACACGTAATAACTATAAGGGGAGGAAACCAAAGGTTTTTAGAGCACTGCAACAGTTACTGGTGGATCACGGACTGGTGGACGTGTGGCACACTCTGAAATATTCAGATCCAGGATATACATTTTATTCACATCCACACAATAAGCTGGTCCGGTTAGATTATTTTTTTACTTCATGGGCGCTTACAGCCGGGGCGGGGATACAGGTGTGGCCACGGATTACAGCTAATCATGGTCCTCTGTTTGATATTTCAGCCATTTCTAGAATTACCTCGGTAAGCTCCCTCTCTTTTGATTGGAAGCTACTGCTGGATACTCACTTTGTGAACCATATTAAAACTTGGTTAGTGCAGTTCCTTGATATTAATAGAGAGTCAGTTTCCAGGCCCATAGTTTGGGATGCACTAAAAGCTGGGCTTCGGGGGGAAGTTATCAGCTATGGACTGTTCAGGTAGAGGAAACTTAAACTTGAAATTCAAGCATTGGTTGATGACCTTCGAACAGCAGAGGAGAAACTTATGCAGGGATATCCTCTGGAGCTCTTGTAGATCAACTACAAACTGCGATAGCGCGCTGTAAGTCTAAAATTAATTTGGTATGGAGTAAGGCGATCGCTTGTAAATATAAACTTTTTAGAGCAGAGATCTACGAGTTTGGTGTAAATACAGGGCGGTGTCTTGTGCAAAGGCTGCGATCTAAAGAAGTGTCACACCACATTAACACTATGACTGACTCACGGGGGATGACAGTGGACACTTACAACGAGATTTTGGAAGTATTCCATGTATTCTATGAAGAGTTATATAATGGAAGTGATTTTGACAATCGACCAGGCATAGGGCGGGTATAAAGTCCAAGCACTGCAATGTTAGATCCAGCAGATCGGGAAATATTGGAAGCCCCCATCACATTAGAGGAGCTAGAAGAGGTGATTCAGGTGCTAGCTACCGGTAAGGCGGCTGGCCCGGATAAGCTGCCGCTTGAAGTTTACAAAATGTTTTTCCAGGAGATAAAAAATGATATGTTGGCTACTTTTTAACAGGCACGGGATGGAAATGCTTCATCCTCCTGGAATGAGGCGGATATCATTGTTTTTAAGAAAAAAGATAAGCCCTCGTCCTCACCGAGCTCCTATAGGCCAATATCCCTATTAAATTAGGACAGGAAAATCTATGCTAAAAAATCCTGGCAACAAGATTGACACGGGTTATCATTCCGTTGCTCTCTATTTACCAACATGGCTTTATCCCTGGCAGGGGCACGGTCAGCCATATTAAGAGGGATGTTACATTGCTGGATTTTGCAAAGGTACAACATACTACTTTGGATCTAGAACTGTTAGATGCCGAAAAGGCATTTGACCGTGTCTCCTGGGGATTTTTATCGGCAGTATTACGCAGGGCGGGATTTGGGCCTGGGTTTCTTGAGGCAATTCAAACTATGTGTAAATCTCCTACGGCCAAGATTTGCATAATGGGTAAGGAGTCCAAACCAGTATGTATCATGAGGGGAACTAGGCAGGGTTGTCCGTGCTCCCCGCTCTTGTTTGCCTTGTACATCAATCCCTTTATTATTATGTTGGAAAATAGCAATAAGATTAGATCAGTGAATTGCGGCCAGTATCAGTTTAGGATTCTGGCTTATGCAGACGATATGTGGGCTCAGCGTAAGTCCCATTGAGCTTTTAAGTTTATGACACTACCACGCAGTCGGGGGTGGTGGGCAGTCCCTACTTTTAAATTTTATTATTTTGCATATATTTTACAAAATATGTGTATTCTGCTTACTGGAGAAGATGTAGGTAACAAGGCTGAAGCACCATCAATATATCAGATGCTGCTCGGGGTGACAGCTAAGAATTGCTTATTCCGGGTTTTGGAACCAAGCTATTATAAGAAAACTAGGTTTAAAGTCCTGATAACCGCAATTAAAGTTTGGAAGGCAGTCCGTAACAGCTTTCACATCAAGGGGATATGTTTTTATACCCCTACGGATGCTTCAGCTCTACTACCTGCTATTTTTTGGGATCTATTAATGGTTATATGGAGGTCCAAGGGTATAGGGGGAATTGGTGACTTATATGAGCCCGCGGGCCTTTTTTCTTTTTCCTCTCTGACTGAAAAATATGGACTGGGTAGAACTGATGTTTTCAAATATCTACAGGTTAGGGGTAGAAACCAATTCCTGGTTGAGGCTATAAGGGGTCATGCTAAGATAGGTGTATTATACAACTGTTTGTCAGATACACAGCAGGATGATTTAACGATGCAGGATCTTAAATGAAGGCATTGGTTGGGGCGGCAAGGGGTATTTATGGAACCAGCTATAGAGATGGCCGAAAGAATTTTGGTTTCTGCTAAGCTAAGGGCCTAACACTACAAGACAATATACAGTTTGTATTATACCCCTGCAAAAATGTTAAAGTGGAGGGGCATTAATGATGGGAAATGTTTAAGTTGTGGGGCAGAAGAGTCAGATATTGTTCATATCTTCTATGGGTGCACCAACGTAGCTCAACTGTTACGACACATTGATAGGTTTTTGACGGAGATCACTGGGATTGGTATTAATATCTCAGCTGAACAAATGTTATTGGGAGTGGGGGATGTTGAATCATTGGGGCAGGGGGCTCATAAAACCAGGTATTTCATTTTCATGGCCACAGCAGTGGCAAGGTTATGTATTGCTTCTGTTTGGTTACAGAAAGATGCCCCAACGTTCGAGATGTGGAGGGCTAAATTCTATGCAGTATACAACCTGGAGTATAGTCTTTATTCTTTAAAAGGTGAACGAAAGCGGCAATTAGGATTACAGATCTGGGGCCCTTTGATTGAACACATAAGTTTGTAATATCAAAGACAGCTGTCTGGAATTCCCCTTTCTGGAGTTTTCTTTCTTCTTTTTCTTCTTTTTGTTTTTCTCCCTCTTTCCCCCTTCTTGGTTATGGTTAATTGGGTAATGCTACCTATGTACTGCTGGTTATCATTTGTATTGGATTATACCTGTTTTTTTTGTATTTGAAGTTTATTGATCTGTACGGTATCATGATTCATGTTGTGGATTGAAATAAAATAAATAAATAAAATAATTACATAAAAAATTAAACAAACCAGGGGAATAAAGCTGCTTCAATATGCAAGACCAGCAGCAAGAACTGGTCTAAAAATTGAAATTGATTCTTCAGTGAAATCTTGCATGACTCTAGGCCTTATTACTAACTCTATACAACATATAACTTTGGTTGGTACACACATGGTCCTCAGAAACCAACCTGTTTATCAGAGAAGTGTCAGTTTATTTATCAATACATATATTTATGAACTTAGAAAAATGCACAGTTACCAAAGGTACATGAGAAAATGCATATACCAATGACACATATATGTAAGTCAACACCCATGATCACATTGGGAGGGTCAAGCAAGTTGCTGTGTGCCAAAGCCACACCCATAGCTCATCACAAATGGCCTTACTTAATCTCAATGTATATAACACAGAGGTGTTGCTCATTGGGGTGGTGAAATTCACCTCTTTCTGACTTGGGTAGACTTTGTCAATGGGTACAACCAAGACTCACTCAGCAAATATGTGTAACATATGATGTATATTTAAAGGGGCATTCTGTCTTTACACCAAGTAAACATTGCTACAGAGGACACACTCTAACATCCAGTGGAACTTGTACTTCTGACACTTTTATAGAGGACTGCAATTACCTTAATGGTGGTGATTGTCTGTCTTGGTTATTGCCAGAGAATGTACATGAGGATCCGGATGCCACATTGCAGTGGTTTCGGATCTGTGCTGGCTGCTTTATCTTCAGCCTACAGGTTCCTGGTCATACAGTTGCAGATATAAATCCCTTGATTGACTATCACCTAGAGTGCACAGAATTCAGATTGCTTTGCGTATGTCCCGAACTACCGCAAGAAATTCATCTTTCGTACCTAACTGATATGATATCTAATGTCACCCTCTCTGAAGCTTTCTTTCTCTAGAATATGAGGCCTCTAATTTTGGAATTTCCTCCACGTCACATCTGCTCGGTTGCAGTCCAGAATGTCAAGAAGGAAATATCGCCCTACCATATTTTGATGTTTGATATTTTAACTATGATATTGTGGTAGAGCGATATTTGCTACTGATATTCTATACCTCCATCCTCTGCCCTAAACATGAACTTCTGCAAAACTGAGAAGTTCCACCTATTTTACTCACGCTTCTATTGCAAGGCCATAGTAGTTCACTAGTCACCTCACTCATTCATATTTCCCTTTCCCTCCCTAGCAATAAAAAGAACTTAGCACTTCTATTCAATAGTACTTACCAACATTCAATGAATAAAGTAAAATAAGATCTTCATTTTAGTTAAAAGATTTGTGTGGAATTATTTGTTTTGGGCAGGCAGTCATCAGGCATATGTCACCGCTCCAACATGGCTGCCATCCACCTATCTCTTTCTGCAGTCAATACTCTAACACATTTATAATAGCAAAGAGTGGATGTAACCATAATGAAACGCAATTAACCTATGATAGGATATTCTGTACCATTAGTACTAACCCCCTCCATTTACTATATCATGCTTGCCCCGTCCAGAGTATCAGGCAACAAAAATAACATACTGGTCAATTGCTGTTGAGTCCGGGCCTGCCCAGCATACATCGGAGGCAACTGAGGGCTGCATAGGAGAGAGCTGTACACATCTTGTACTCATGACATGCACAGTAGATTATTTTGATCAGGAAAGAAAGGAGTTTAATGAGACAGAGTTGCAATACCAATTAGGTAATTTACTCTGCATCATTCAAGTTATGTCCTTTTCAATTCTGCAGTATGGACATAATGCGAATGAGAGTACAATCTTCCCATGCAAAAAAAGCTATTAGATCACATTTTTTATCTGACAATCAAATGCAGCACAGTAGTAAGTCAGTGATAAAGAGACTGTAAAGTGTCAGGAACCCCTGTGTGATCTAAATCTCAAGATTTTTTCGGATCTTCAGGAATCTCTGTAAACGTTTTAAACACTAGTATTCATAAAGCATAGCTAGTATAGGGTAGTAAAGCCCTTTAAAATGTTAATTTTTACTATCTTTGCACATTAAAGAATCCTAATAACAACACCTCGATGCAGTTGTGAGTAGGAGGGCAAAGACGACCTTTGGGTACAATTTGTGCCTGCGGTTTTGTAGAGTGTGGATTCAGCTACCTTTGTTGTTGGGTGTCTTTAGGTGTATACAATACTAAACACATTCATATAAGTAGGAGTCAAGACCTAAAAACACCTTCAATACGCAAAAAAGGCCACAATTTAGGGACACAGGCAGGGAGCCTTGTGCGCCAAACTCGAGGGCACCATACGTGCCCTCTTTATACTGTCATCCTACCATAATCAGAGCTTCACATTGAGATTGAGACACCAATTTTCTCAATAAAAACCACCACCATGCTTTCCCTATCATATTCTTTTGATCACCTTAAAATTATGTTTATCCGACACTTAATTGGCCCATGGCGCACATGTGCTTTCAGGCACATTATGGCCAGTATCACTCACAGTGAACGTATATGCAGCACACTGTACTTGATTATGATCAATACAGTTACATCATTACATGTCCTTTTTGACTGCTGTATTTCCCATTGCTAGCTGGTGTTTGAGTGAAACACAATCATAATGGAAGAAACTGAGGTGCTTATTTACACGCCCCCTGCACTGCTGCTGCGCCACTTTTTCCCATATTAACAGTGATGCACCGGCAGTGCAAGGGGCGTGTAAATAAGCCCCTGAGTGGCAAAATAGATACTTCAGGCCCAATTACTGGCGGCCTGATTAACTGTGATATGTTTGGTAGCTATTCTTTCTGCACATATCTCATTTATGATTTGTGTGATAATCTCACTAACCCCACCCCAGAAATTTTCCTATGGGAAACACATACCCAGTAAATAACAGCATGTAGATTTTGGTGTGTAAATGTAAATGTCAAGGTACTTATAGAGCGAACTGTCACCAGGCAGCCACCTTGCGGTGTTGCCTTTTGCGGTTTCCTGGCGCTGATACTCATACCGCTGTGGAACCCCTCCTGGCTTTCCCTGTGAAGTGTCCACTCCTGGGCACCCCCAGGGTGAAGCCAGGCATCCTTAGCGCTGTTGGGGCGCTGGTGTGGAGGCTAAGCAAGCTATTGCCCAGAGTTGCAGCGTGGGGCCCGTGATTAGAATAGGCACCGAGGCGAGAATAGACAGGTCCGAGGAAATTGAGCCCGAGCCCCGCCGAGGCGGGAATCAAACCCTGGTCCCTGGCCAGAACTCTGCTTCAGGGTCTGCTGCTCTAACCATTGAGCCACACTCCTCCACGTGCATGTAGACTTTGGTGTGATAAGCATCAAAGTCTGCATGTTATGCCCCATTTTCAGGCAATGATCTTAATTTGGTGTGTTTTTTCCCACCCAACTAAGACTTATCCCTGCTGTTTCAGAATCTATCAGGTGCAATAAATATCACACTCATTTCCACTCCTTTAATAAAGGTCTTAATCTGCCCAGAAGAGGAACAACTATTCCCATCGTGTTACAGCTCTTGAGATATTGACTATGACAGATGTTTATATTTACTGACAGATGTTTTCTATACATTTATATCTTAATTACAACACGTTTAATTGCTCTTCAACAGTTAGGCTTTAGTCTTCACAGTGTGGCTTCAACCACCAAATGTTAAATTGTCTTTGTACAGGGAGCGACAATTGTAATACCTACACAAAAAGTCACTGTGAATACTAGGGCCTGAGCTCTCAAGTGCAGGACTCACAATGCTGTGTTTTTGAACAGCAGGTGGACTAGGCCACATTGAAGACTTTGATTAATAACAAATTGTTGCAGAAATCGCAAGCACGTGTTTTATAATGGAATTAAAATGAACGACATTTACTGGAACCGTTTTTTTTGTTGTTGTGCAAGCTTTATGGGGAGCTATTTTCTCTGTTATTTTGTTTCCAGCTCCAGACAGTTTAATGAAGCTATTCTTTGATACATTATGTGGAGGTGAAAGCTTTAAATTAGAATAAGTGCCACTTCTTTATCGGGGGTTCCTTTGAGGACTGATTAGAAGGCCGCCCTCCTGCCTGCCTGCCTCTTTATGTGTGGAAGTATTGCTGCGCGCACTTGTTTATCGCTTACTTTTGAGTTTCTGCAAATTCTTCCTGTGGTCCAATGGACAGATAGACTAGACGCATCCTTTATCTTCGGGTTAAATAATTCACAGGCTCTCCTTCCCAATTACGCGACTTTATTCTGCTTTATTACAATGAATTTAGTTTGACCTGGCATAGTACATTTTAAGCATATGAGGGTTATAGATCACACTCGCCATGGCTGCAGTTTATGAGTCTGCATTGAAATACACTGCCATCATTACCTTACATGCAAGCAAGAAAATAATTAAAATGAGTTCTGTGTATGTATGTATATGTTATTTCTGAAGAGTGAAACTAGCTAAACGGCAGCACAACGCTGTCGAGGTTAAAGATAACATTTTCATGTGTGCCCTGTTATAATGTAGTAAATACCGTAATTGTCACACAGGTCGGTGGGGTTCTTGGAAACTGATTAGTGGCTGTTTTGAGGGCAATTATCCTTATATAGCTTTACAAGTGTAAGGTGCTTTATCCTGTGCCATGAACAAGTTCCATGTCTCTCTCTTAATTTCCCACTTTTATTGCGACCCCGATTTCACTCTCGCTAAACCACTTTGCCCAGATATTTCCTCTCCACACTGTTCTTAATATTTCGTTATGGTTCATTATAGGTATAGTTGCATATTATCTTTGTTTAAAAAAACACAGAGCATCCCATTGCCCTATTTTTCACCCTACAACTGATCAACTCTGAGAGTTACATTCATAGCATTGAATGAATGAATGAATGAATGAATGAATGAATGAATGAATGACAGAATGACAGTTATAAAGCTCGAGCCACTACCCCAGAAAAGAGCATCCTGGTGCTAAAAACACAAACATGAGCAAAACAAAATTAAGAAGATTGAAAGAACCACGCTTTCAGATTTTTCGTGAAGGAGAGTTAGGTAGGTGCGAGCCTGCATGAGACAGGAATAGAGTTCTACAGCTGAGCAATACTGTGAGAAAAGGATCCGCCATTGCTCCGGCTTTTCTGAATCCAAGGCTCCTGCAAGAGCATAGCGCACAAAGAACACAAAGCATGAGAAGGCCTGTGCAGGCAACCCTTTCTTATAACATAAATAGGACATACACCATTGATAACTCTGTAAACCAGGCACAGAGCTTTCAAGGTACATCTCTATTGGACTGCCAGCCGGTGTAAGATAGGAAGAAGATGTCTAACAGACATACTCCTTGAGAGATTGAGAATTACACAAGCTGCCACATTCTGAACCATCTGTACCCTATTAAAAATAGGCAAGGAGACCCAGTTACAAAGAATTAGCATATTCCAGCAGAGAGGTGACTAAGACCTGAACAGCCCTTTTATGGACCAATAGCAAATAAGGGAGAGCTTTGCAAATGGAGTATAAAAGGCCAAAGCATTTGGAAACCATAATCTGCATGGTAAAAGCAAGACTAGAATCAAGCTAACTGAACACTAGAGTAACCAGGAAAACTAAAGGGCGCTTAACTACACATCTGGGTCAGAGTATCAAATTACATTTCGTATCTAACGGTGCTCGCAGGGGAAGAAGGGTTGGTTACCTACACAACCCTTCCCCTACCCACATGTGCAGATAACAAAACTAAAGAAAAATCCTCCCGAGCACACAAAATGTATATGATCCACAAATAAAGATTTCAATGTCCATACATTTATTCTTCTTGTCTTTAAATCAAGTATTCTTCAGTTGGAACAGCAGACTTCTCTTGTCCGTACATCCAAAACATTCAATTAGGTATTCCTTCAATATAAACCAAATTCTAAGCAGCCAACACGTGTTTCGTCATGCTAGATCAAGCATCCTTGACTTCTTCAGGGCTGCAAACCCAAATAAGCAAAGTATAAGCAAAGAAAAAATATATTTATCTCACACTCTGGTACAAATACATCTCATTCCTCCTTAGTCCTTGCCTAGTAAATGAAAAACGACAGAAGAGCACTCAAGAATTCATAGTAAACCATCACCAAGTGTAACATAGAGTAAAGTCCCAAGGAAAGCTGTAAAAGTTATAGCACCAGATATCTCCTGTTTCAACACCCAGAATTGTGAAAGCCCAAGAGCAAAACTAAAATGTATTTATTAAAAATAATTTTGAAATTATATGCGTAAAATCACCTGAAATTCAGATTCCAAGGTACAAAACGTATAAATTGGTCCGTATCGATATCAAACGCACAACTCTCTATCTGTAAAATCAAGACTAGAATCAAGTAACACACCCAGACTTCTAGTTCAAGTGGTAGGAACAGATAATGGTCTCTGTAAATTAAACCACCAGTCAGAGCACCATAAAGGACAGTTGGTTCCAAAAAGACGACAACCTTAGAATAATTGGGACATGACATATTACAGAACCCAAACGATCTAATCAGAATGGCTAAGGGTGCTATATATCCAGTAAATAAAGTGGGATAAAGTGATAATCCCTTGGGAGCATTGTTGGGGAAATTAAAATTACCTGATTGGAAGAGGAACAAGAAAATCTAATTGGATCTTTCAGCTAAAATAGTTTAATCTATCTCAAAACCAGACCGGAGAATCCAATATTTATCAATGAGCACTGAGTGTGAGACTGTGCAAGTGCTTCATACAGGTCAAGAAGAACCAAGGCGGTCAATCCTCATTGGTCCAGGGTGATTCTAAGACCCTCAACTACAGCTAAGAGCACAATCTCAGTACTATGAGCAGATATAAAGCCAGAATGTGTCTCATCCAACAATTGAATATCTTCCAGATATAATATTAGCAGGGAGTTTACATGACTTTCCATTAACTTGGTCTTGAACGACAATAATGAGATGGGTTTAAAGTTGGAAAAATATTCATATCCGTAAACGGTTTCTTGGGAAGGGGAACTATATAAGCATGCTTCCAACAGGCAGGAACTTCTGCCTCCCTGAGAGATTTATTGCAAATTTCCAGAAGCTTGGGAACCACAAGAGCTTTAGCCAGAACCAATATCCATGAGTGAGGCAAAGATGCCATGGTCCAATGTGATGGTAGTCATTGGGGTACTGATCCCATTGACAATCATCAAATCAAATTCCGACAGCCATCCACTAAGTTGAAGAAAACTAGACGCAGCAGCAGAAGGCATTTCTGATAGAGAGGCATACAAATCAAAGCATATCAAAAATGTTATTTCTTTATAAAACTGTGCCATATCATTATACAACTTCTGTAAATGATGGATAGTGTTGGAACAGCAGAAGGAGAGAATAAACGATTGAGAATAGTGAAAACGTCTTTAGTAGGAATTTTTGCCCTCCATACTAGCGGCGAAAAAAGCAAAGCAAGAATTTTGCATAAGTTGTTAGTAATTCCGAACAGCCATAGGATTCATTTCCTTAGCTGCTGTACTATAGTCTTTTCTCCAATGACTTTTTGCTGCTCTCAACTGTTCCAAATACAAGAGAGACAATAACTTTCTTCTACACAACTTAATGTTCTGAATAGGTGCAATTTTGTCAAGCGAGCTAGAAATCCAAGTATTAAAGGCTTATGCATCATCTACATTAAGCCGAGATCAGCTGTAAGGAGTGTAGTCTAAAGCAGAAACTAACTTTTCTTCAGTTCTTTATGCCAAGGCCTTGTTTCATATTAAGTGGCTTCGGTTTAGGTGTATCACCGACATTATTCAAACTGATATGAAGTGGTACCTGAAAATAGCCTGACCAAAAGTACTGGAATACCTACTGTGAAGGTATTGTGAGACATGAAGATGGAATGTAGGATATGGACTGCTGAGCGATTGAGAAGGGAGATGACCTGTTTCATTCCTAAATCATCCAGTGCATTAATGATGATCTCTATTGTATCTTTGTCATCATCTATAATGTCCCTCACCGGTCTTTCTCTTTTTATCAACAAAGTGTACAGCCAATATATATGGTAACACATGTCGGCATCAAGGAAACTGGCAAATAATCACAAAAATATTTTCAATTTTGCTCCTACCTGCATTTTTATTTGTACAAGTTGTTAGAAATAGTAAAAGCCATATAGCAATCGTATCTGCTCTATTAGTTTTATTGATCCATATGTTGGGGGTCCCATGATTTAAAACTGCCCGCGGTGCTCCAAGTTTTTAGATATCTCTAGATACGTCCAAACACATTCTGTTTCTGTCACATCACTGCTGCTTGAATGTGTCTGACGTCAATTGCCGATGCCATGGTCCTGTAAGGGTACATTGTGGTACTCACAGCCCCCACCATCAGCAAAGTCAAAGTGCTCACAGTCGCAGCTGTTACAAATCCGAAATGGAGAATAACTTCCTCTGCATGGGGGCTTTTTAATTGCCAGTTTGCTGCCATGGAGCCTCTTGGAAAAGCTACCTGGGTGTTTTTCACTCCACTGGGACAGTGCCCACAGTCTAGCTCAGCTTAAAACATTTCTGCTCCCGGGAAAAAAAATGAACGTAACTTTTACTGACAAGACAAACCTCCCATTCAAATCTCACTCTGTTCACTTAACCTGGACTTCCAGTGCCCATGAGCCAGATGAAAGCCCCAGACGGGACCTTGCTTTATTTTCCCAACATCTGTCCCCCTCATTGACAATGCCCAATTTCCTGAGTGTCCTATTGACTTAGTGCAAAACAGTTTAGCACAATTTGATATTTTGCTTTCTTTTCTTTTCTTTTCTTTTTTTCTTTTCTTCTCTTTTCTTTTCCCAAGTTGAATATGTTTAGCTTGTATATTCACTTTTTATAATTAACATTGCTTTGAGCGCTTTTACAGTTGCCCAGCGGTTCATAGGATGATGTGACTAACACAAGCTATCAATTATATCTAAGTTGGTAGCTCTTCCTGTCTTACTGCTTAAGAATGATGTAGGAAAGCCAACATCTGGCATCTTTGTATTCGTTTGGAGGCTCAAGCCTCCTCTATGACGTTTTCAAGACTTAGCACTCTAGAGTAAAAGCGCTATATCAAAATTCAAATAAATATGGAGGTGTCCTCACTTGGACAACTGTCCGTTGGTACAAATTGGGCTGATTGGAGTCAGTATTGGGCGAGGGACTTCCTGACCTCATCCTACAGTGGTATCTTCCAAGCTGTAACATAAGCATGTCTCCAGGGATCCCCGAAGTGAGCCTAGCAAGTGGCTGATGCATGGGGCTCTCTGCACTCTGTCCTCGGGTTGAAGTATTTGACAGTCACAATTAGCTATAAATATGTCTATGGGGTTTGTACTTAGCATTAAGCGTAGAATCTGGCAAGTCTCATGCAGGGGGAACTGTAAACACTATGCAAACCATATTGTGAGGGATTTCATCAAATTAGGGCCGCCGCTCCAAGTGAGTTAATAATAATACTGCACAGATAAATAGTGTTCGCAATCATCTCTGCTTCTCATATTTAAGGCTTGTTAAATGGTACAGCTGTTTCTGCGCCAGTCTGTATTTTTTTTCAGGCTACTTAATGTTGTTCATTTTAGTAAGTAGTGGTACTAGGTTTTCACTGGTAAGACCCACTCCAGAGAAGAGGGCTTCTTAACAGTACCCCTACAACACTTAACTTCATCTCGTCTCCAGGGGTATAGCTAAGAGGGTAATTTAATCTGTGGGTGTGATTAGATGTGACTCTTCTGGAGTTACACTATAGTTCTTCTGCTAAGGTCTGTGGTCTACTGGTATGGTACCGAAGCACTTGTTTCGAAGAAGCGGACAGGAGCAGCGGAAGAGGCGAGCAAGTAAGGGCTCACTTTGAACAGATCAGAACAGGTCACTCTAACCACATGATTGAGTTCTTTCACTGCTCAGGATTGGGCATGAAGGGGGCATGAAAGCAGCCGAAGGATGAGAAGGCAGTTTGTTTGGCCACCGCCGGTAGCACCGCTGCTCCATATCAAAGGCACAGCACTGCCATTTTGTCACGTGGACTGCCTCAGGGCACAGTAAATGGCAGGTCTTTGTACTTCAAGCATTCCAGTCAATGGTTTATGTTGTGAATTAGGAGTGGCCGAGAAATACATAACATACTCTGCATAATCCCATGGAGTTTTTTGGTAAGTCAGCGGAATTCCACAGAATTAAACTCTGAGAGCTCCGCCTAGGCCTAGTATTTACAAGCGATAAAGAATGTACAGTACTAGTAGAGACAACTTTCTAATTGTCAGACCATTCAGAATTAAAGCTACGGATGGGATTATAGTGCCAAACATATCTCTTGCTACTTCTGCTGCACCTTGTCTAGCTCCAGGTTTTGTTTCCCATACAGGATCATTAAAATGTTTTACATGGTAAATCTTTGGGAAAACATGTACGATGTCATTCATGGGGCAATATAAAATATGCATACTGTCTACAAATAAAGTACAATCCAGAAATCACAGGATACTGTCCCTACAAGTGAAGTTCATTCTTCCTCCTCAAACTAAAAACATATTCACATTCACTCAATCCTAAAAACAACGGGTCTATATAACTCTGATCAATGTGTATACACAGCTTTCCCTTATGTTGCCAACCTAAAGTCAAAGCAGGCAAATTTCCCTTCACCTTATGTTCAATTTCTTCACTATTCCACTTATAATGTCTCTTAAGATCTTTATTAGTTTCACATTTGGACTCTAGATCTCTCTTTTTACTTTCCACTAGATTCAACAATTTCTTCTCCATATCTGACATTGAACAAATCAAATTATGTCAGTGTGCATTTGTAGTGTCTAATGACTTAAGGGGCACCCACTATTTGCCTGCAATCTCTGCACCTTTAAAATAAAGATTCTCAATCTAATGTTTGAATATAGTTACTTCTGAAATGACTAAATAATAATTTGAAAATAATGTTGGAAACTAGCCTGTCTATAGAATAAGCTTAGATAAAGACTACAAGAAATTCCATATGTCAAGATAATGTGATGGTAGGTAATACCTTCTGCAAAAGAAGCAGGCAACTGAGTACAAACATAACAATCTCTCGCATTCATAGTGTTGATATATCCATATAATAATCTAAAATAAGCGTTAGAAGAATAATCTCCTCTTGATAGAGCTGCGTGAAACTTCTTAGCCCCCATCAACTGTAGGTTACTATTAGCAGGGTGTGGTGCAGCAGAAGAAACAGTAAACCTAATCTCTGCTGACCTATACATAGCTGGAGCCTGTAAGCACTATGATTAATTCTACAACTACAGCTATTAATGTGCCTGTTATGATGCACCTGAAACTGTTAGCATTAAAATTGGCTTCCATTTTTTCGTTGGAGCTTAAACCTTTGAGTGGAAAGTTATGGCTGCAGAGTCTTCTCTATTGATTTCCACCTGTGCAAGCAGCAAAACCAAAGTTCAAATGAAATGCAACAAAAATATGCACAAATGTCTTTATGATCCTTCCTTAGCTCTACTCCGTGTTCTTCTAAAAGACAGCCTTTGGCTACTTCAGCTGCCTCAGGCCATGGTTCACTTCTTTCTTCACTACAAAGTCTATTTAAATGTCTCTAATGAGAAACGGTTCAAGTTTATTGACAATCAGTACCAGAATTAAGTGTTTGAGTTCATCAACTAGCACAGAGAACTCATTTGCATCCTGAAAAGGAAACTCAGCCACATTTAGGATGAGATGTCTCAGGGCACTCAATCTTAGTATGAAAGGAAGTTCAAAAGTAAGATCAAACTGAAGATCAAGTTCCCGACATTTCAGTTGAATTTTCACATGATCCCTGAATTCCCAGAATTCGTTCTCCCTATCATTTCCATTCAGGGGAAAAATACCTCCGACAGGGCACTCTCTCTCACTTTGACCTTCTGAGTTTAGTCCTTCTACTTCTCCATCACTCAGATCAGAATTCTCAGTGTCCTCAGGGATGACTGGGAGGTCACCTTCTCCCCCCGGGATCAGTCTCCCCTCTCCTGCCTTCTCGGCCAACATTCTCCAGGCAGCCATTCATGATACTACAACACTAGGCCCTTCATTGAAGTCAGAATATGGCTTAGTCACAACTACAGGACTAGCCACTCCTTCTTCAGCTTTGACAACCAACTCTCCAGGACCCCCTTTATACTGAATAAGAGCTGTTTCAGGTTCCTGCTGGAACCCCTACAACTTGACTAACCTGCTGCCGTGGTCTGTCGACCACCACTGGCGCTTCTGGGAGAGGTTCTGTTTTTTATTTAATCAATGGGACAGGGAACTCGGCGAGTGTGGGCAGAATGCACTCAGTTGGGGAGCCCTCCACACTTCACAGCAGTCATGGTGACAAGGATCAGTTGGAACAGCCCATACCAGCGAGGCTCTGCACAACTCTTTCATATGTATTTTTTCACCAGGTTCCTGTCACTGAGGCTGAGGTCATGACATTGCTCCTGGTGAGGTGAGGCTGTGGTGGCTTCCACCTGATGAGACAAAGACTGCACCACATCAGCCACTCCTCTGCAGTGGTCAAATATCAGATCACCAGTAATGTTCACAAGCGCATTTGCAGGCACAGCTGGCAATTTCATTGCCCTCCCTATGATGATCCGTTGAGGGGACAATCCTGTCTTCCGATCAGTTATGCTGCGGAGACTCAGCAACACAAGCAGCAAAGAGTTAGGCCATTTCAAGGATGTAGAAGCACACACTTTTTCAAGCCTGGATTTCAAAGTTCCATTGACCTGCTCCACCAGACCCAAAGCCTCAGGTCTGTAGCTACAATGCAGTCTCTGTTCAACTTGTAAAGCAGCGCACAGCATCCTTAGGATTTCATTGTTAAAACGCATGCCTCTTCAGATTCCAAAGAAGTCAGGAAGCCAAATCTTGGTATTATCTCCCTCAACATAAACTTTGCTTCTGTGAGACTATCATTCCCTCTTGCAGAATATACCTCAACCCATTGTGAAAATATACATACATCAAACAACATGTACCTCAGTCCATTGCATACAATCATCTCAATGAAATCCAAATGCATTCTATTAAATGGACCACCTGATCTTCCTATGTGACCCAGTGTTACTGCAGTTCCTTTCCCCATATTATTCTGTTGACACACAGTACATTTGTGGCACAATACGTCAGCCATTAACCTGAACCTTGGATTGAGCCTAGTCTGCCTAAACACCCGTACCATTGCATCCCTTCCCATAAGTAGGACCGTGATAATTCTTGGCCATTGGAGATAAAAGACTGTTAGTCAACACTGGTCTCCCATCTCCGGAAACCCAAATCTCATCCTCGTCTCTCTTGACTAAACCTACTTTGACTCAGCTCTGCTGTTCTGTTTCTGACACTTCTTCCTGCAACCTCTTGACTTCCTCCCATGTATCAGCTGTAGTTAACAAAAGGTTGTAGTTGGTCTCGTCTTTTCCCTCATTTATATACTCTCCATTAAAGGTACAAGCATTGTGAGCAAAGTATCTGGCAACTTCATAGGCATATCTGTTGCCAACAGTAACATAGTCATCCCCTTACAATGTGCCGCATAGTTACCAACAGCAATTTGTGCAGGTGTCTGTAATCCTTTCAGGAGTTTTTGGACTTGCTCCCCATTGTGAAAGGGGCGAGGCTGAGGAGGTCATAAACCGACTTGGGACCATAACTGTCCGAAATCAGAAACAACAGCAAAGATGGACTGACCATCAGTGAAAATAGTCACTTTCTGCTGGTCCGAGAAATACCATGCTCTACTAAGCGCAATCAATTCAGACACTTACGCTGAAAACACTCCTTGGAGTCACAATGATTCTTCTACTTCTGAAACTGTACAGATTGAATAAGCAGCTCCTAGATTTCCTTCATGGTCTTGTAAGCACTATCCATCCACAAACAATGCAAAATCAGATTTAGGAAGTGGCTCATCTTCTATAGCTGGACTTTTCTTGGTGCAAAATTCAGTGACATTGAGACAGGCATGCTCCACTTCATTTTCATCATTGTCAATTTCAGGAAGAAGCAACAGGGTGGCAGGTTCCAACACAGAACTTCTTTTTAAAGTTATATTTTCAGCTACCGGCTCCTCATACTGGGTCATGCGGCTGTTTGTCAAATGCTGTGTGTGAGTATGAGTCAACAGTATTTCCACGGAGTGAGCCATGTATATCGTTAAAGAATGACCCATGACAATGCCTTCACACCTCTCTATGCTGACACCTGCAGCTGCCACAGATTTAATACATCATAGCAATGCTGCTGCTACTGGATCTAATGTAGCTGAAAAGTAAGCCACAGGTCTACGGCACTTTCATGTGCTTGTGAAAGCACAGAGAGAGTGGAGCCCTCCCTCTCACTGCAAAAAAGCACAAACACTTTATTGAAATCAGGCATTCCTAGTGCCGGGGCACGGCAAAATGTTCTCTCATCTCTAGGAAGCCAACCAAACAGTCATTGTCCCAGTGCACCGGATCCAACACATCCTTGTGTGTCAACCTCTGTAAAGGCTTGGCCAGTAGGGAAAAGTTGGGTGTCCACTGGTGACAGTAGCCCACCATTCCCAAACACATCCTGACCTCTTTCTTGGTTGTTGGTGGTTTCATTTGCAAAACAACAGACATTCTCTCCTGTGACACCTTTCTAATTCCTTTCTCAATATAATGATCAAGATACAAGACTTCTCTCAAACAGTACTTCAGCTTATATGGGGACACTTTATGTCCATCCTCACCAAGTAGTTGTAAAACAATAGTGTCAATTATGCAAGCTTCCAGAGTATTTGGCGCAATCACCTGGTCGTCAATATACTTTACCAGGACCGAGTTACAGGGCATCACTAAGGACTCCAAATTCTTCTTAAGGATCTGGTTGAAAATGCATGGGCTCACCGTATACCCTTGTGGTACTCGGCACCATGACAAAACAGGACTGCTCAGCCTAAATGCAAAGAGGAACTGCCTGCCCTTGTGCAAGGGTATGGAGAAGACAGCTTGACACAAATCGATGACAGAGAACCACTCGGCATCACATGGAATTTGAAACAATATCAAAGCAGGATTTGTTACCATGGGACAACAGGAATAACAATATTGTTTATCTTGCAAAGGTCCTGTACTATTCGTTACTAACCACTAGGCTTCTGCAGACCAATAATGGGTAATTTACATGGGCTCCCCATAATCTCATTCAAAATGCCTTGCTGAATCATTGTCTCAATTACTTGAGTTATCCTGGCAATAGTCAAATTATACTGTGGTGTTCAGGAATATTCAGCATTTAGCTTTATATGTATACGTACAGACTCAACTGCTTTAATGAGTCTAATGTCCTTTTCTGAAAAACCCCAAACTTCTGACCTTACTGTATCTGTGAGATCAATGGATAATTCTTCTCTTGTCATCAGAGAGTACAGTGCAAAAGCCAGATTTTGATTAACGATTTTAAAGGCCACATCCTCATCCAAGGTTTGTAACTCCACAACTCTTGGTGTACAATAAGTGGTGCAATTCAGCGTGCGCAACAAGTCATGTCCTAACAAACTCACTGGACTCAAATCACAGCTACGAACTTGTGATTATCCTCAAGTCAAAGTTTCCTATTTTTACGAGCGTGCCCTCAGTCATGGTATTCCTCATCTGTTGATTAACAATTCCAACAACTTGTATACTACTTCCCTAGAGGAATAGGTTTGGAACAACAGCTGTTCTCACAGTAGAACGGGTAGCACCGGTAACAACCAAAAATGATACAATGTGGCCATATACCTAACCATCTACATATGGGACACTCTGGTCAACCTCCAAGACTGCACCAAGCACACAATCTTCCTCCCCCTCAGGCACTGTCAGGAAGACTGATCAATGCTGTAATTGTCAACATTCCAAAATGCATTCTGGTTCACATTCAGGGCTTTATTTGAATCAAATCTAGGGCAGTTGTAGATTGCTGTGGCATTTGGGGTTGTGGAACCTGCATCACTGTGGCTGATAGGGGATTAAAGGTCTGAGATCTCAGTCTCTGCACATTTTGTGACAGCATGGGGTTACTATTCGGAGACTGTGTAAACCCTGGGTTCTGACCTTGATTTGCAGGATTAAAATGACATTCTCGCTTCCAATGCCCCAACCTATTACAATAGTTGCACGGATTCGACTTTTTCAATGTGGCTACATTAATTCCGGTACTCAGATCAATTGGGACACCTCAATCCCTACCTGGTGACTGAAAACCACCTCCACTGTGCATGGCGGGAGCTCCTTATGGGTACACTCCCTGCATAGAGGGTGCATTCCAACAAAGGGCAGACCCTGACCTCCTCTCCGGGCAGCCTTTATTTCTGACACCATGAGTTTCTCCTTCAATTTCTTCTGCCTCATATCAGTCTCATCATTATAATACTTGGTGTATTGCAAGATCTCATCAACGACCTATTCTGCCAGCAAATCAAATGCTGTTGCAACATCATGCTAATCTCAGATCTCAGTCCTGTCTTATATCTAGACACAAAATGTCCCATGTCCTTGGTCTCCAAGGTTTCCATTACACTGTAATGTTTAAATGCCTTCAACAACCTCTCATAATATGCATGAATCATCTCTTTAGGTTCCTGGGTTGTGCAGTCAATCTTGACCCAGTCAATATCTTGGGGTGACACTTTCAACTTCAACCATGTCATCTCCTGATTGTACTTTCTCATTACTATGGGTGACGGCCCATTAGTCAAAGGATCCCTCGCCGGTACTCTCTTAGGCAAATTTGTAGCTATCTTACATGCTGTCTACAAATCACTTGGAACCACAAAATCAAACAAAGTATTCAGATCAGTCTTCCACAACATTCTAAATTTTCACAAACCACTCAACCTGTTCATACCATTCCACAGGTTTCTCTCTTAAACTAGTGAAATCATTATTGAATGACACAAGATCCCTCCGACTCCAAGGTAAATGAACATAACTGGTTACCTCCTGTTAAAGGCAACTAATAACTTCACCCCATCCCTCTCCGGGAGGAGGCAGTTCCCCCATCGATCTTTTGGGGTTTTTCCATTTTGACCGTTTAATTTCCCACTTATGCAGCGCACTTCATAGTCAGATGCTTTGAATTAAGTCCTGAATTTGCATTTTCAACCCTGGTATTCTCATATTGTCAAAATCCTGATTGCAAAATCAGAGCCAGTGGCTCTGCTGTAAAGCCTTTGTTTGCTCCAAATTTACTTCATTTTCTGAGCTATTTCATATAATTTATCATGAGCTTACTCATAAACAGAAGCTCATTTTGTATCTATTCGATCCAATTCAAGTCTTCCACATATCAGGATGACTTGATCATGCCTTTACTTATTTCTATGCTTCCACTTTTATTCAAGGTTCCATTAAGAGCCTGCGGCCATTCACCTAGCTCTTGAGCATCAAGTCTATGTGACACCTCTGAAGTGTTTGATACTGTTCTTTTAATGGGGGTGCTACTATGCGCATTCAGGGGTGGCTCCCAGGTAATCGAATACAAATCTGGCAACCCCTGAAATTACCTCAAAGGTCCATATCCAGTCTGATTCACTGTTTGTTCTACACCCATACCTCAAGGGGAACTCACATTCATTGGGACCAAGGGAATAAACCTCACATTCATGCTTGTAGGCACATGCTCTGGGGATCTCGACTTGGTTGGAGCTGCCAAATTATGAGTAACACTTCCCTTGGAGCTTGGATTATATATAGGAACTACAAGGCAAATGGTGACAGGGACAGTGAGAGCGTTGGGAACATTTGAGGATACAGGGGGGCTGGGGGCACACATCCCTGAACTCCTCCCCCCATTGAGTTTTGATTCAATTCAATTCATAAAGCTTTATTCGGAGCTTGACAACAAAGTCCATAAAAGCAGTACACATAAAAACATCGATGGTACACATAAGCTAATAACAAAAATAATTCATAAAAAACTTCATCAATGGGGTTAAAACAGAATACATAAAATACAACAATATCAATTTTAAAAGATGATAATACTAGGCCTAGCCTTGATAGCTTTTAAAAGGAATGTGGCTGTAAAAAAAAACAGACATCGGGAGAGGGGTTAAATATCAGTTTCATGACATCCTTAACTGTTCTGACACCGAGTTTCTTATACAGGGGTTTTAAAAATGCAATACGGTAATTACCATATAGTGGGCAAAACAATAGAAGGTGCATTGTACTTTGGGCTGTAGTTCCATCACAGGGACAAGGACCCATGGGGTATTTTTTGGTATTAGGAAACGCCACCAAATGGTGAACAATTCCGAAGCGCAGTCTGATTAAAACGAACCTGTGAGAGGGCCTAGTAACAAAGCTCAAATAAGATTGATAACCTGACATCTCACAACAGCTGTCATAGAGCTTGCAGGTGGATAAATTGCTACTGGCCTTCAAATGTTGCTCAAACTTTAGTGACAACCAAATAGACTTCATTTCGCTTTTGGACATACTATTGGCAGCATAACAGTCCTCATAAAGATTAACACCATATATGTCCTTAAAACTGTGCATAACAAATTTTACCCAGGGGATCTTCAAATGATTATCTAGAGATAAACAATCCTTAATAATAGCTCGGTTCATGGAGGTCTCCTCCTTAGCCCAGATCGCACGCCACAGCATTAAAGGTCTATGGGCAATGGAATCTAGAAGATGGGATATTCCAAATTCCCTATGGACCAAATGCGTTGATGCTGAAGTAGGCAAGCAGAGTAACCTTTTTAGAAACAGGTTTTCCTCCACTTGGAGACTCCCAACCGAAACATGCCCCCAGACACCTGCTCCATAAAGGGCAATTGAAAGGCACCTCATTTGGTAGATCTTCAGCATGTCACTAATCCGTTTATCCCCGATCTTATAGGCGAACGTGAATACCCCGTGAGCACATTTCGCCATTCTTGCTCTAACGTGGGTGACTTCGCTGGTCCAGCTACCTGTCTTGGAAAAGGTGATACCCAAGTAGTTAAATGTATCTACCGTCTGTACCCTCTGTCCTTCCATAAAGAATGAATGAGGTTTTTTACGGCCCTTACCACATTCCATGACAAAGGTCTTTGTTTTGTTAATGACCAGCTTCCTTTCCCCAATAAACAGGGAAAACCTGTCCATAAGGCGTTGGAGGCCTACAGGGGTCCTAGAAAGAAGTACTGCGTCGTCCGCATACAGTAATACCGGGATATAGGAGTCAAGAATCATTGGGGCATCTGCCCCCACAGACCTTAAGACAGAGTCTACCTCGTTGATAAAAAGTGTGAAAAGCAATGGGGCTAACACACACCCCTGCCTAATGCCACGCTTAACAGCAAACTTAGGAGTACACTCCCCGCCCGGGCCGTACCGAACGCTAGAGCTAAGGTTAACGTACAGTCTAGCCAGGAAATGGACAATGCCCTCCGGTGCCCCCATACCAAGTAGTGTCTCCCAAAGAATCTGATGATTAACCATATCGAAGGCACTACTAAGGTCGGCGAAACAGAGGAAGAGGGAACCTTTCTTGGCCATAGTATATTTCCCAATTAGTAGTTCTAGGTTGAGGCACTGTTCAACTGTGCCTCTGCCCTTCCTGAATCCATATTGGGAATTGGCCAGGATATTATTATCTTCAGCCCATTCTTCTAATCTGACAAGGAGCACCCGGCTCATAATTTTCACGGACGAATCGAGAAGGGAGATAGGCCGATAGTTCTTAGCATCACCCTTCTCCCCCTTTTTATAGATGGGGATAATAATAGATTCCTCCCATGTAGGCGGTGCACCAAGTCTCACAGCTGTATTAAATACCTTGGTCAGTAATGGGCCCCAGATTTCAGGTTCTTTTTTGTAAATATCCACCGGCACACCATCAGGTCCCTGAGCCTTCCCACCTTTACTTGCAACAATGCATTTCTTAACCTCGGCACAAGTAATATCTAGGGGAATAATTGGCCGGACCCCACCACCATTGTCCATGTGTTTATCAGAATCAAAAATCAGGGAAAAGTGGGAAACCCAGCTTTCCACGCCAACGTTAGCTGACAGGATAGGCGCAGCCTCGTCCCTTAAGAAAGGGCTGTTGACTGTGGCCCAAAACAGCGAGGAGTCAGAGGTTTCGGCGGCCCGATCTAACTTATCCCATGCCTCACGCTTAAGTTCTGCCTTCCTTACTGACACGGCTGCCTTATAGGTTGCCCTAAGATGCCGGATAAGAGTAATGTCCCTCTGTTTTTCTGCCAATGCCACCTTAAGGCTCTTCAGGGCAGCAGTACAGGCATGATCAAACCACCCCCTTAGCCGATTTGAATTGCCCTTAAAATTAATGGTGAATACTGCTTCTATGGAGTGATTGATATCGACAAATGTATTCAGGATTACAGCTGTCGATTCTTCACTCACTAGGATAGTTTCAATTTCTTTAGAGCAGTTCTCAATGATGGAACTAGACAGGAGGTCTGCCTTCTCTCCCTTCCACCTAATTCTAAATCCATTTGGTCTATGTGGTTCAATGTTATCCACAATACTAGGTTTGGGACCTACATTAGTTTTCCAAAAGGCCAACTCCATGGTCAGGCAGTTGTGATCACTAATCAAATTATCTACTACCAGAGGGACTGAACACCATGGAATAAGGCTAGTGGAAGTACAAATAAAATCAATGACAGAGTTAGCGTTTCTGCCCGTGAAGGTAGGGACAATTTCATCACGGACACCCCTCGCATTCCCCATGATCACCATATCATATGTCATCAGGATTTTATTTAATGATTCCCCATAAAGATTATGGGGAAAATGGGCGACTCCCTCTCCTTGGGTACTTAAAAAACCACAGACCCTATGGGCAGAGGACACACAGGTAGAAATATTAAAATCACCCAACCAGATAAATTCAAAAGCGATTTCATTTCCTGTAACAATTTTAACCAAAGCTTCCTCCAAAGCAAAAGCTATCCTTTGCCTAGAATTATCAAAAACATTATTATAAAAATTGATTAAAAGGATATTCCTATCCTGCTCCTTACAAAGCCAAAGGATCTGGGAATGGTCCCCCACCGGGACATGTTTCTTTACTACAAACGGGGCGTCAACAGAAATCAGTGTCAGGAGGCCACCCTTGGCTCTTCCTGAGTTTGAAGCCACTGCAGGTATTGAATACGAGACAAACCCGTTATAGTTAATGGGGACCAAACTCCAGGTTTCCTGGAAACATAAAATATTAAAAAGATTGATAAAATCAAACCAACCTAAGCAATCATCCTTGTGGGAAAGTCCCGCAACATTCCAACAAGCTATGACACTTGAACCAGAGTTAACTAAACATGTGGAAGGGTTCATCGGGGACCTATCCCCTCTCACGTTAACCAGATCTTCTTGGTCGCATGCCACAGTAGAGTCCAGTTTGCTTACACCAATATTGTTAATAATAGTTGTTGATATCCTGGAGGCCCCAATGTAGCTCACTTTGCTCGAGTCCAGGTCCTCCGTCCTAGCACCATCTATGGACGGCTCCAGTCAGTCATTGTAATCAAGCCCACTTAATGGCTGAAATCTATTAAATGTAGAGATAGTGGGTGTAGCACCCATATCCTGTACTCTAGGCCTATACCAATGGCGCTCAACAACAGATTGAATGACAGGTTGGGTTGCAAAATCTCTGTAAAAGTACCCAAGGGGCCGCAGGGATATACCATGTTCGGTCACTGGGAGAGAAGCGGCTTTAATTAAAACTGTGGAGGTAAGTTGAGGGTTGCGAAAGTTGATGACTATACAGTCGCCTTCGCATGTCTTACGGGACTTACCAACCCAGTTAGTTCTCCTGGTACAAAGTATATCTCTGGATAGTGCTATAGGGAAATCACACTGTCGGTGGAGCCAGTCCACAGTTTTATTCTTTAATGACGAGTGTGATTCTACACTGGCAGGATTGCTATCAAACCTCTTAACAGGGGGGACGTTCATAAGGACAGCAACAAATGGTGCACACGTAGGTGGCAGGTTCGGTTGGGGGTTTCTGGAGCTAGGGAAGTTATCATTGTGGCCCAACGATTCCCCCGGTGCTAAAACGGCGGGTGGTTTAGTAGTGTTTTGCCGCTGAGATGGTACATTGGGAACCGCAACAGGCTTTCCAGGGGCACACCCGGGTCTGCATTCAGAACTACTGTTCTCGGCCATCAATGGGGCTGTATCGGAGGTAGTTAATGAAATTTCCTCAGGCACCTGTGTACCAGTAATATTGGATGGGGCTGGACTAGCCTTGATAAAAGAATCCAAGATACCTCCCAATCTGACTACTTCATCGGCAAGAGTAGAAAGTTTGGTCAATAAAGGTTTAACAAATATGTCAAACTTAGCAACTATAGCCTGGGTTATAAGATCCAGCTGTTCTTTATCTAAAGTGACCTTAACTCCTTCCGTTAGCACAGATTGGGCTGGGACATTTATCTGCGGGGTGGTGTCCTTTATATTAGTATGGCGATTCCCTCCTCGCTTAGACTGTATGGGTTTAGTAATGTTCCTACAGGTGCGTATTAATTTTTGGCGTCTGGGAACAGACTGACTGGGGATAGGTACATCAGGTAGAATAGCTTGGCCTGGTTCAGGGTCGATCGTGGACTCAGGGGTGTCGCTATCCAAACTGATAGTGTCAGTGACAACTCCCTCAGATATACAATCAGGGGGTAATAAGGGAGTATTAAGATCCTGAACAAGGGGGTGCTCAGAGGCCAAACAAATGGGCGGGGGGGAAATCAAACTCGATGACCCAGGACGACCTAATGATTTCCGACGTTCCTGATTAATTTTATCGACCATCTTAACCAAATAATTGTCCATGGTTGTGGTCGAGGCTGCTATTTTTGCTTTAGGCATAATTAGCAGATCGGACTCCGGGACCCCCCAGAAATTTCTTATTGTAGACACCAACAACAATATACCAGGGTTCCCCAAATAGGTTATCACATATAACTTCCAATCCCCGGGGAGCTTTAAACAGTAACCAACAGTAACTTGGCAATCAATACACACCACAGAGTGAACAATAGTAAACTTAAGTAACACAGGTATTCAAAAGCCAGTCTGCTGCTCCCACCTGCCCCCTCCTGTCCCGGACTGTCTCAGACTGTCCGCCCTTAGTCCGGGCTTCGTCCAGGGCGTCCCGCGTCGCGTCCCGCTCCGCTTGTAATGGTGCAATTTGGCCAAAAGAACATCCAATGGAAAATAGGGGTGGATCGTTATCCCGTTAGTGGGCGGGATGGCGGGAGGGCGTGCCGCTACACAGCTGCGGCGCTGCGGCGCTCAGGGCTCCTGGGACCTGCAGTCCCGTCCGGCGATTCCTTCAACTGCGGTAATGTCAGCCTCCACCTTCTCCTTCAAAACGATGCGGGACCCGCGCCAGCGGGTTCCGCGAGTGATTTTATCCCGTTAGTGGGCGGGATGGCGGGAGGGCGTGCCGCTACACAGCTGCGGCGCTGCGGCGCTCAGGGCTCCTGGGACCTGCAGTCCCGTCCGGCGATTCCTTCAACTGCGGTAATGTCAGCCTCCACCTTCTCGGTGCAGGCTGCCCAGAGAAAAGGCATACTGGTGCCTCTCTATGCCACTGTAGGAGAGGGGGAAGCTCTTCTCCGGGGTGTGTTCTGGCCCCACGAAGTAGAAAGGCGAGAGATGTCGGCGAACACTGATGGGACGTGGAGGATACCTTAATTAAGTTCCCCGAGTTTTGATTCATATGCTCAGGGTTGGCCCCCATTTTATTAGAACTCACATTCACTGGTGCAGTAGCAATTTCAGAATTTCTGCGAGCATTAAAGTTTTCATCCTTCTCCTGTTTGGGTCTCATTTTATGAAGGTGGACACTCTGACAACAGCACATCTAAAAGAATATGTGTCGCTGTCATAGTCTTCACCTCTCTCAACTGATTCCCTTGTCTCATTTTCTCTCACTTTCTCTCTTTTTCTTCTCCTGTCGGCCCTTCTCAAATTTGTCACCTGTCAATGCTGTATACAACTTCGCTCCCTCTATCATATCTGTTCTCCACTTCTTCTGTTCTGCGTTCCACTTTGCATCAATATATGTACGCACTGCCTTTCTAGTTCTTCCGTGATACCTTTACTTCTCTCTGGCGTGATCTGCATGCTCCCAAGTATTGAGCACTTCAAACAGCATAGGTTCAAGCTGTGGTTTCATTTCATATAAAGTCCTCCTCAAAATAGTTCTCATATTAAATTTACCATAGCATGGTAGCACCAGTGCACCTTCTTTCTCAGTGATTTTGTGCCATTGTTTAAGCCATATACAAGTGTTTATCTCTATATTTTTCTCCATATAATAACCTGCAGTATCTTCAGGTGGTGCTTCTCTGCCCTCTCTAACAGGTAAGGTCACATCCCTCCACTCAAATCTCGAATGACTTAGAACAATTCATTTTTCAGGTAAAATGCCAATAATCACAATGAGGCGTGTTTGTTTTAAAGCAGAACCCAATAATTGACTCAAAAGTCTTATTCCAAATCAACAACCAATAACAGAGCAGCACTCTGGGATGCAGACAACCAATAACAGCAACACCTACACCAACCGACCAATCCCACTATGGCATACTGTGCCATTAGTCTCACCCCTTGCAGCGGGTCACCCTCTTTCACAATTTTTACAAATGCACTCTTTTCAGCAATTGCACATGCAAACAAATACAATGCAATGCCAAGAAATACTTATTGTCTGTTTTACTAAAGAAACCTCAAGACTGAATTTGTCCTAATCGCTCCACCCAACCAAACAATCATCATTGAAGAATGGCTTAAATAACTAACAGTGCTCAACCGCCAACCTCATATTATTGACTCAGCAAAATTGCTGGGATTAACACTTGACAGAAATCTAAACATGCACAAACATATCAGTGGTGCAACAAAAGGAGCAAACATTCAGATGAACACTTGAGAAAATTAAAACCCTTCCTTCCCGCAAATGACTTCAAACTGGCAGTTCAAGCACTTGTAATCCCAAGACTAGACTATGGGAGTGCAATGCTTTGCAGTCTTCCCAAATATACAACGCCCTTCACAATTCAGCGGCCATGCTCATCATGGGCTCAGAAAGTAACTGCCACATTACCCCCAACCTTAGAGCTCTTATCTGGCTACCATTTGAAGTAAGAATTCATCTAAAAATCGCTTGCATGACTCACAAAGCCCTACATCACAATACTCAGAGTTATTTGGCCCAGAAACTGGTGCTCTCATGTGGCAACAGATTCTCCAGACGTTCTAGCAATCTTCTTCTGAAACCACAACGATTTGCCAAAAAGAAAACATACAACCGTGCCTCCTGGGGAATCGCTCCTAGGATATGGAACGCACTTCCCACGGAAGCCAGGCTGAATCCCTCTTCTACCTCTTTCAAGAAAGAAGCAAAAATCTCTACTCTTGAGTAAATTCACATGAACAATGTATCTAACTCTCATTACGGTTGTTTGTATAACAAGACGTATTCATGACATACAGTGTTCTTTTGTTTCATCTTTCTACCCCTGTAAAGAACTCTGATACCTGCAAGGGTCATGTTCGCGCTATATAAAACCTTCAAAATAGATAAAATAAATCACCCTATGCATAAAGCGCCCAGTTATCTACTAATGTCATGCCCACACTATAAATGCACCCAATAATATAGCAATAATTGAATAGATGAACCAGTAAATGATCTCTGTGAACTCACAAGTGCCTTTTGTCACTGGCATTGAGCAAAAACCTGCTTTGACTTTTGCTTTGCTGCCTCCATAGATTGAGTTTTCTGGTTCACTTCTGTCATACTATGCGATTAGTTTAACGCTAAAAGAACGTGTTTTTTGATGATACCTAGGGAACGAAAAAATAATGCCCATCTGAGGGGCATTGTATGCAAATACGCTTTATGCATATTCATTTTTGGGACATCCTGCTAACTGGATGGCAGCCCATGCCGATGACAAATGCGACGCGCTGCCCGGGAGCTTTCACTTAAAGGTCAGAGGGAAAGAACATGCTTCGGTGGCCCGCTCCTTCCCAAAGTGCTGCTCTGAATGACACAGTCTGAGCATCCCCGGCCAGCCTCCCGCCGAACCATTCACGGCCGCCACGGTATTGGCGTATTGAGTTGTTTTCCGTTCCCTGCGACCCTGTTTTCACCGGCACATCCTCTTCCCCAGTTAGCAGAGTTGACCCTTTGTACTTTCTAATTTCCAAGCACTATCCAATCTCAGCATACCACCGGGGTGTCGTTTTCTCGTGACAGGAAAGACCTGCGCGTGCAACAGGGAAGGCATTAAACAGATACACGATAGAATAAAAAAAATCTGTTTTTAATGCCCTTTCCTTCCCTTCCACACTGGCTTTCTGCTCAAGAATATTCTGCTTATGACAACACTTTGCAAATCCGGTCCTAAGGGTGTCCTTATTAGAACAATGGGATCATGGCGAACGCATTATGCAGCCACCACGGTGTCAGTCCTTTCATGTGATGCAGAAATGCAGACGTAACGGAGAGGCTGACAACTTTCTACGCGTCTCCAAGCAGCCAGTCACGAGGGTGCCTCATTAGCTGGCGTTCCTGAGGGGAGGTATGCGGGGCAGTGCTTCGGGACAGAACTAATAAGCGATTGGGGAGGAGCGACGAAGGACAGTTGAGCCGTAGGACTGATATGAAGACAGGAAACCACACGAACCGTGATAGACTGTACATATAGTGCACGCGCCGATACACAGGCGCACACTACATCCCCACAGGGAAGTATCGATTTTCTGTGCTTTTGCTAACCCTCTCCAAGGCAAACAACACATTTGCCGATGCTTGTTTTTTCCTGTCCATCTTTTGCTGCGTTCTTTGAGTTTGCTGATCGAAGTACACATGAGAAAATTGAAAGACTGTTTCCATGAAGTGGAGCTTGCGCGCTGTTATGTACATCTGCGATGGCCTTCATGTTATGTTGTGTCATAGGTTCTTGTAGAGCAATTTTCTTTATTGGCTGTGGTCTTCACAGTGGTGTCTAGCAGCGCTTTGGGTGGATTGGCTGGAGCGTGCATTACCGCATAGATCTAGGCTCTTGAATGTGCACTACTGCACAGTTCTAAGGGTCTCGAGAACCAGTCCGAAAGAGATGGACCTTAGTTAGTGCATGCACGTGTAAGTATACGGGACACACTCGTTGGTGCTGGAACAATTTTCAGAGTGGGGGCGGGGGTGGCCATCAATGTTACATCACCCAAGTCACAGGGATTGTGAAATATCCAAGCATCAGAGAATAAGTGTAGTCAGTGGTGCATTTTGGCGCACACTGCCACCAATATATTATGATAGTGTGCTGTCATTTACAGATAGCACATTTTTCAATGAAATGGGCACTAAATTTGCATAGAAATGCTGTTTACTGCTAATGCTAAATAGAGAACAATCAACAATGTGTGCAAATAAGGTCCACAGTGCTGAGACAGCCCTGATCGCAGTCATTGATGACATCAGAACCCTCCTGGACTGCGGCTTAATGGCAGCCATCATACTGGACTTATCAGCCGCCTTTAACTCCACCTCTCATCACATACTGATCAGCAGACTCTAGCATATCGGAATCCAGGGAGACCCCCTCAAATTAATCGCCTCATACCTCACCAGAAGAACCCAGAGAATCCACCTGTCTCTGTTCACCTCTGAACTCAAGAAGATCATCTGTGGCATCCCCAAAGGATCGTCGCTCAGCCCCATCCTGTTCAACATGTACATGAGCCCCCTGACCAACACTGTCAGATCGGATGGACTCAACACCATCTCCTACACCAACAACACCCAGTTCATCCTCTCGCTGTCAAAAGACCCCTCCACCACTAAAGCCACCTTCGACAGATATATGATGAATGTCACCGACTGGATGAAAGACAACTGTCTTAAGCTCAACACTGACAAGACGGAAGTCCTCATCTTTGGGAACAACAGCTTGCCATGGAATGATGCATGTTGGTCTGCTGAACTCGGCCCATCTCCTGCTCCAACAGACTACACCCGCAACCTCAGCATCATCTTGGACAGCAAGCTATCTATAAAAAACTGGTAAATGCAATCTCTTCCGTCTGCTTTCACACCCCACGCATGCTCCCCAAGATCTTGAGGTGGCTCCCAGTTCACAACAGAAGGACCGTCACACAAGCCATCACCAGCAGCTTGGAGTATAAAAACACACTCTACGTAGGAATCACTGCATGCCGCCTGAACAGACTATAGACATTTCAAAACTCAGCAGCAAGACTCATCCTCGACCTCCCCAGACAGACCCACAAGGCACCCCATCTCAAGAAGCTACACGGGCTCCCAATCCAGAAGAGACGCCAGTTCAAGATCCACACATAGAACGCCCTGTACAATGGAGGGCCAGCATGCCACCGTCTTCCTCGCTGACACTTCTCGGATCCGCCAAAGCAACAGGGGAGGACGCTCTTCTCACACCTGGCGGCCAAAGCTCGGAATGACATTTCCCTGCACCTCAGGACCACCTCATTGCTCCATAATATAGAAAAGCACTCAAGGCCTGGCTGTTCAAATGAACAGATCACCACGAAACAGCTAGCAAACCCCAGGTCCATGAGACCCTCACAGGTGATTTGCTGTGCTCTATGAATACTTGATTGATTGATTGATTGATTGATTGATTTCAGTGAATAATTAGCACATCACTAAGTAAAGTGTCTTAATTAATTTTAATCCTATTGAAATGTTTGTTTCTATCATACATCAGAATTAGAAAAAGTTCTCCATTTGTGCTTTGTTAACTACCAATCTATTTTGAAATATTTTTACAAATCATTCACAGTTAGTTACATTTTTCTGTGTACTACAGCCTTTCCTTTCATACTCCCTGAACTCCAGCAATATTTTCACATAGTTCGTTTGCAAAATCTTTTCACTTTGTAGTTAGAGAATGACAAGTAAACACCAATCTCGGTGCTACACAAATAAGCAGCAATTTGTCAGTATATATAGCCAGACATTGGACCTCTGTCTTTGAACGCAGAGCAAATGGGTCAACATAAAGACACAATTGAAATGCATCTTTAATGCTCATTTACAATCTGATCTCCAGCTCAGTTATTTCTAGGTGTCCAGCAATACCCCTACCTCCAGCACTAATGGACAAAGTGTCACACATATAAGTGGAAGGTCATGCCTTTGTAAGTGGGTTCAGAGTTGCACAAGGAGCACACAAATACTTCCTTTCTTTGCATTAGAAAAAACAGGGTCTAGAAGTTAGCGTATAGCAAAATTGAGTCCCTGCTTGAAATCCAATAAAATACATATCTGCATTTTCTGTGGCATACTGCATCCAACCATTTCTAAATGTGTGCATTTAATTGTAATGTACAGATTACACTCGATAAGAAATATTTCCATTATCCTTCTTCAGAAGTTTGCACTACCCGTCCATGTGTTTTTTCTAATTCAATGTTCTTTGTGATCCTGCCGGCAAAAGCCAATACCGTGCGGGTGCCAGGCGAGTTCAGATGTGAAATTAGGGACTGGATTTAGCAGTCTGATTATTTTATTGAGGGAAAATCGCTGCTGATCACAGGTATGTTTCCTTTCACTCCATGCACATTCTATGGGTCTGCAGATACTTTTTTTCTGTCCTCAGGCACTTTACTCAAGGCATGTGCATTTACAACAAGCAAATTATCATAGTATGCTTGTCATGAGCACAGGATCCGTTAACACTAAAATGCCTTGCTCCACCATCCGTCACCAAGAGCACCACGACTGGAGCAGCCAGATAGAAGTGTAACCTCGCAAAAAGGACTCTAAACTTCCACTGTCTTCTTAGTCCTCATGGGCATCAGTAAAAAGGATTTAATTTTAAGGAAGCATACAGAAACTGATTACAAAGGACTAATAGGTAGTCAAGTCAAGTAAGTAAGTAAGTAATAAGCAAGAAAAGCAATTTAACACTAAGAAAAATAGACCAAGATGGTCCTTTCCTAACATAACAGATACAGATGATGGGTCTTTCTGCAGAACATCTTCCACAAATATCTTTTAGATCTATGTGTCTCTCTTCTGCCAATGTGCAGAAGAGATGGCTCCTTTTCCAATCATTCACGCCTAATGATTACTTCTGCAATAACATAACATGTGTATTTGTAAGATGCACGTTTACCCCCAAAGGGGCATCTTGGCACTGAATAACAGATGCAATTTTTACCCAACTCAATGGTACTCATTTTATCGACCTCAGAAAGGATGAGAGCCTGAGTGGACCCGCTGGGATTAGAACCTGTGACCATGAAGCAAAAGACAGGATACTGCCGTGGATGCTTTAGTCCACTGAGCCACTACACCGACTTGATATAAGTCATTAAAAATGTTTCATGCATTTTTGGCAAGTTCCTCACTTTGATGACTTAGGCTAGATCCACAGTAATGCTTACCAGAATCTGAACAATGTTGTTCCCTAATATCACCCAGCCAAGCACAGTTTCTGCGTTCAGTGAACATGCATGAAACAAATGTCAGATGGAAGTCTGGTTACTTCATCTGCAACATCCCTGGAAAATGTCTGTGCAGGAAGATCTCAAATTAGAAGGAAAGATAGAGTTCAGGAAATGTGTCACTGTGGTTTGCAACATGAAATTTATTTAACTACAATGTGGGGACTTTTCAGTAATCATTGGTTTTACCATGAAAGGATGGTCCAGGCTTTGTCCAGCTGCCAGTGTTCTGCTCTACAAACAAGGAGGAATGATAGAATTGGAGGGAAGATTACCGCAAGCCTTTTTATGTATGTATTTCTTACCACGCAGGGCTTACTAGTGGTATATTTATATGTGCAAACAATCTACTGTAAAAAATCAATTTCTGTGAAGTTTGCAATGGAGCACCTAAATTAATTCAACTTTCTGACTAGTATAGATCCTGCGTTGAAGGCACCACTTTTGATAAATGTCACGCTGAAAGAAAACTGGTGTAGGGTACACCTTCATGTAAAACATGCCTTTAAATAAATATGGAGAAAACACTCTCTCCATTCTCTGTGGAGTTCATGAAGAGATTAACAAGCTCTTGACACAATGTTACATAACAGCATAACATAACATACCATAAATAGCATATAAAATATACATTTCTATTTTCTTTTATAGGAACTTCAGCTACAATCATGTAGTGTTAGGTGTTTGCCTTACTGTTAAAAAAAAGTGATCAAGGAAAGCCCCATGGTAGCTCTCAGACTCGATAAGGAGAAAGTCTCTGAACATGTAAATAGGTTGCCTCTTTATAAGATACTTATTGAGTCTTCATGGATCTAATTAATAAGCTATGTTCTGGTGGTAGTGAAAATAATCGAGTAAAGCATCTTTGTAGAGCAACGGAACGCAGAAGAGAGATTGAGAACCCAGTGAAAACGTATTTCAGTGGCTCCCATTAAGGTCAGGAAAAACTCTTATTCAGGCTCTTATAATGAGTCGCCACGATTACAGGAAGGTTGTGCTGGTAGCAGCTATGAATTGCTCCTCTCTAAATTGCAGGTTGTCCAAAATGTGGCTGCGTGCTTGGTTAGTAGGTTTCCTCCTAGCTATCCGTCGGCCCCTACACTGAAATCTCTTCACCGGCTTCCAGTGAGTAAGCGATCTGTGTTCAAGCTTCCCTGACTCACTTACTAATCCTTGGTTGACACGGGTCTGGCCTACCTACATGAGAAACCTACTTATTACTGCCCTGGCAGAAATCTTAGATCAAAGGACAAATTGTTGCTGTGTCCCTGCCACATTCGCACCTCGAGATAGGGCAGCCGGTCGTTCTCCTACCTTGCTCCTCATCACTGGAGAAAGCTTCCTCTCCATATTCATTCCTGTTCAGATTTCGTTAGCTTTAAAAAACTTCTAAAGACCTGGTTATTTTGAATGGTTGTCTTGTCTGGATTCGCCTAAGCACTGAAATACTACCTTGGGAGTGAGTCATCTATCTGCGCTCTATCAAGTCCCAGTACCATGATCAGAATACTACAACATGTTTGTATACTAACTAATGGGCCTGTGTCTACATGCTTCCCATGGCCAGAAAAAGCATACAGGAATGTCCACATTTCCCCATCTTCTACGCTAGTGTACCATGGCCTTTCTTAGATATGCTTAGAGATGGTTAGTTTAAAGGGCTTAAGCACTGTGATATGGCAATTTTAAAAGGTAGTCAGAACTGAATGATTTCTGAGTTAAAATTACTTATTAATCTAAAAATGTTATATAAACTCATCCTTTTTAGGTCGAGCATTCAAGACCTCTTGTATATACTTATTATATACTTATATGTGTATGTACTTTGTTTGCTCTGGAGATCAGCCCTAGGACTTGTCTCCTTCCGCTTAGGGACTTTTTTTTCTGTTCAACTGCCTCTATTTAACTGTCTTGATAGAAAACGACCAGCAGAGGTCAGTAAAATATCAAAATTGCTTTCTGATGAGGGACTTTCTTTTTTTAAAATTTTCTGGAAACTGCCTCTATTTAACTTTCTTGATAGAAAACGACCAGCAGAGGTCAGTAAAATACCAGAATCACTTTAGCATTCTCTAGATTCCAGTCCATAGAAATTGTGTTCCACGAGCACACGCAGACAATAATATTTTTTTCAAATCTTGTTTTTTCAGTGATATGACCACCGAAGACCCTGATTTTATATTAAAAATAGAGCTTTGGACTATACCATTTCCCGCTGAAAGGCAATATTTCTCTCCATATGTTCCCATACTTGGCATGTCATGCAATTTGGTGCTTACTTTCCCTCCATGTTAAAGAACAGTAGATGTTTCAGCACCCAGGCTAATGTGCTGCATAGCTAAATACATATAAGGTCCCAAAGGTGAGACCGATTGCAGTGCAAATGCTTGTTCTCATGTACCAGGCCCTGTTACTAAAAAGGAGATGTAGATGAGGCTTATGAATCGTTTCGTTATTTTCTCTGTAAAAAGCATACACAATTTAGATTTTCTTGGTTTTGGTCAACCTGAAAGTACCAAATGGAGGTTTTGGTTCCCAGATGTCTGTGTGTGTTTAAAAACTTTTAAACTCCCTCAACTATCTTTATGTATGAACATCTGAGCCCCATGATATACAAAGGTGGAAGCATGGGAGAAATAATGTCTATGTGCTACGCTCTACAGAAAAAGTTCTCACAAGAGGTAAATGGTATCCTTTTTTAATGCTAACATGTATTCCATTACTTGTCAAGCCCTGGTATCAGTTATTGGAAATCTAGATTTTAAAATTATAAGTAAGAGTTCACCATGGGAGAATAAAATAATAAAGCATACATGTTGTAGCCTTTGGTTAGGTACTTGGTTGTCTTCAGGGCCCATATTACAGAAGAGCCCCAGGGTGCAAATGGGCACTTAGGTATTACAGAAAGGGCCGCAGATTCTTGTGCTTACCCTTCTGGAATACAGATAGCGCTGGTGCACATGTTGTACCAGCGCTATCTCAGGAGGGCATTCCCTCATTTGCATGGCAGCGTGACCCCATGCAAATGAGGGAATCTCCTTACCTCTGCACCCGTGCCATATTATGGATGCTTTTACTCTCAAAGGGGGTTGGCCCTAATACAGACAGCTAGATAGGGCCTATGCATATTATGGATGCTGGAACAAAGGCAAAGAAGCTGCAAGGAGGCACACTGACAGTGCACCACAAAAAGGTTGAGCACTGTAAGTGTGCCCCCTGATGGCAGCCCTCTGGTGTGGTTTGAGGGGTCCTATGGACCCCCAAGCATCCCCTTGCAGGTGGGTGCAGTCACTCACTGCACCCGCCTGAAAGGGGATCTCTCTTCTGTCTTGAAAGTGTAAGCAGATTGTCACCTGCACAGTGAAACACGGAGCGGCTCCACATTTCACTTGAATGCACTGCCTCCAGGGCACCACAAGTTTACGGCTGCTCTAAGGGCAGTGCATTCAACCGTATAGGGCGCACTTTCCCTGTTCATGCACGGCAAACCTTTTTGAAGGTGCGCTGTGGTGCAAACAGGGAAAGTGCGCTCTATACGTAATAGGGCCCCAGGTATTATTTTAGGTCAAGTTTGGCTGAAAATCTACTGGACACCATTAGATTACCTAAAATATAAATACATTTGTGGTCTTTCCTGCATTAAACTTCATAGATACCTAGTGGATCCAAAGTTATGAAATAAAATCTGAATGTTGACAATGCTTTATAAGAATATGGGGAAGAGCATTATATGATCCTTTTACTGTATTGCTGTAGTTTCAAATTAGAACCTCCCCTGTAAAACTTGCTAACGTGTGAGCACTGTGTTCCCCTGTTAAAATTCATAACGTGTGGTGCTTATTATTTTATATAAAAATATTTAAGAAATTATGACTTAAATAAATTGTAAATAGAGTTAACATTACATTCGTGCCCCTCTGTAAATCTTTACGTGAATAATCTTTGTTGTCTAATTTATATTATGTTTCCCAAAGTATAAATATAATATTGATTCACATCTAGTAACACAATTAAATTGAATGTGTTATGCATGTGCTTTCTCAGGGAATTAACAACTATTCCCCACTTACATTACATTTTAGATTCTGATGTGGCTTCACTTGATCTTCGCAGTAGTGCCCACCCTCCTAAGTGCTTTATGGTAGAAATTCTTGTCACTTTCAGTAGTAGCTTTTCTGCTCTCTATTAGATACTGGGAAAGAAAACACTGACACTGCACCAATGTGCTCACCCACAAAGCTCTGCATGACAACATTTCCCATCTCTCCCTGGTGCGCTGATGCACACTTAAGCAGTGCTTAGTTTGTAAAAAACTAAATATGTACCAGGGCTCTCGTCAGGAGGTCATTGCAGGTTGCACCATACAGTGCTACCTGCTATGCTGCCAATGATAGTAACAACACAACTACTAACCATCACACTCCTACAAGTGTGACAATTCAGACAATTTCACACCACCAAAGCAATAAGTATGGCTTCGGCAGCAGCTAATAGTTATTTTAAATGTATATTGAATTAATAATGAACTATTGTTGAGGTAATCTCTAAATTAGCCAAACAGCGCCACTTTGTGGCAGACTGTCACAAGCGATGGTGTTGCAAACAAGTGCCTGTGCCGAGCACCAGAAACCACCGGCTCAAATTAAGCACTGCACTTAAGAGAAATTGCTGCAGTTTGTCACATGGGACTCCACTAGTTTGGTTCTGTTTTGGCCAGCACTGACAGTGCCTGAACATGGCAGCGTAAGAGAATACAACTTCCTCATCCTGCTATGTGCAACCCAATGCTATCTTGATGGTGGGCTCAATGGGTATCCGGATAAGGGTTTGACACTCATTGGATTTTCGATCTGGAATGTTTCTGGGGTGGGTCAGTGATAAGTACTGTAAGAGTGGCATTGCATTCACAACAAATCTTACACTCTCCAGGCTGACCTATGGCTATAATGTTCCCGCAAAAGCCCAACAATCGAGCTGTGGCTGATCAGACTCTTGGGAAGGTGTCTCTTCTGCATACCTTTAACAAAACACACGTGTGACAGCCAGTTTACCTCTCTGACTGCTCAGGTGCTCAATGGAAATCTCCCATAATCATGACTGGGTTGGAAAGGCTAATTCCAAGGATTTTACCATGGTTCGCAGAAAAATGTTGTGTCTCAGTTTGTGTTTAGGAGTTCTGACTAACTGAAAAATCTCTGAGTAAAATATTTAACCAAATATTTACCCTTCTTGTCTTGGAAACTGTCTGTAGATTCCTGTGTGTTCAGTAATAGCTAAAACACACCTTCTTGATGTGGCTCTTTTAAGTGAAATCTTGTGAAAAAGGCTTGCATGTCCTTTCTGAAGTCCCACTGACTTTACCACCAGACAACAAAGGCTGACTTCTGTATGTGAATAACAAGAATAGAGATTAACACTGTAAGGAATTAGATTATTGCCTGAAGGGGGCGAGAACCCACTTAAAAAAATAATCACATTTCTTGTTAGGGTGAACCACAAAAGTGACTAAGTAAACATGTTCTTAACCCTCTGGTAGCTTGTCACAAAAGCAGCCAGGCTTAAATTAGAGGCAATACGTAAAGTATTTAGGCAGTACTCACACAGTAATAATGTGGAAACACAATACAAGAATAATCCTAAAACAGAGTAGAAACACATTGAGTAAATCTCAATAAATAAAATGACACTAAAATGACAAAAATCCAATCAGTGAGTAAATCTTGATAAATAAAATGACACTAAAACAACAGAAATTCAATCAGTAAAATTGGAGTTATGAGTTTTTAAAGTTTTAGGGTAAAATAGTGTCAAAAGGTGGAAAATCCCAACTGCGGGTATTTGGTCACACTAGACCTGGACAAAGTTACATTTTCAGGGTGACTGCAATAAAGCACAAACCAGATACAGGACCAGGTTCGGCCTGCTGAGAGTTGTACCTTTTGTCCTTGGTGCAGGGCTGCAAGATGGTGCGATGCAAAGCTCTGCGTCACGCTGTGTCGGATCCAGTAAAGCCACCAATCAGGAGCTGCTCGGTGCTGCAGTTTTAGGCTCTGCATCGCTCCTTATTATATCCAGTGAAGCTGCCGATCAGGAGCTACCTGGTGCTGTGATGCAAGGCCTGGTGCCGCTCTGCATTGCTCTGCTCTGGATCCAGTGAAACCTTCAGTGGAGGAGGGAGACCTACCCTCTGACTCCAACCAAAGGTCCAGGGCCTTGATTACAGCACTTGAGGATAGGAAATAATTCCCACATAGGCCAGCAGAGGGGACCAGGTCAGCTCCAGTTGGGTCTGGTCAGCTGGAAAGCTGGAAAGGCCTCTTGAAGCTTATTGTGTCCTTGTAGCTCAAAAAGGAGGTCAGTCAACTGACCCTTGGAGTCATTTCTGGGGTCCTCTGTTCACGGCAAGCAGGCACAGTATTCGATCTTCAGAAAGCAGGGCACTCCTTCTTCTGAATCTTACCAGGTCCTGGAGTGTTCTCATTTCAGGTTTTGGGGATGTCACCTTTACACCCCCTTTGTGTAACTCTAATCTGGTTCCGGTAAGTTCCTCTCTCTGCTCTGGATTTGGCTCCAGCTTGGCCAGTGAAGTAAAGGGTAGGCAGGCCCAGGTATAAGCTGTATGTTCCGGGGACAAGGTAGGCTTCTTGTGAAGTAAGGAAAGGTTGAGTGTAGCCCTTAGGCCATCCTAAGAAGTGCAATCAGAGCAGGCACACAGCACCTCCCCAGCCATTATGTCAGGAAGACCCTCACCTCTCCATTGCCAGGCCCTTTGTCTACTGTCTGACTTTAATACACATTTCCTAGTGGGAGAACCATCAACATTCCAAGGGCACCTGGATACTACATAAAGGCACATTTGGCTTAGGCAGAAAAATGCCAACTTTCTAAAAGTGGCATTTCCAAAATAATAATTTTAAATCCAACTTTACCACTAAAAAGGATTTTAGGTTATAAGTACCTCTCCAGTTGTTCCAAATTGAATTTAGCACTTATCAAGTGCACTAAGGTAAACTAGTGTTAGTCTGTGGAAGACTAGTCTTTCTAAAATGAGGTCAGGTTTTTTCACTTCCAGGACATGTAAAACATTAAATATGCATGTCCCACTTTTTAAACCATTCCTTACGAGCTATTAGGGCCTCCATTAGGGCGAATTATATGGATTTAAAAGGAAGGTTTAGACCTGGCAAAAGGTTTATTTTGTCAGGTCAAATGGCAGTTTTAAAACTGCACACATAAGCTTCAATTGTAGGCCTGAGAGACGTGTTTTACAGTGCTACTTTACTGGGTGGTATCGTGAGTTCTGAAGCCCACTAGTAGCATTTAATTTATAGGTCCCGAGTCAAATAGTACCATATAATAGGGACTTATAAGAAAATTAAATATACCAAACACATGTATACCACTGTTACCTTGTTCGGAAGGGAGCGGACAAGCACTTTACCACTGGTTAGCAGGAGTAAATTGTGCAGAGTCCTAAAGCCAGCAAAAATATATTCAGCAAAAATAGGGTAGTGAAGGCAAAACTTTGGAGGGAATAGCATGCAAAGATGGTTATTTCCAACAAGCACATTTTGAGAAAATGACTCCAATACTAGTTATTTCCACAAAATGCAGAATTGAATGGTATACCCATTAATACACCAGAATCCAGTTTCTAAACATATTTTAAATGGAATTATGAGTTTCATTATGATTACTGCATACCGATTTTAGCAATTTCCACTGCTGACACTGTTGAATATTAAGAAGGCCAATATAATGATTGATGGGTGAGTGAATAAAACAAGCACTTCTTTAGAGTATTAGGCTAACCTTGTGTCAGGAGCTGCCACTGCAACATAACACCTAGGACTCTGCCAAATGTACACAGTGCCAGAATCCTTGATGAACGTAATTTGCATAAATTGTTTTTCCATAATCATGTGAAATTCTGCTAAAGTGTATCTAGCATTACTATAAAATGCATGAACAGCAAAACCAGCATTTATTATTATATTTTAGCATGAAATGCTTTCTCTGGTACATTTTGAACAGGAGGATGCATTTTGTGCAAGAACAAATGTGCAAAAAGCGTAGGTGCCACAAACAACAGCTATTCACATTCTGGTGGTTCGTGCTGTTCTCATGTGTCTGGGCTAATATTTGTGGCATAATTTTGGTGCTTGAGCGTAACAAGTGTAACATGAAAATCCCGAAATTCCGCATAATTACTTTGAAAAATGGCATCTTTTGGGGTGATTTCCCTTGTCTTTTTGCCTTCTCACTTCCTGTTTTGATTGTGTGCTGAGCTTAATTTTTGCTGGTTTTAGAACTCTGGACACTTTTTTACTGCTGACCAGTGCTAAAGTGCATGTGCTCTGTGTCTAAAATGTAATGGAATTTGGTTGCTCCATGATTGACATATTTGATTTACTGATAAGTCCCTAGTACAGTACACTACATGTGCCCAAGACTTGTACATCAAATGTTACTAGGGCCTGCAGCACTGATAGTGCCACCCACATAAGTAACCCTTCAAGCCTGTCTCAGGTCTGCCACTGCAGAGCCTGTGTGTGCAGTTGTAAACTGCATGTCGACCTGGCAAACTCACCTGCTTGCTAGGCCCAAACCGTCCCATTTATTACATATAAGCCACCACTAAGGCATGCCCTAGGTAGCCCCAGGGGCAGAGTGCAGTGTATTTAAAAGGTAGGACATGTGATTTTCAGTTTTACATGTCCTGGTAGTGAAAAATGGCTTAATTCATTTTGGACTACAGCAAGGCCTACCTCTCCCCTAGGTTAGCATAGGAGCTGCCTTCTAACACCTTACAAGTCTAACTTCCTATTGGGAGCAGATTGAAAATGTTAGTTTAAAACACATTTGTGAGTGAAGTTGGTTTTTAAATTGCAGGTTTGAAAATGCCACTTTTAGAAAGTTGGCATTTTCTTACTTTAACTATTCTGTGCCTCTGCATGTCCCTAGAATACATGCCTGGGTTGGATGACAGTTGGGATTTGTGCATTCCCCTAAGACAGTCACACAGAAAGGGAGTTAAGGTGTGCCCTGCATGTCCCAAGGGCCCATCACCAGGCTGATGGGTCTTCCTGATCTATAGTGAGAGGGAGGAGCTGACACTTTCACCTGACTAGGGCTGTGCCTGTCCCCACACATAGAGCTGAATATCCCTTTTGACACCATATACTCCTAACACTTCTGGACTTTCTGCCAGGAAGAAGAGCTGTTGTGATGCCAGGAGGGATTGCAACTGTGCTGTGCTGTGTTGGCTTGCTGCCTGCTGCTTTTTGCCTGGAAGTGAGAGAACTGGTCTTTAATCTCTACATCCTGCATCTCTAAAGGTTCTCTAAGAGCTTATTTGGGCTTGCCTCCTGTTACTGAAGTCTCAGGTATATCAAAAACATCACCTGCATCTTGCTACCAGCACCTGGGCTCCTCTGCTGTGAGTCCTTCTCTGCCAAGAGGTGCCAAATCCAATCCTGGGCCATTGGAAATGTGTGTTTGGTGCTGCAACCCAAGAAACCAATGCATCAACACCGAAGCTTTGGTCGGAACCAGCACATTCTCTGTGAATTCGATGAACTGCCACTGTCTGTACCAAAGCCGTGGACACCACTCTCTGGGTGCACGATGCAACAACCTCGACTGACAATGCAGCCCCGACTTTGCTGACTCATGTGCCTCCGAATCACCGCCACAGCGTGTCTCGAACAACGCATCACCGACATCTGCAATGCTCCATCCCCATTTCCGGCCCGGGTTGGCTTCTAACTGACACATCGCCTTCAGCCCAGCGGTTCTTCATCGATGCCTTGGAACTGATGCATCACCCATGACAGTGACTCATCACCTCTGTATTTAAACGCATCGTCCCCAAGCATCAATGCATTCATGGTGCGGTCCACTGGTCTGCATGACTCCTGTATCTGGCACGTGCTTTATCACAGTCAGACTGACCTTTTGGATTTGCTCCGGTCAAGCGTGACCAGATAGCCCCAGTTGGATCTATTGACTTCTAAACACTGCATTTTGATTTAGTCTTGAAAAATTCATATCTTGACTTGTGTATGTTGGATGTTTTTCATTTTGGTCTTGCTTTACTCAAATAAATATTGACTATTTGTCTAATCTGGTTTGGAGTACGTTTGTGGAGTTTTCACTGCGTAACTGTGTGTGTGTGTGTGTGTGTGTGTGTGCGCACAATTACTTTACACATTGCTTTTTTAGTTTAGGCTGACTGCTCTGTGCCAAGCTACCAGAGGCAGAGTACAGGTAAACCTTTAGTGCGTACTACACTTATCCTGACTAGGATTGTTGTTCCTGCTTTGACATGGTGCTACCTCTTCCAACCAGAAACCCAATTTCTTACAATTACACCGTTTAACAGAAGTTTTGCCCCAGTCTTTAAAAAATGCAGTTTGGAACAGCATTACACTGTAGTTTTTTTCTGAGAGCAGTTGAATATTCTACACATATATTTTGTACAGATAGCAAAAAACAAATCAGAATGTGACAAAACGTTTCACAAACCTTCGCTATGTGAGGCACTGTTTTTAGAAAGTTCCTCTGTGATCACAAGGTAGGCAAATTCCTCTTAAATTGATGTCCATACAAATGTGTTTGCATATGCAAAAAATGGTTTAGAACAGAGTTCTTTAAACTGCTTTAATCCACTGTATTGATTGCATTAAAACTACTGAGAATTGTGATTGCATTTACAACTTTTTTGTCCTCTTCCCTAACTTAATCATGCCTTTTCTTTAACAGAGTTATGAAATGCGCCAATAACAAACACATTTCCTTGTTATTGGCGTTTTTCAGAAAAGTGAACTAATTACTTTGTGTTGGAACACATCCAAATTTAGAATATAACTTTAAAGTGGGAAAAACATTTCCTCTTCTGGCATTGTGTATATGTTGTGCTAAAAAAATCTTTGAGCTAATAAAACACATTCAGCATTTTCAAAGAGCAAGCATTTTCAAAAGGGCAAGCAAAGTAGAAGCTGTGGATTGTTTTAGGTGTTATCTGTGGATCTAATATTGACTTTGGTAGCAGAGTCACAGCCTTAAAACACACCATGTGCGTTTGTGTAGTGCACATTACTTATCCTTATAATAAAGGGTATCTTTAAAGAAAGATTGTTATTGAAACATATAATATAACCTTATAGCTTGTCTTATTGAGCCACACAATCCATTACAGGACCTCTGCAGCTTTATAGGCCCAAGTCAAAGGCTAAGGACTAAAACAAGGGAGCAGGACATTAATGGCCAGTATGACCTGCTTCATTGGGCTGTAAGGCTATTAGATATTCGGCCCCATGAGAACAGAATGACCTAATTAAAACCAAAGGGCTCCCATGAGACAGGTGTGGTTGATACCCAAAGGATCCCGAAGCCTTTGTTTCACAGCTCTTGCTGGCAATGTTCAGCAATTACAGTCGCATGCATGACCATGGCTCTTAACTGTTGAACATACATAGCAACAGCTGTGAAAGGAGGATGAACTCATCCTCTAGGTCTCCCTGGGCACGGCAAAACAGCTTTTGCTTGTTCAGCCAACCCAGGGAGACACGGGAGTTGAGCAGAGTTCCCACTACCCTCCTTCCGATGCGCTAGTGACATGGAAAGAGGGAGAAGTAGGTCTTCAGTGTGCCTTGACCTACAGCCTCTGCCTCTCAAACTTCCCCTGCCTAATCCACATATCCTGGAGAGGCAGGAGAAAGAAAGAGAGACTGTAGATTAGGACATTGTATTGTCTATAGGCTGCTGCTGCTCCATTGTCTTGAATGGAGCTCTCAGTATTCCAGTATTAATTGTCCTGTTATTATTTGGACACAGTCCGCTTTTTCAGAATGATGCAAATGTAAAATGAATTATGGTCACTAATCTTTTGAATTTAAAAACAAACTTTGTTCAAGTAAACTAAATTGAGGTTACCCAGCAAATTCAAGGAATTAATACTAGTTAGTTTTTATGTGGTTCATTTGGTCGCCTTCATCTTGAGGGAAGCATGCTGATTTATAGGTAGAACTATGAAAAGCAGCCAGTTTCTGAGTCGCCATATTTTCCAGGAACCCCTTCAATGTGGACAAAAGATGTACATGACCTGCCATTGAACTTGTGGTTTCTCTGTTTGTATGAGAGGTGAAGGAGTGGATTGGATAACCGTGATCACTTGTGTGTGAACATTTGGGGCAGCCAGCTGGAGGAATAGGGCCTTGTGCAGTGGGCCAAAATTAACGAATTTGGGTGCTGGAAGCTGTACATCCTCAATAGATCTTTGTCCTTTATATTAAGACAGAGCACGTAGTTTTAGTCCATCTACAGCATCATCTTTTTGGAGGTGTAGGTAAGACTTGGAGGTGTAGATAGGGCTGGATATGTGTCTGGAAGCTTTAGTGAGAATTGTTGAGTATCATTAGTCTACTAATTAATACACTCCAATATTGACTGTCAAGCAGTTTTGTCCGTGAGGCTGATCTTTGTGGAACCAAGGAGGTGAGTTTGCTGGATGTATGTACAGCGTCCTACATAGACCTGCTTTTCTCTACTGTGTGTGAAAAAGATGAACACCTTTAGGGCTTTATTGTCTCTTGTTTGATTTTAATATTGAACCACTCCTGTAGATCTACCATCAGATACTGGCCTATTCACTTTTACGATTGATGACACCCAGATTTCTGTGGTTTTAGTGTATTTGCTTTATTGTGGCATATTAGAGTTTATATTACTCTGCTGTCATCACCTTGGGAAATAAAAAAAAGAGCACTGATATAGGATGCACAAACCAATCTAGTTTGCCAAGAGGCATGATAATAATAGCTTGTGCTCATTTATTCAGGCCTGTGTTTGCATGCTTTAAGGCATTAAAGCAACACCTATTGGCTTTGAAAATGCTTATTAATGTATTTGATGTATAGATTTTTCCATTTTGTCTCAAGGTTAAAATGGGGAAGACGTGCTAGGTTCAGGATTCTGAAAGAAATTAAAAAGTTGTCTGAAAAATCCATTTTGTGTGTGGAAAATCTTTATGATGTCCATTTTGTGTGGGGAAAATCTTTATGATGTCCAGGTAGAATTCATACTGTAGTCGGGGAAAGTGCAATGTTGTCGTGGACTGTTGTCTGATAGGAAAAGTTGGAGGAAGGATGTTGTATGGGTGAGATTTTTATTTCCCTGTGGTGGTTGAAATCTCCCAGAAAAATCTGATCACAAAAGGAGATAAGTTGATTACTGCAATAATCCAGAAACCCATCAATAACACTCTATTTGCTGCCAGCTTGGCGGTCTAACAAGTTTTACCTCATTGGTTTGGGCCTTGTGTTTTTAATATTCATTGTAGCATAGTATTTGAATGTATTGAGTTACTCAGTTTGACTTTAAGGGTAACCCCAACATCTGCTTTTCAACTCTATTGAACTAGAACATGTTGTATCCTAATGACTAGATTAGACTAAATAGCAGCACAGTGCATAAGCAGGTGTGTGTGAGTGCAATAACCTCATGGTCACGGTCTTAGATGAAGGCAGAAATAGTCAGATATGGATGTTGCCTTATGGACTACAGACTTACAGTTTATGAGATCAGGATGTGATGTGTCAGAGATGGGTCAGTGGGTTGAGAGATAGTGATTTGTCTGAGGTTGCTCAGACAGATTAATCTTTGTGTGTAGGGCATCCAAAGTACATCACCTTGAATAATAGCAAATACTAAACAATGATGGGATCTTGCAATTATATCTCTCTTTCTCTTAGACCTTTCCTCTTGGGGAAGGTGGCTCAGATTTGTGGTTAGATTGCAACACACTCATTAAAATTAATTAGAGGAAACATTTAGATTATGATATTAGAAACAAATAAACCATTTCTTGGGAAGGTGGAAATCCAATTGGGCCTGATTTGTGGAGCACATTTAGAAAATCAAGCAAATATCGTTGCATCCTAGATTTCCCTTCAACTTGATCACTTTTGGTGTATTATAAATACCCACCCACCCAACTTTGATTACATTAAAGACACTATGTTTCCTTTCAGTGAGAATACATAAACAGCAACAATCTAATAAAAATGGGTGGTTTCAGTCTTCTTCTCGATGCCTCTGCAGATAAGCAGGCAGCAGACTTTACTTCTTCCCTAGAATCCTTCAGACTATGTCACTTGGTGCAAGCTCCCACAAACATAACAATTCACACTCAACTTTCTTTGGTCTTCTTTCACAGGGCTTGTGTAATGGATATAAAAACCTAACTTTGATCCAAGTATTTCCTCATCCACCTGCCCGCCATCGTAATCAGGCCCTAAGTCTGAAGATAAAAATTGACCGAGAGGACCCACTTGGTGCATCTAAAGCCTGATCCATCGAGGTTTTCCTGAAGTTCCACCTAGGTCACAGTTAATCATGAACAGTGACTTTTGATTGGTGCTTTACTTTTTCTGTGGCACTTTTTACATTATGATTAAAACACCAGGTGTTCTTATCCTATTTGAATGATCTTTGTGTCATTTTATGCATTAAATGATCAGATTTTTCTGGGAGATTTCAACCACCACAGGGAAATAAAAATCTCCCCCATACAACATCCTTCCTCCAACTTTTCCTATCAGACAACAGTCCACGACAACATTGCACTTTCCCCGACTACAGTATGGATTCTACCTGGACATCATAAACATTTTCCCCACACAAAATGGACATCATAAAGATTTTCCACACACAAAATGGTGCCAGCAGGATCTAGGAGTTCTTGAGTTTGTGAATCCTTGAGTCCTTAAGTGAGTCCTTTTCTTCCAGCCATAGAAGAGCAGCATTTCCTTTGATTCAAGTTGACAGAACCCATCTACCACCAGACATGCATGCCTTTATGTCATTGGCCACTCCCTTATTCAGATGAACTGTGCTGCAATTTGACAGAGTCTAAACTGGTTCTCTCCCCACATGTGACTTGAGTCTGGTTACCTGATGGGGCCTTGAGAATGAATAAGGCCATTTTTGGCATTTCTAAGTCACAATAGTTTGTGCTAAAGAAACTCTTTATTCTTCCAACTGTTCCTGTCCACTGCCATATAACTAATCCCTGATAGTTAGTAATTTTGTTAACACCCATCTATTCTTCCTGGGCAAAGAGACAGGCTATTATCCTCTGGACCACAGTTATTAATTCTTCCAGCCTGCATGTATATTTCAGCTATGGAGGGGCTTAGTGGCAAAACTGGTTTCAGGTCGATTGTGGCTCAGGCAGCATAAAGTCCATTTTACTGAAGCTTATTTTCCACTTCAGGTATCACAAAACTGATTCTGCTGTTAAATCAGATTTTGAAAAGAAACTAAGAAATAACTTTTAAGCATTTTTTAGCATTTCCCCAGGCAAAGATGTGAAATAAATAGTTTAATTCGATCCAAGCCTGTTCAAGAAAAAGTCTAGTAAAGCCTACATAGTATAATAGCTTTTGGATATAATTCTACTGTTTATTCTACTTACCCCAATATGCCCTGTTTTATACATTAGTATCCTGCCCTGTGGGTTAAAAAGGCACACTTTAGGAGTGACATATAAATTATGTTTTTCCTACAAGACAAAGGCAGTTTTCCCTTCCACGTGTCACTGTATTTCATTTAAAACACAGCCCAGCCAGACCATTGTGATGCTACAAGCAGACATATATTTTTTTTATGTATCTGTAAGGTGTAAGTACACACTGCAGCCCATATATGAGACTTAAGCTTCACGCCAGTGGTGCATTTTCTTCACCATCTACAATGGTCATACAGGAGAGATAACTAGAACAAATTGTGAAAATACATTTTTTCAATACCATTTTTGTCCAGAGTACACACGCACACCCTGGCACTGATTTGCAGTGTCACTGGGGAACAAAGTCCTAATACCAGCAGCAATAGAGCCCTTAAAAAGGTGAATGAGGGGTTATCATGCAGAAAAGGTGAACTTACTACACTGACCTAACTAAAATTCTGGGAAAAAGTTGCTGCTCAACTCTCAGAATTCCTTGAAGACTCTGAAATGTTAGATTAATTGCAAATAGGATTTCAGCCAGGACACCGACCTGAATCATCATTTTGATGCCCATGGAAGAAACTCACCAGATACAGGATGAGGCTGATACAGCTGTCTCGATCATAGTGGGCCTATCAGCTGCCTTTTATACAGTTGACCATTAACCTTAATTACATATCTGACTGGAATGTTCCTGTATTGTCTGAATAATTTGTAACCAAACACACATAGAGGCTATCACTGTCTCCCTTCTTTTCAGATCGAGTACCCATCTATTGCAGAATTCCAGAGGCACTGGACCTGTGGAAATACACCAGTGTATTTCAATACCTTTCACTAACTTGTTATTCCGCCCCCCCCCCCCATTGTAGCTAATAAGATAATTTGACCCCAAGGCAATATCATATGGCGGTGATACAAATTGTAATTTGACTTGACCTGATAGCCTCTAATTCCAATTTACTTCAGAGGGCTGTATTGGTGGCCATACCGAAGTAGACTACACCAACGTCCTAAAAGTAATTGCAAATAAAACAAAAACTCTTGATTTTAAAACTCATCCCTTCACATTGCGATTGCATCCAGTAAATCCTAGACCGAAGGAATCCTTCATCTACTGATTAGAAGAGAGCCACAGTCTGCTGTGTTTTGATCGATGCATATTCTTCCCTGTCTATACACATGTTTTACTGGTGAACAGGTACTCTACATTTATATCTGCCTTTATATTATTGTGTTTAGACTATTGTAATAGTCTATTCCTTGGTCTCCACGGATATCTTCTGAAAAATCAGCTTTTCTAAACTTGGTCTTCTACATGGTTTATAAGCTTTGTGAATTTGATCACATCACAGAAACTTGCAGTTCCCGGCACTGACTCCAGTAGAGAAATGTATACCCTCTGTATTGCCTATCTGGTATTTTATGACCTTCAAAATGGAATTAAAATCATCTTGACCACAAACACACCATCCGTGCTCCCATGGCACCTTTTGCTATTCTCTGTCTCATGAGTGAAGAAGAGTTGAGTTGGTGGCTATTAATTTACCATTTAATCCCCAAGCTCTGGAATGCATTACTCTTGAACATTAGAGCACCACAGAACCATCTATGTGTAGCTGTGCCATGAAAACCTATTTCTTGTTCTAACCCTATACAAAGCTTTACTGGCTCCTTGTTTTTGTTCCTTAGCTTCAAGAAACCTCTGGGTGTCAGTTTGTGATTTAAAACTAAATAAATAATGTCATGTTACATTATGGGAAGATTTCATTTAACTCACCTTGCATTCAAAATATGTGCATGCAATTTACACTGTGGATTTTAGCAAAGTTCTATTACATATAAATTCAACTTAAATCACTCCTACTTTATTGATTTCTGCCCCATCATCAGTACTCCCCTTTGTCCATCATCTATGTTTAGTGACCCACTGTTACTGAATAAAGTCATCACGGAGATGCCTGTAGCATGGGTGATGTCAAAATTAGTGGGTCTCAGCCTCTGTTCAGATCTCCAAACTTTCACTAGTTTTGCGTTTCATAGACTGATAGCTTTTTGAAGTAGAGATCTGTCCATCATCGCTTGGTCCCAATATCTCTTGATATACAGCAATCAGACTTGTACCACAACGACCAGAACACGAGTTTTTAATGTTTAATAGAAAATGTATAGAGTCTTGTGTGGCATGCCAATACACTGCCCATTGATACATAACTGACCTACTGTCAATGCTCCTGCTTTAGCTTTTTTCATTGAGGCCCAAAGTATTACTATGTTGCCCGCTCCAGATTGCCACCATCTGCGACAATATCAAGTGCTGTTCTATTCACCTCCCAAATGCTTGTTTTACAATTCTTTACACACTCCATCACATTTGTCCCTGTTTGCTTCAGCCCTAGGCTGTTCCCACCACTATATTCATGTGCAGTTGGGATCGCTCATTAGATGCAGCAGCACAGTGTTTTCTTAAAGACTGGTCCATGCCATCTTCCAATCTTCTGAGAAATGTATTCTTCGATCGAGTTTGAGAAGCATACATTAAATAAAAGTGAGTCACGAAGAGCTCTCTGATTGGACCGGTGGTCATTCCAGTCTCAATAGTTGCCAGTCCTCATTCTCACTGAGGCCCAGGTGTCTGTGTCCAACAGTTTTGAGTTTACAATAGTCAGGGAACATTTCACCAATATCCCTCGGAGAACAATGTATGCAAACCAGGTATTTCCATACATATCCCTCCTCTTTTTCCATACGTATTCCTGATGATTTCATGCCGAAAGCAGTGTTTGGTAAAAATGTGCATTTGCAAATTAAACATTTTTCTCCACCAGAGAAATATATGCACTGGAGGAGAAATCTATTGCTCTACACTTCAATGACATATGATGATATTTGGGAAGCATTTCAACCCCATCTCCCAGCCTTTGAGTCCCTTGAAAGGTCAACAAATGTGTTTAAAGTTCACAGTTTTGGAAATGTGCATGTAAATAATCGGATGCAGGGGCGGCTCCTCCCCTAGGACGGAGGAGCGTCACCCCACTGCTTTCTCGCAGGGAAAGAAAGCCAAAACATAAATTGGTAATAACTTTTGGTTATTGCCATTTTATGTTTCTTTACGCATTGCGGGTGGGCGAGCTGCCTGGGCAGGGCAGGAGTGGTTTGCCCACTCCAGACTGCACCAAGATTGTTTGGTCAGTCCTCTTGGGCCACCCAAACCAGTCATGCACACTCTGCCCTTCTCTATGCAGGCTGCATTGCAGCCTACATGGAGAACATGCCATCCCCTACAGACCCTGGCTGTCCCGACCAATCACAACACTCATTATGCCTCTACCACGCATGCCTTTAACAAGCATATTTTTACCATGCATATATCTTTACCACGCACACAGTGAAAATGTAAGTATTTTACTGGTAAATTTGTGTGTGTGTGTATATATATATATGTATATATATATATATATATATATATATATCAATCAATCATTGCATTTGTAATGCGCACTACTCACCCGTGAAGGTCTCAAGGCGCTGGGGGGAGGGGAATGCTGCTACTGCTCGAAAAGCCAGGTCTTGAGTAGTCTTCTGGAGGCCAGCAGGTCTTGGGTCTGCCGTAGGTGGATGGGCAGGGTGTTCCAGGTCTTTGCAGCGAGGTGGGAGAACGATCTTCCGCCGGAGGTTGCTCTTTGGATGCGGGGGACTGTGGCGAGGGCGAGGTCGGCGGAGCGTAGCTGGCGGGTGGGGTTGTAGAAGCTGAGTCGACGGTTGAGGTACGCTGGTCCGGTGTTGTGGAGTACCTTGTGTGCATGGGTGAGGAGCTTGAAGGTTATCCTCTTGTTGACGGGGAGCCAGTGCAGGTCTCTCAGGTGGGGTGTGATGTGGCTGCGGCGAGGGATGTCGAGGATCAGGCGTGCAGAGGCGTTCTGGATTCGTTGAAGCCTTTTCAGGAGTTTGTCCGAGGCTCCTGCGTAGAGGGCGTTTCCGCAGTCCAACCGAGGACCTGAGTGACCGTTCTTCTCGTTTCGGTGGGGATCCACTTGTAGATCTTGCAGAGCATGCGAAGGGTGTTGAAGCAGGAGGAAGAGACGGCGTTGACCTGCTTAGTCATGGAGAGGGTGGAGTCGAGGATGACCCCTAGGTTGCGTGCGTGGTCGGTGGGTGTTGGAGCTGTTTCCAGTGCGGTCGGCCACCACCAGTATATACACCTGCAAAATGCTTACAGTTTCATTGTAAAGCCATGTGTGGTATAGGAATATGCGTGGTAAAAATTTGTGTGGTAAATGCATGCGTGGTAAAGGCAAATGTGTGTTAATGGACCTGTGGTAAAGCATGCATGGTAATGGCATGAGAGGTTCCGTTATGCCTCCTCCTCAAGCTGCAGGTAAATTTGAAACCTTCTGAAAGCAGAGTTAGAAAAGCACCAATGTCGGTTTGCTTTAGGAGAAGTGGTCCTGTGGAATGCTGTACTGGAGCAATTAAACCAATAATTATTTAACTGAAATATACATTCCTTTTCTACTACATGTCTGAAGTACTTGCGGTGTAGTGTAATGAATGATCAGGCTCTGAGTCATGTTGTGGTTATGTGTGCACAGATGTCTTGATTGTATTCCTAGTTGTCTGCCATTAGTATGTTGTGTTTAATATCATGCAATGTAGTGAGACGTGGATGTGGGAGCCTCACCATTATGTCAGTGCCCAAGGAACGAGATCTGGATGGCTGTATTATTGTTGTTTCACATGTTGTATTGTGCAATATCTAAGTTTAGATCAAACGTCTATGTTTGCCAGTGCTGAATTTGCCAAAAAATAAGTGTTAGGGCTCTCGTCAGGAGGCCACTGCACCTTGTGCCAGACTTTGCCCCTGCCAGTTCTTCCAATGATCGTAACAACACAAGTACTAACATTTGCACTCCTAGAAGTGTGACAATTCGGACTAATTCAGGCCCCTAAAGTAATAAGAATGGCTTGGGTGGCAGGTAATATTCTTTTTTATAACGTATATTGAGTTAATAATTAAGTGTTGTTGTGGTCATCTCTAAATTAGCCAGTCAGTGCCATGTTGTGGCAGACTGTCACAGGCCCCGGTGCTGACAATTAAGTGCTGTTGCTGAGCACCGGAAACCACCGGCCCAAATTAAGCACTGATGTTTACCTTTGTGAATCGGGCCCAATGTGCTTATGTCATGATTCCTTGGTATCCGCCGTGTCTGGACAGGGAACAGCAACCAGCCCTAGCATATTGCTGCTCGACCGGCCCTGGGAGCGGAGGGGTGGGGAGGGTGCTAGTAAGAAGCACCACTACCGCTTTTGTTACAGGGGGACGATATTGCAGCAATGCTGCAAAACCGGCCCCCAGTGACAAAACCGGCCCCCACAGTCACAAAACCGGCCCCCACTCCTCCAGCCCACCGAGGAAACACCCGGTGCTCGCTACGGCCAGTCCGGCCCTGGTATCCGCTGTAGGGCTGTAGGCATCTGGTTTTCTGCCATCCCATTAACCTAGCCCTGACTGAGCTGAGCACCTAAAGACTTTGGTGATGTTGCTGCCATTGTGCCCTCTCAACTTTGTGCCTTGTTGAACATTAACAGCTTGATCAAGTTTTTTCAAATGCATCCGTTTATTTTTTCCTTTCAGAAACACTACTGTTCTGTCACGCTATCTACCAATAACTTCATTGTAGGGTAAGGGATTTGAAATAATACAGGGGAGAGCAAACACACCATCTTGATTAGAAAGTATAATTTAATAGAACGTGTATTGAACCAAATGCATTGATCCATCCGGAAGATATAGTGCCTGTATTGATTCCATCCAGAGATTTAGTACTGAAACCAGGAAGCCAACAAGCTGTTAGGGATTGCTGCAAAAGTCTGTTTTATGCTGTCCTTGAGAACGCCTTCACAAAGAAATTCTTTTAATGTTTTGGGAGTAGGTAGAATGTGGAATATGTCAGTTCGATCCCTGAGGGTTTTATTCTGTACTCTAATAGCTGTTACGAGCCTACATTATATCCGAGGAGTAATTTTCCTTAGGGGTGCTGGGCTCTCTTTGTGTCAATATTCCAGCATTTTAAGTCACGTACAGTGTATGCTTCTGGGAACAGAGCAGGAGCCAGCCAGACTCATAATGGCCTGCATTCATTAATAACGGCAGGAGCGTCTGTCCCTCCATTGCCCACAACAGGGATGCCTCCGAGGCCTTCTGGGACCCGCGCAGACACATTTAAAGAGAGCTTCATTTCGAGTGGGCCGGAGATGAAATGCAAGACCGGCAGGCATTTCCTAAGTCAGCTATATGCCCGAGCAGAGAGGTGACCTTAGTGGCTCGGAGAAGAATGCAGGTCAAAAGACATATTATCCAGCCTGTTGGAATCCAATTGCTTTTGTAAAAAAATAAATAAACAGAACAGTATGGCGCTTACAGACGGATGGTAATGCGAAGCTCTGTTTTTAGAGCGTGAATCTGGCGTTGACTTACCTACGCCGAATGAGTGTTTATGAAGACGAAGGCGCTTTTCACATACATGCCAATAGACCCGATTCGGTCGGGAGAAGCCCTGTTTTCTGGCAAAAAAAATTGCTTTATTTTAGCAGTCTCCCGCCTTAGATGGCATTTTCTGCAATAGAAGTCAATGGGGAAATTATATTCTCCCGTTTTCTATTTTAAAACCTCCTACTTCCCTGCCCTAAAATGTTGGCATGTCTGTTTTCAATGTAGGGGAACAAAACGTATTATGTTGAGTATTGTTATGCAAGTTATTGTAGGTGTGTGTTGAAGATAGGACCCCCTATGTTTATAAAATAGTAATCAATTTCTCAATAATGGAAGATTATTGACTGCTCTGCTCTTTTAGCAAAACAAATCCAAAAATTGAACGTGCATTGTGATGCCCTTGCTATCTGTTGAGAGAACGACGTCACCCTATTCTTTAGATATACTTAACAGCTGCTATTTAGGTACCCAACAGCGTTTGCCGTTTGGTATAGTTAAGCTAAATTCTGACATAAATGAACGGACGATACCAATCTGAAGTTGCCTTCTTTGATGCTGAGCATTAATTTTTGATTGTCTCTATCGGGCCTATTAATAAAGGCAAATATTCATTGTATATTTATTCTCTTGTGTATTTACTACTAGACATAGGTGTAGCTCTACACGTTTTTGCTATTCACCATATCTGATGTATATTTGCACCCAGGTGTGGACTTACTTGTTTCCAACCCCTCAAATGAGTGGGTGGAGCCTCATACTACAGGATTTATGAGTTTATAGTAAATTTTCACATGCAGGTGGAAATCTCCTCTGCTGTTCCAGAAATCTCCCTATAGGAAAGTAAAGGGAAATTATTAAAGGGGTTTGTTATTTAAAAACATATAAAACTATATTTTAATCTATAATATATTGCAAATTAATACAAAATAATAATTATTTTCCTAGAACTAATAATATAAAATGTGATAGCCCATAAATTCATCAAATTAAATATGTATAAACTAATTAATTTGATAACTTAATAAATAAAGACTTTTTAAGCATAATTTTAAAAAAATTTCACCCACAATAACATTTATAATTTTTATTAATATGTGCTATTTTCTCGTAAATTTTATGATGAATTAACGTAATGTTTTAAAAAAAAATTATGTTTGAAAGTTTAATTGGTATTTTTGTAATATGCTTATCCTTCCAATCTTGTTTTTCCAAATAAACATACATTTTGCAATCTCTTCCCCTGGAGTGCAGCACTTTTGTGTGTTTCCCAACACCGAGATGTGTTTTTAATCTTGAGTCACTTTAAATTTTTTTTTTCCAGTTAACTTCTGTTTTTTTTAGCCATATCCCAAATTGACCCAGCACCCGTCCCTTGGCTGTTGCCCAGGCCACTGCAAAAGGCCCTAGGCTCAAGCCTCAAGCCTCAAGGTCAGGCCTAGCACCCAAACCTCATCAGGCAGTCACCCCCTGCTGGGAGCCTTTAGCAATGCTCAGTGAGAGTGAGTCACTGGGCCTGCGCCCAATCCTCCATGGGCATCCAACCACCACTGCACACAAAGCGCATAGAAAGGTTTGCCTGCAGGACTTGGCATCATGGCCAAACTTTCCCCGAGTGGGCAACTCCCGCTTCACACAAAGTTTGTCTACTAACACTTTTACTATTTTAAGGATCTGCTAAGCGACTAGGAAGAAGGGTTGAGTCACTAAACAGATGTTGAAAGGGGATGCTGTATTTATGCAGACACCTCTCTCTGTAACTAGTTTAAGCCCCTTTAAAAATACATTATCCCTCAAATTACTAACAACCCGTACCTTCACTCACATTTGTGACCAATTGGTTTGTACCCTGCATTAACATCTGAATGCTCATTTATTTCAGCTTGCTCCTCAGGAAAGGTTTTAAATTTAACAGCACGTATTCCAGCAAAATGGCATTCAAGAGCGCCTCAGTTGGGTCTTGAATGCAAAACGTTGGTGCTCTAGTTGTTCATTAGCTGCAGTAGACGAACAACTAGCTGCAGTAGATCAATGGGGAATGCATTGGAAGGCTTCTGCTGCTGTTGGAAGAATGTTTCACTTAGTATACCAAACACTGTTTCTGTCAATAATGAAGAAGATATCTGAGAATTCATAGAAAATGTATCCTCATTTACGTTTTCGAGAACACTGACCACAATTTCCATGACAAAAAGAAACACTTCATTTTGTTCATTTACTGCAGTATGCTCTGTAGTAAATGCTTTCACTTTTCCAGCTTTGGTTCCATAAAAATGGTTTTCAGGGGTGGCACACTTTTGTCATAAATACAGAATGCTAGTACTCTAGTTGTTCATTAAAACACTGTGGTGAAGCTGCAGTAAAAGAGTGGAGAATCAACTAACAGGCTGCTGCTGCTGTTGGAAGTACATGTTTTACTCAGAATATCAGACTTTGTTCTCACAAGGCTGAGGAAGATGTTGTGAACATGTAAAAAATATAGTCTCATTTTACCTTCTGGAGCACCTTCTATAGCGTCAATTAAAAAATCATGACACGCGTTTTCTCTCAAACATGGTTCATTAAATCCCAGCAAAGGATCAGCACCTTGGAACACAACACAGTTCCTACAATTAGGATTGTACTACCAATAGCCAAGTTATATTAAGACTAAAATCTTATATAACCCTTCATATGTGTTCCTTTTTGTGACCATCAAAAACAGGCTTTCACTTGAACGCATTTCAAAGGGGACTGTATCCCCGCATCCTTTAATGGCTGCTGCCCCATGATGTTCATGTTGTGTCCAGCCAATCAAAGGAGTGGTCCCTTTGGAGTCCCTCCCACATGCCACATATATGTTTTTTTAAATTCCTTTTCCAGGATCCAGGGAGCATGTCCCTGAGTCCTGTATAGACGCCACAACATATTGTTCATGTGGGTGACGGCTAATCAGGATTGGCCAATCCTCTTTAAATTGGCTAATCAGAACATATCTGAACACCAATAATCCTGATGTCACTAACTGTTCCTAGGGGTTAACCCTTTCATGTTCAGCCCGAGCACCTTTATAAGTGCTCATTTCTCAAAAAATACTTAACAAATTTACACCAAATATTGAAAAGCATGCTTAATATTATAAACTTCTGCCACATTTGGTGTAATTCTATTCAGATCTATTTTCTGCAGTGTAGAGAAAACTTTACTATGGGAATTTAAATTGAATTCCAACATTTTGAAACCCACCATTTTTCTTGGTCACTGCATGATGGATCAGGGCAAAACTTTCCATGAAGTAGCCAAACTGGCTGAACTTATTTTTGGAAATTGCAGATTTGTTAACTGCATCAAATGTATTAAGAAAAAAAACCTTTTCTTTCCAATAAAGCGATTTACCTAACTATAGCTACTCTGCCAGAGTAATATGGGTGCGAAGTTCTGCACCACCCTGGGGGAGAGTTATGCAGTGAAAAGATAGCATAGACGTAGGTCTCTGGCAGTATGCTATTGAACTCCATTTTGTAATACCTCAATATTTCTACTATTGTACTATTTTATATACTACAAATCTCGTTTGTGAGTAGACCCATATTAGGATGCACAGATTTATCTTCAAGATTTCTAGTGGATCTTAGGTATTAACCGAGCCATCCTATAACTGGGTCACTATACATCAAAACCCAAGCAGACATTAGCATACAAAGTCACATTATAGAACAGCTACTGTTGATGATTGTTAGAGATGCAGGACCTACTAAAGAGAACTGCTTTTTTATGTACACTGGATGGGGCCTTTAGTATTGAGCAAGGTCTCTCAGACAAAAAAAATCATAATCGCCCATTAACCTCCATTAGACAAATTAACTCTGTGTGCAGAGAATATGGTACCAGGCATGGCAGCACTCCCCTCCTTATCAACCATTCCTGTCCTTCAGGCTGGTGAACAACCTGGGCAGCTAGCCCCCCACTATACCAGAACATTTGTTGTTACCAAATTAGATGGGCAACCCATGTATCCCCACCAGCACCCACTCATTGATGTTCCGCACCCTGATCTCCATCCCTACACAAATTACAAAATACCCCCTGAGCAACCACATTTTAAGCACCTCCCCTCACACATCCAACTCAGCAGCTGTAGTCAGCACAACCTCACTAGGCACCACCCTTACAACTGGTGGTCATGTCCCACACCCAGATGCAGGCCCCAGGCATAAGAATATGTTAGCCCCCATCACATTTGCCACAGTGCTATCTGGCTGATGCTCCCTAGTGTGCCAAATAACATTAGCAGCCAAGGAAGGTACTTGGAAAGATGAAGTGTTTGACATTTTCACTTTACTAATGAATGGGAACATGATTCTGATTTCTGACAAGGGCAAAAAAGCAGGAGAAGAAAGGGAGGCACCATGCCTGGAAAAAACATTGAAAACTTTAGAGGTATTTTGTGTTCTGACTGCTACCATCAAGTAGACTTTTCCCAAGCAAGTTCTAGCCCTGTATACATGCAGTAGGACAAATTATAACAAGGCGCAGAGACCAGGTTCATGGGCTGATTCTACAATGACATAGTCTTCCGGCAAAATATGTCCCTGTGGCCTGAAATGAGGTGCAACCAAAAGGAGAGTAACCTGTGGATGAAGTTTATGGTCAACTAGGTTCCTTTTAAGAAGGACAACTTTAGTAGAAAGGCAGTCACATTGTAAACATGCAAGGGTATTGTAGACCATACTTTTCATAAAGCAGGAAGGGTCCTAAGCAGCCCTTTTGTGGGGTACTAGTGTGAGTGCTGCCTTCCACAGCACAAGCAGTAGAATGCTATCAGAGAAAGCAGGCAGACGTTCCAACTAAAGGTCATGACCTTAGGGCAGATCGTGTAAGTTACCTCACACCTGGCCCAGATGTACCTCAGATCATCTGGACTTTAGTTCCAAAGGAGGACATAGTATCTGTAAAGTCTGCCAATCTCCTACCAGCCAAACAGTAGATCCCCTTTTTGTCTACTCAACAACCACTCCGTCCTAGCTCAACTAAATCATATGCTTATGCTACTAGCTCTCCCATTCCCCACCGGGGCCACACTTTCCACGTCCCTCACACATTACATTGCATGTTCTTAAAGAGTGGCTAAAAAGTTAATGCAATTCCATCGTGCGAAACCCTGGGCTTTGGAAAAAGTGTGCTCTGCTTATTGCCACAGGAGCAGTCCCACCGCTTTGGCTTTCACAGTGTCCCTAATATCAGACAAATTGTTGAGGAAATTAAATTGCACCTTCTTACTCCTTAACTACAGTATTATTATAGAGGATAGCACTTTATACCTGAGCACTGAATCTAGATGCATTTACTCTGATACCCTATGAGTGTAGAGAGGGATGCCCATGTTGCAGGTTTAAAAATTCTGGAATAGTGGCCCCTTGCAATTCTGCCTCCATGGATGACATACTCCTCACAGATCTTCATTGAACCCCCCAGTGGGGGAACCTGTTCCCTCTGCCAAAAAGGCCAGTGCCATGAGAGATCTGATCCATTTACTTAGCGAAGAAGTTGCTGGCTTCGCCCCTTTTCTGGCTGGACAAAGTTGACATAAATTAACTCAGACTTTCTGAATAACTCGACCCTCTGTAAATACTTCAGAAGTGCTCTCCTGAAATCTAAACAGCGCAGTCTACTCTCTTCCTCTGAATCTAAAGAAGGGTTAAACTCTGAAAGAATCACTTCCTCTTCTCTATGAAAATGGGAATTAAACATAGGCACAAAGGAAGGAATGGTCCTTAACACTCCTCAATCTTGGAAAACCCCACAAAAGGGATGTTTGTAGGAAAGGGCATCCAATTCCCCCAGCCGCCTTGCTGACCTAATGACTACAAAGAAAAGGGTCTTGAGAGTGAGATACATACAATCTACACTCTCCAAGGGCTTGAATGGAGGAGACATCAAAGCATCCACAACTAGAGCCAAATACCAACAAGGAAATACTGTAGACTGGGCAGGACATATATAATTTATCACCTTCAGCATCTTGGCAGCCAAATCATCATCATCTCATAATAACCCCAAATTGGCTCCTTCTTGGAGAAATTCCAAAATAGGATATAAATCCACAGTAGTAGGATCACATCTCTTTCTGAAACACCAATGGCTAAATGAACCCCAAAGTCTCCCATGGGAATCAAGAGTATAGCGACGTATAGAGGCCTGCAGGGTGAAGGCTAGCTCCTCTGACGAACCCTGCTGCCTCATACTTCTCCTTTCAATTACCATGCCGTTAGTTTGAGCTTCATCACAGATTTGTGTCTCAAATCTGGGAATAAAAGAGGTGACAGAAGAATAAGATACATTTATTTGCTTGATTAATAAAAATCTTACAATTAGTACAATCTTAAATAACACACCAATTAAAATTACAAACAAATAATTTAAAAATTCCTAATAGTCTCAGAGTAATTTTCTCACAGGGAACCAGAAAATAATTTATAAGCATTACATCAGTCCATCATTTTTCCAGGGCTTAATATGGATAGTAACAATTATTATTTTGTTACTTGTGTACAAATTCATCAATATAGTACTACATTTTATCCCTAATTGTTTTAAACTTCCAGATCTACTGTGGTGAACTCACAAGCATCCAACTTCTTTTTTACAAGTAATAAAATTTTAGTAAAATTGGCGTTCATTTTAATATCCATTGGTCTAAAACAGACTACCATAGCATGTTTGCAAGTACAAACACCTCTGTCAATGAAGCAGTTTTTCAGATATCGTTTTCTTTTCGCCATCATTACTGCACATATAGAAACCAAATGCATAATACTTTCATCCCATAGCTTGCATAGTCTGCACATAGTCGGCATAGATGGTCTCAACCAAGCCGGGTAAGTTGCCGAATCTTGCTTTCATAAATATGGTTTTGGTTTGTACAGATCATGGTATTTCTAAATACGGTTGAACCTTAAGACTTGTATATTCCTGGACCAACATCCATGCGTGGGATTGCTTAGTGAACAGTTCTTTGTCTTTCAAAAGGGATACATGTTTAACTGATTTATTAATTATTTTCTTAAAACTTTCGGCTGTTAAGGACATTTCCCAGATCTCAGCAATTGACAGGTCTTCGAGAGCTTTTTGCAGATATTTGTAGAAAGACAATTTTTCATTCTGTTGCATCTCTTGCCACAGTAGGGCACACATATGGTTATAAATATAAGTTTTGATTTGTTTCCAAGTCTTAACGTACTGACCCATTCTTGCCTGTTGTTGATTGCAAAAGCCAAATTCCAGCCTGATCTGTGCAGGCGATACATTGGATGGAAGTCGAAACAAGTGTTTAAATGTATTTGTAATAGCATTATTTAGTAATGTAGAATCCAAACCACAAATGATTTCACTTCCATATGTGATGCTAGGGAGCAATTTCGCTTTTATTATTTTTATTAATGGGGTATAAGTTGGGCCTCCCAAGGAGCTTTAAAGTAAGCGAAAGACCCCTTGTAGACTTTTGGCTCTTTTCCTCTCTATTTTATGGTATGAAAAAGTTCCTTTCTCTTCAAACAGTATCCCAAGATATTTATAGCATTGAATTTTTTCTAGCTTCTGCTTTTGGAGGTACCATTTATATTTACTGCACTTCCGTATCTTGGTGCTGACTTCCATTACTTTTGTTTTTGTTTCATTTATTGTCATTTTATTCTCAATTGAATACATCGATGTTTTGTTCATTAATCGTTGCAGCCCTATCCTTGTTTGGCTTAGCGGAACGACATCATCAGCATATAGTAAATTCGATATTTGTTTCTCTGCCAGCTTTGGTGAGTCTGCTAACTCATTGTTCATTGCAGGCGTAAAGTCCGATACAAATAAATTAAATAAATATGGAGCTAAAACACACCCTTGCTTTAGGCCTTGAGCTGTATTGATTTTCCTAGAAAGCCTTGAGCCGTTCCCTAGTCGGACTCTTGTCCAAGTTTCAGTATATAACAATTGTATTGCGTTTAAAAGGCAGGGACTAATGCCATAATGAACCAGTTTCCTCCATAAAATGTGCCTATCCACACAGTCAAAGGCAGCTTTAAAATCGACAAAACATAAATATAGTGGCTGGAAAATCTCCAATTCTCCTCCACCTTCATTAATGTCAATAGGGAAAACCAGTTTGCTCTGGACCAGACCGGGGTAATCAAGATTACCTGAGCACTCTTCCTCCTCACCCTCAGCAGAAACACTAGAATGAATGGAAATGGGGGGAAAAGCATATAGGAGGTAATTGGGTCAAATGCACAATAGAGCATCTATTGCCCATGCTAAGTAATCCCTTCACCTTGAGCAAAACCTTTGCCATTTTCTCTCTGCTCAAGGAATCCACCACCATATTGCATACCCCCTGAATATACCCTGCAGAAAAAGACACCAGAGAGTGCTGAGCCCTATGAAAGATCTTGCATTCAGTCTTGGCCAGGGAAGGGGGCTTTGAACTTCCCTGTTTGCTGAGATATGATTTTGCCGTCATATTGTCAGAGAGAACCAAAACTACCTCTCTTCTGCTCCGTAACTCGAAGGACAGCAAAGACAGCTTCACTGCCTCCCACTCCCTCCAATTTGAGGAATGTTGACTCTCTCTTAGAGGCCAAGAACCCTGACTCGTTTGATCCTCCAGCTGGCATCTGTGTTGAGAATCACTGAAGCTGGGGGGAGCAAGAAAGACTCCTTTTAAAATGTATCTCAAGTTCAGACACCAACGGAGATACGCTTTTGCTTTCTGTGTCATCTCGAATCTCATTCTCAAGTCCTGTTAACTTGGCAACCAATCCTGTAAAATCCATGCCATCAGCCTGTGTAGGTGAAAACATGTCCAGCGAACAAGAAAAATGGTTGCTGCCAAGACTCCCTGAATCCTAAGCCAAGAATCTATCTCTGGAGCCTTTTGTGAAAGTAATTCTCTGATGTAGGACTGGAATTTTAGTGTTCTGTTCTCTGATACCGTCACTATCCCAAAGTCAGTGCGGAATCTTGCTCCTATAAAACAGAGATCCCTTGATGGTTCTAGAGTGGATTTTGCCTAATTGGCAAGAAACCCATCTTCTGCAAAACCGTGAGCACCTGCTGGCTGTTGAGGATGGCTAAATCTTTTGAGTGTGCCTGGATCAGCAAACTGGCCAAATACGGGTGTAGCAATATCTCTTTGAGATGCAGCAGAGCAATCAGGGATGCTAACACCTTGCTAAATACCCTCATTGAGGATTTCACCCCGCATGCAAGGACTCTTAACTGATAGTAGGACTTTTCCACTGCAAACCTCAGAAATATTTGGTATTACTAGTGAGTTGGAATTTGCAAGTAAGTGTCCTGTAGGTCACCAGCATATAGAAAGGTCCCTGGACAGATCATGGGAATTATTGACTGTAATGTCATCATCCGAAAATGTAAAGTCCTGGTCCATAAATTCACTCATTTGAGATCCAGAACAGGTCTGAATGAGCCGAATGCCTTCTGAACCAAAAGCAGGATAGAATAGGGCCCTCTGCCTTTTTTCTGCTCCTGTACTGGATTGATGGCTCTTTTTTCCAATAGTGATTGTATTCCTGTTAGCAGAGCCATATGTTTGTTCCTTTCCTGTGGGACGCTCGTTTCTGGCAGCCATTTTGTGATGTCTATAGTGTAGCCATTCCTGACTATGCTCAAAACCCACTAATCCAACACATCATCTTCCCAAGCCTGCAAAAATTCTTAAATTCTTCCTCCAACCAGGCGATCCTTGGAAACGTTTTGGTTGTCAGGATTTATTCTTGGACAAGCCAACCTGCTTAGTGGTATCTTTCTTGAGAGAGTTCTTCCTTGGCCAATATTTCTTCCCCTAAAAGATGTTGATTTATGAACCTTCTTTGGAGACAGCCTAGAAGAGACACCTGAGAATGTCTTGAGATCCTGACTTTCCCTTGTATAGCAAGATGTGCTTTAGATCTTTGAAAGCTTTCAATATCAAAGATTCCAATTGCTCCCCAAATAACATCTGGTCTTGAAAGTGAATTTTAATAAGTACAGTTTTCTCTGCCGCATCCCTATTCCTTTCCCTTATCCATAGGCTTCTAGCCACAATGAGAGATCTAAAAGACATAACTGCTGATCGCACAACTTCAGACCAAATGTCTGCCAGCTATTGATTGAGGTACATATTCTGAATAAGTTCCTGCATTTAAGGTCGGATTCCTGGCTTTCTTTAAAGCTGAATCAACCTTTTTGCTGGAAGGATCTTTTGGAGCACAGTCTTACGGGTTTAATTATGTTTTACCAATCAGACTTGCAAAAATCACATCTACCTTGATGTTATGAGGCAAAACATCCTTTCTTTCCAACATATGCAGTTTATACAGGAATCTTGGTATGGAAGAACGATCCAGTTCCTTTCATTCACCCATAACCTTCTCTTTAATTTTTTATGGAATGGCTTAGACATATCAATAGGCTTCCCATATTGAGGAAAAATATCTCTTGACCTTCTTTTGACTTAAGGGGGATAAAAAAACAAATTCTGTCTGATAACAGATAGATTTTCAGAAATCTCTTCCTGTCTGACATACTTTCCAGTAGTGGTAGATGAAACCTCCGCAAGAGAGAGAGAGGAATCCTGATCCTGTGCCACCTTAGTAGCTGATGACGCCCTCTTTTTCTTGTGCCTATCTACATTAGGTTCAGAATGACCAGCCAAGGCCTTAATACCACAACCTGTATCATTTTCTGGATCTGAAGTGGAGTCTGGAGAGGTGGTGTAACTCAGTTGGTGCATAGGAATCCTCCTTTGATCTCCTGGCAGGGATACAGCCGTCGTCATCCGAAGAAGAAGTTATCACATACATCCTCTTAGCAGTGACATTAGTCAGAAATGACCAGACAATTTGTAAATACCCCCAGTTTGAGAAGCCCCACATCCAATGGGAAAGGACCTTTAAAATCCTAGGACCAATTGGCTAAAAGTAAATTCACCAATGGCAAATCTGAATTAAAGGTAGGAAATCCACATCAATACAACAGAAATTGTGGGCCCAGAAGGGCCACTTAATCACATTCTATATTAAGGACTGTGTTCCTCCTGTTGCGCTGTCCCAGTGCAATGCAGTCATGCACTTTGCCCTGGAATCACAGCCACAGCTGCATTGGAGCTGGCCTCACTATGTCACAGTCCCTCTCTTCTTCCGCACAGACTGTTGCACGGCAATGTCTTGTCAGCATGAAATCCTGTGGCCGCTGATAGCCGAGAATGCTCCGCGTCCGGCTTGGATAAGTAAATAAATAAATATCTCCTTTCTTCCTCCTCTGTCTTGCACGAATGAGGCACCACCTCCGATTGCTAATGGTGATAGACAGAAACTATCAGGAGGGGCAGCGGGGAGAGGGTCACTTTTATTCAGAAGATAGACTTATGATTGTCATCTGGGATGCATGGACTGCCTTAAAAAGTTATGAATGTTAGGTGAGGGAGGGCCGAAGTAGTAATGGTAACTTTCACTTGATCCAAAAATTCATTCAAGTGGGGAAGCCTGGACTACAAATCCGATCTCTTGATTCCGCAGTTTACAGTGTAAATACCATACCTTATAGCCTTCCAATTCTTATTAACAAAATTATAAAATTCTTAGGCTGGCCTCCCTTCATTGACCAAATTATTAGGTGCAAAGTAGAAGTATTTCTTAAAGATCTTGGGCCTTATTCACACAGATTTTGAGATTTACTCCTGGAAAGTCAGAGTACTAAGACTTTAGACGCAGTACTATCGCGACATGTAAGTAAGCCTTCAGTCAAGCTCATCCGTTAGAATCAATGAAACACTGAATGTAGAAGTAGGAGTGGGAATCTGCTTCTTCAAGCAGACCTTCCACAGCACAACCCTCAAGAATAATTCATGAAGTTCCATATTCAAGGTATTCACCCGCCTTCATGACGTACTCCCTCCATCACATCTACAAATCAAAATACTGCAATTGGTAGTTATCTCTTTTGTTGCTGGAAGTGTGATCTAGTTGGCAATGAAGTTACATAAAACCAAATAAGTAAAAAACCCAAGAATATAAATTTGTTAAATGAAATAGTACCCTTCCTGTTCAGTTAAGGAGGTCCATTTCCACAAAAAGATTAGAACTATCAGACATCAGTGTGCTCACAAATGTACTTGCCTATCATGTGCATAAGTGGCTCGTTCCCATGGAAATTAACTATTGTAATTTATCAAAATGTAGTCACTAAATGAAAGTAATGCCTGTGATATTGAGTACATATTTATTTTGCTGCAATTCTAAGACTTTCTTTTTTGTCATTACAGAATCACGCAATGTCTCAACACAGCAGTTAGTGCAAGGCCCCATTTTCTTCTGAAGAAAGCAGTGCTGCACAAGAAAAGGGAACATGTTAAACTCTTTGCACGGAAATTTTGTTGTTTATGTATATTATTCAGAAACATTGTATTGTACCATAAACCATGTATTATCAAAACTGTTGGATGTTCCTGTGTTTGGGCGTTTGAGCACCGGATAGATTCCTGTATATAAAGTGTTGCACATGTATTATGTTGTCCAATACTAAGAACCGTCTTATAAAGACAGCGGACTTGGGCCTTATTCAATCAAGTTCAAAACATGAGGGAAAAAGGCTTAAATAAAGTGTTATTTTCTCCAGGAGGAAAGTTGAAAAACAGCTAATTTAATTGCAGCTATATTTTGCATTCCTCCTCAATTTCCTCTTCAGTCTACACTCTGTCCTTTGATATCCCCGTGGATGAATCCAAGACTTTTTTTGTAAACTTTGCATAAGATCCATACACAAAGAAGAGACTCTCATCAGAATTGCGTTTTACCATGATCTAGTCCCTTATAAACATATTTTAAGCCTTGCGTTACGACAGATAGCATTGCCATATATGCAATAGTTGTTATGTAGATTGTCCAAGAACCGTTTTTTCTCTTCTGGAAAGAAACTATTTGAATCTTTGAGTGTTCAAACTTTTCCTTAATGATTTCACAGACGCCAAAATATTGAATCAGTTGAACTAACCTGTATGTTACTGTTATAAATGTTTACTCTGCGGTCTGAACCTGGAGATTACTGGAATTGTTTTCCAAGAGGAAATAAATTCAATTTACCATTATGTATGTCTGGGGTTGACTCATCTTTTTTTCATTTTCTAAATGATAAAATATTGTATATGACAGCTTCATGCATGAAGCTCATGTGGAGGGAATATAACAGACGTGAAGATTCTTCTGCAGTTCATTACAGCACTGATTAAGCAATACTTGCTAACATGGCTCCCTGAATTTGATCTTATCTGGGCAATTCCATATTTTGTGAAATGCCTACTAAGAACACAATCCAAATCAATCCCCAATAGAATACTACAACAGAACTCTTGATTGAAGTAAAAGGCTGCGGTGCTCTCAGGACCGGTGGCATTGGTTGTTTTGGAATATTTCACTCACCTAATGCAAATTAAATACAAAGTCAAACAGTGCTAAATGTGATCCTCTGAATAATCCAGTAGTGCTGGTTTCTAGTTATACTTTTGCACCGGTATCCTTCAAATTCAGTTTGTGGCAGAGAGTGTATGAAAGACTGAGAGGAGAATGCATTAAAATGACACTGAAACTATAACACTGGTAAATATTTACATTGATTTACTTAAATGTTACAAATGTATGGTGATACTGGATTGACTTGCCCAGAGATGGGTTTGGGGCAGATTACCTATCAGTCCAGAAGGAAGAGGAAATTGGAAGACTGATCGCCGGCCTACTCCCCCTCTCTCCCAACACACATACACACAGACTACATTGTCGCTACAAGAAGGGATAGCAGGCAACTTATGACCCCAAGGGCATTCTCTCAAGGCCTGTTTTAAAGTTCGGTGGAGAAGATACACTGTTGCAATAGTGACAGAATACCCTCTCCGACAAAATGCAGGTCTACTCACCTGATCTATAGTCATGTCAACCTTAAGTATGTCAGCGATGGAGGATACTCCAACTCAGTCACTGACATACTGCTCCAGTGGCCCTATAGAGTAAGAGCCATCAGACATTTTGCCATTTGACCGCCCTCCTGATTTAGAGTGGGTGGTTGAATGGACAGTTTTTACCATCTCTTACCACTGTGAAAATTCTGCTGGTAAGAGACAGCAAAAAATATATAAATTACCCCCATACCATGGGAGAAAGTTCTCATGGTGTGTGGGCCCTTAGTTTTTGTTTTTAGAAGAACAAAATCCTGCTTTGGGATCTTGATTTTGAAGAAACAAAAGCAAGTTAAAAGTTTGATTGGAGGCTGTCATGTTTGATGGAGTCATCCATCAATCTTTTAATTCATTAACAGGAACTGCTATGATTGCAGTTCCAGCTAATGACTAGAGATGTCCGCTGCATCAGTGGACTCCTCTAAGTTTGGTGTTTGGGTACTCTGAACTCTAAACTAGGCTCCAATATCTTATTGGCCCTCTTATTAGCGAGCTACATATTTTCATCTCTCCTCCATGTTCTATTTACAGACCTGCTGAAAAACACTGCAGAGCTACATCTTGAAGGCTTTCCTCCTTAAGGGGGCATTGGCGACCACCTATGTATAGAAAGTGCACTAATGATAACAAAAAGTGCCCTCACACAGACAAAAAATCAACTGTAAAGTTAATAAAACAACTTCAGAATTTGTCCAAAACGAAGGCAACTACATCTAAAATAAACATAATTACCAAAGTTCTCTTTAAATGGTTACTACTCATAATGCCAAGATCAGTGTTTTCACATCTAGACCAAATGTACATAGGCATTCCAATATTCGTATTCAAAACAGGAAAGATGCTTGGAGACTTGTTAATCTTCAGGATGGCCACTGTGTGTGTATTACTTATTTTGCACCACTGCACCTCATGGCATTGGTTACATGAAAGAAGATCCATACCATTACAAAGTGATCCTACCCAGTTGGCCATCTTAAGACATAGGAAACACAATTTGGAGCCCTCTGCCATGTAACTGGCACCCCAACTGCCGCAGATAATTAGGCTACTGCTTTGCAATCTGTCTATTGTGTCTGCTTACTGAAAGCCTTCCCTGCAAAACCTGGCAATATACCACACATCTTTCTCATTTTTTTTGAGCCCCTCTTCAACAGTTTCTATTTAAATGTGAATCTAGTTCCGGATAACCAAATAGGCAAAGTAGGCACAGACCTATGGGCCCCACTCCTTTTATGGGGCCCCCGAAAATGGATCAAAATAATACTGATTTGATCTTGAAGCTAAATTACAATCAAGCTTTCTTAAATCTTTGCCGAAAGATAGAAAAAAATGAATCAACTCAAAGAAACAAAACCTTTTCATTAAAGACTCTATAGAGAAAATACTGTATTAATGTAATATACTCAATAACAACTTAAAGTACATAAACCAGAGACACTGCATCAGGTTCACATACAGTTTCTCTCTTGAAAGCACATCTCCTGGCAGCTGTCAGTTTGTAAACAAATCTGGTGCAAACTATGTACGTGTAATGTGCAGCAGTGATGGTCATCTCCAAAATGAAAAAAAGTACTAGGAGATTATTTGCGAGGGGGTCCCTGAAATTCCAACTTCCTTGGGGCCTCCACAGGGTTTAATTCGGCACTGTGTGAATCTCCAACAGCACCAAGTTGTTCTTTGTTAACTCCACTTCTACCGGAGAACCACACCTAGTTAATGACAAGCCAGCCTCTGTATGTCCATGGTAAAGAAAATTGAAACAGACACATATATGCTATTCTGCATCCATATGAAACAGAACAACAGCTACAGTTCTTCTTTCAGGAGTCCACAAAAGAGTGCCAGAGTCTTCTTAATGTCAAGGAAAAACTTTTCTTTTAACAGGACTTGTGCTAGTTTTGTACTATGAACCTATTGGTAGATTCAACATGGTTGCCCAGAAAGTTATACTAAACCTTCTTCGAGATGAGTAGGGTAGTGTTCCCCTAAATATCTTCCTAAATGTTTACCAACAGGTTTAATTGGCATCCTCAATATGTCTCTACTATGAGCACTTGAGTAACCCCACAATGCTCTCAACAGTTGTCACCCCTTTTTATTGTGTTCAGTGCAGCACTTTTGAACATTCTCAGCATCTACCAAATGACATAATCTAAGCATGCTGATGATTCACAAATAACTGTAATCAAATTTCTCTGGCACACTGAGGATACTCCACTGGTCCTGATCAAACAAAAACAAGTGTTAAATCTTGCCTTTGAAGTAAGGCCCTGCAAAATTGGACATCTCACCAACCTATGATCCATTGCAATAGATTCTCTGTCTCTCCAGTAGGATAGAAAAATTGTTTTATCATTAGACAACAAACAATGGGCAATTGTCCAAATCTCTTTGCTTTGAAGTTGACCTAGGAACATATTCATAGGACTGAAAAGTAACTCGTGCAAACTACTAATCTAATTATTGACTTATTGCATCCTCTCTAACCGCACCCTTCCTTCCTGCACAGTGCTCTCACTTGTCTGCTAGACAGATTGCTTCCTATAAAAACCATAAATCAAATAAATCAAACACAGTGACACGTTTAAGAAGCATGTAACATCAATGTACACTATGCCATATGATGCAGAAGTTCACGAGGAGAAAATCATGATACATGAATTAGTTAGGTAATGTTTCTGAACTACTATGAAGATAGTGAGCCCCATTGCTCATCATTAAGTTTAGCTCATCTGTCCCAATCCAGATAGGAACCAAGGTTATGCAAGTATTTTGACTTCTGCCCAAAAAAAGTGCAGCTTGGCTTAATCAACAAGGTCACAATTCTTCTGCTGGGCAGCCCAAAATGCATATCACCCTTCCTGGTATCATCAGTGAAGTGAGGCTTGAGACTGTAGATACATTTTCACCTCAACACTAAATCAACACTGACAGTATATCTGAATGTTTAGCTCATGTAACTACCATGCCCTATACCTGTGTTTCACTCTGCACAAAGTCACTCACATTGATCCTCAAAAAATACTGCAAGGTATTCACAAAGGTAAACTTATATGTGAGCAGAAATCTCCTTTTTGTTGGGTATAAGGAAAGTTTGATCAAAGTTAAAAAAGATAGTAAAAATAATTTTAAGATAAATATTAAGGTAAATTAGTTTTATATATTTAGCAAGTGTAGAACAAACTTAGTAAAATGCAACAGCTCTATATTTGCATATTTAATTAATGTACAAAAAGCACATCTAAATGACATGATTCTATGTATATATTGTGTTTTGAAAATTATTAAAAATTATTTATAGCATTAGTTTAAATTAATGTGATTTTCTTTAATAAAAAAAGTTAAGTTACATTTGTTTTTATATTAAAAGGTTAATAAGATAATAAAAAATAAAAAAATAATTATTTTAAATTTACATATATTTTTAACAGTTAAGTAAATGTATATATATTTTTAAGAAGTCTAAATAGATTACATTTTTTAACATTAGTTTCTTTAAGTTCAATTTTATGTTCGCACCCTCATTATTCTTACGGGAGGTTGCAGAGAAGTACCAGTGGTTGGTCATGTGTGTTATTGGACTTACTCCAGGTCTGAGGTGGAGTGCATTTATTTTTGTTGTGAGTCTTTTTTTGGCAACTTTAGGAGTAACTTTAGCAGTACAGTGCAATGGACTTACTCTTCTGTGGGCGTCTGTCCATCTCCAAACCCCTCCCTAGCACTCCATGTCCATGCTTAACTCCTTCCAAATCCACGCCCATGTAGTAGTTTGTATTCCCCATTTTCCAGCTACTTCCCTCTGTCTCTCCTCCAGTCACTACTAAATCATAGATGTATGTGTGCAGAGATCTCCGAAACTGGGCAGAGAAAACATAGAAAAGGCGGAGACTGCTCCATGTCAGTTTGCAAATAGTATTTTGTAGTACCTGCAGGAAACTAGGTTTTTGTTGCAGTACTCCCCCTCCTCTTTTTCTGCTTGGTTTTTGATTCAATTTTGACTGAAGTGTACTGGGTCCCTGCTAACAAAGTTCCCAGTACCAGTGTTCTTTCCCTAAAAACGGTACAGTTAATTTCCCAATTGACACAACTTCCATGTCCCTTGTAAGTCCCTAGTAAATGGTACCACTGGTACCTAGGGCATTGGCACTGAAGAGGGACCCCAAGGGTAGCAGCACAAATTGTGTCACTCAATGGTCCCCTCACCAAGGCCATGCATGCTTACTTCGCAGACTGCATGACTTGGTGCAGACAAAACCGAAAAGTCGACATGCCACATATCCATGTGCCATGCCCACACACACTGCATGGGATATAGGTAAGCCACCCCTCTAGTAGGCCTAAGGCAAGGTGTACTATATCCCCTGTGAGGGCATATCTGCACAAGCAGATAAGCCCCTGCAATATCCATGTTGATTCCTAGATATTGTAAGTGAACAGGGAAGCCATAAAGAGTATATGGGCTAGAAACCCGTCATTGCGAGTTCCCAAGCTCCATAATGGCTTCACTGTATTATAGCATGTTTCGTACCAAATATCTTGTCTTAATAACCCTGAACCTATTCCAGTGTCAGCATTTATTAATAATGGCACTCAGTGGTCCCTCTAGAAGGGTCCCCTGAAACCTACTAGATTCTAGTGTGTTCCTGACTGGTCTCCACCAGCCAGCCACTACTAGACATCTTTCTGGACCCATGGGGTGAGCGCCTTCACTCTCAGGGGCCAGAAACAATGCCTGCCCTGGACAGAGGGGCTTCATACCTCCTCCAGGCAAGAATAGCTTGCCAGGCTGGGAGGCTTCTAAGGTGATGCCGCCTTTGAACTCCAGCCCATACCCCTCCTGCTAGCAGCAGATGACAATCCCCCTGTCCTGACCCCACTTTCATCAGGAACACAGGCAAGAAATTTAGATGAGGAAGAGGGTCCCCAGTCAACCTGCACCACCCTTAAGGCTGAGCAGGAGACCGGGATCCCCCCAACTCACTTTCCACCATTTTTAAGATGAGGAAAATAGCCTATCCGTGTCATGCCCAACCCCCACGTGGCATGAACACTTAGAGGGTGTAGTCACCCTAAAGGAAGGTAGCTCATTGACTACTACCTAGAACTCCCTTTAACACCCTTAAATACAGTATTTAGGTGGCACCCCTGAGCCTTGAATTTCAGATTCAATGTACAAAAGAAGACCAAGGACAAAGAAGAGCAGCTGACCCTGAGAACAGAGAGCTTGGACTTAATTTTAAAACCCTGCCTGCAGCCCAAAGACTCGACAATTACTGAGCCCTGTCTCGTCCTGCCACTGAGAGACCTCTGCAAACCCCGGGGGCCATCTAGCACTTTGCCAAATTGCCTAAGAGCTCCCTTGGAGTCATGGGCGTCCGCAGAAATGTTTCCAGGGGGGGGCAAACTTTTTACTTCATAACCGTCCTCCGACATGATTGAGCACAAGTATTAAATACATTTAAAAAAAAATCTATAACCACCTCTCTCTCTCCGTTTTCTGCTCTTCTCCCTTTCCCTTCTTTGGAAGTGAGCAGAGCCCATTGTTATGTGAGGTCACTCTGTTTTTTTGTTGTGAGCCCTGCAGGATGCTCTGCGTTTCATTCATGCAGGGGCAGGGCTCACTTCACACCTCACCCCAGTTCAAGTGTCTGCCTAATGCTGTTATCATGCAGATGCAGCGATTAAGCTAAAAGAAAGGGATAAAGGGAAAGCTAATCACGGCCACAAACCCTGCCCTGCCCAGTCTGCGGCACCTCAAAGGGATGCGGTGTCATGTTGCCATTTCAGCCCATGGCAGCCGGGCCCAGGAGAGGGCTTCCCCCTCACCCCCCCACCCCGCCTTGTGTCTTTCACAGTTCACCAAATCTGCGAAACAAAGGGAGGGGGTTGCCCACCTGTAACTACAAAGGCACTATTTCAAAAGCATGATGGACTTGTGGGGGGCCCGTTCTAGTTAGACAGCCGCGAGGTCCAGCTGCCCACACTGCCCATGCCTAGCGCCGGCCCTGACTGGGCCTGCACCAGCGATCCAGGGGGGGCAAGTGCCCCCTTTGCCCCCCCTGCGGACGCCCATGCTTGGAGTAGAGGAGCTACTCCCTTGCATCGCATGCATCTAAACCACAGAGTACGAACTCTCGACTGGCAGCTCTCCAGCTCCGCAGATGCCACAACTACCCATTAGAAGGTACCGCAGCTCTGAAGGATCAACTCTGCCTCCCATCTAAATTCGGAGGCACCAGGATCTTCCAGAGCCGAGAAGCACCAGCCCTGGATACCGGACACCTTGCAACCCAAGACCGACTACAAGAGCCCAAGCTGGACTTCAACTGCCTGAGGACCAAGCACCCATCGAAGGATGCCAGCAGCCCTGAAGTCCACTCACTGAGTGGCTCAGCCATCCTTCACCAACTCCTCTGAGGTGTTTTCTCCTGACTGCGATGGGCACATTCCGCCCCAGACCTTGGATTATTTGTTTGCTCTACACCCAGCTCCACCGGCCGGGGAATCTCTGAAATGTTTGTGCTACCATTGTCCCTATGCCCTTATGACCTTTACCGTCTTTTAAGTGTCCCCGTACTTGCCTACAAGTCCCCCTGTGCAGCTTGTTTTTAGGTAGCCCGCTTCTTCATAGCACCTGCTCCCTGGTCTTGGCCGTATCCGAGATGCTCCCGAGAAATTGATGGTAGAACTTTGGACCCTGGCTCCCAAACATCCACATTTTAGAAGGTGAACCCTTAACTACTACTGCACTGTGATTTATTGCATCCTACGATTTTCTCCATAGGATAACATTGTGCTTAATTGTTGTATATAGTTGTATATTTCCTGTACATATCTTCCTTATTGCTGAAAAGTATTAGGTGCTGAAGTTCTTGGTTAAAAATATATATAAAAAGGCTTGCTAGTTATATATTATATATAAATTGGTCTCAACTTCACTCTTGAGTGTGTGATCCATTTACTGACTCTGTAAGTACAACAGATGCTTGGCACTCCCTTCTGATAAGCCTAACTGCTTGTCCACACTATCACAAAAATAGAGCATTAGTATTATCTACTTTTGCCTCTGTAAAGCCTCTCGGGATCCACTGGAGTCCCTGCACATTATCCCTCTTTTTGGTAAAGTATATAGAGAGACAGCTTCCTATTGTACCTGAGTAGTATTATTGCAGGACTACTAAATGTACTACAGAAGGCAGTTGGTGAATAGGCCTCACTGTATTTGCACATTCTCTCCTCATTTCTTACCTACCTTACACCATGTTAACCCTTTAGGCACAACAATAAATGTGAAAGTAATAACTAACTACCCCATCAATGCAGTAAATTGCAGTGTTAGAAATATGCTAGTTCCACCATCAGTCATATCTGTAATGCTTGTGACATAATTACACATTCAAATTTACACAGTTTTCTCATCTCAGAGATGTGGGCAACAGACAACTATTATCCAGTTTTTAAGCACAAGGTTGCCCTTTGGTTTATGACTTCACTTCCACCCACATAACCAAACAATGAAGAAAATGTGAATGGGTAGCCAAGGCATACAAACTTATCCTCAACATATTTCAGGATACTCCTCTGCACCAGTCACACCTGTGAAATCATAGGACTGCTCATAAGACACATCACGATGCCTACCCTAACATAGTAATTTAATACTAGAACCCAGCCCAGAAAAAGCTTTCCTTAAACATGTATCCTCCCCACTTACAGAACATTTTCTCACCTCAGACTACCTCAATGTCACTGCTGACTTCAATTTCTTTTGAGGGGGTGACAAATCCCATTCAGTAAAGGAATTTCGGGTGCTAGTCCTTACCTAGATGTCCTTTCCAAGAGTTATTCATGTATTAAAAGTAAATGTCTTGACACTGTTCTCCAGCATGGCCCTAAATTCTATGGGCCTTACTCACAAATGTGAGAGAGAGAGAGAAATTCTTTATTGTTGATTAAAAAAAATCATTAAAAGCAGAAAGAAAAAAAATCCTTTATGTTACGATAAAAACGTAATTTTACCAATTTGGTCCGGTTAATATTTACATTTCATATAGAATGCATTCGATTAAAAATAATTTTAGGATACATTATATTTCGATTCATTATTTTACACTAGTTACATAAAACACTTTTGTGTAAGTTTACGATCGTTTACTATTCACAAAGGTATCTTACTAAAAGTATCTTTACAAGTGTGGAGTCTCAGCACATAAAAAGACAGGATTGTCCAATCTTTGTAAGCACAGGTGCTTCGCAGTTGTAAAGATATTACTAGTAAAATACCTTTGTGAATGGCAAACAATCGTAAAGTGTAAGTTTATCATAGTGAATCTGGCCCAAAAACCTGAAACCCATTCCATATGGAGCAGTGACAAATCAAGTCAAGTCAAATCACTTTATTCGATTTACCATAATAAATCCCAAAAGCACATACAATAAATAACTTGAAATACAGCTAAATTCTTTAAATTAATTGAGGGAGAAGTGAAAAACCCCAACTAAAATCCACGAGACAAAAAAAAACACTGTATGACTCTCTAACAATTGTAAAAAGAGTAAAGCCGGTCTCACTTGCGTAAACCCCAGAGGCAGCAGCAAAGGGCGGATATACTTGATGCGCAGATTTTTTAAATTAGGACAAATAAAAATGATGTGTAAAGTGTGGAGTGTAGTAATATTATCACAAAAACAAATTGCAGGCTCTGAGGAAGTGTGCCAACCAACCAGCAGCTGATGGAACTAATTTAGATGAAAATACAAAACTAGTCGCCTATGAAATACCGGCATGTCAAGTGTTAAATACAATTCACAGTCCAATGACAATTTAACCATTGCATGATGTCTACAAGCTGTTTTTGGTGAGGATCTCCCTGCCCTTCTTTCCTGCATATACAGCTGATACGTCTCTTTAGCCTAACACTCATCAGATTTCATAATTGTCTCAGGATGAGAAAACAACTCCTGCCTGCCTAGGGCCCCTAGCAAATATTTGATGTACTGTACCCAGGGGATTAGATGACCATGCTCCGACCCCAAACTGTCTTTCAGAAATATTATGTTGAATTCCAGATCTTTTTTAAGCCAAACAGACAACCATAATAATTACTGGGCGTATATGAATGTAATCTGAAATAAACCCCACACCCAATTTTTCATGGACGACTTCTGCAGGAACTGATTGAGGTAATCTCAGAATCCTCCTGAAGAATTTTTTCTCCACCACCTGAACAGAGTAGCAAGACTTATATCCCCAAATCTCTGAGCCAAAAGATACTGTGGGAAAACATTTGGCTCTATATGGATTTAATGTGTGGATGTTCCAGTCTTCCTGCAAAAGCATCAATTCAATGGGCCTCTCTGTTAAAGGATTGCTCCAGAGCACTAACCAGAGGATCCCGATTCAATTTCGAGTCTATCTAGAAGCCTAAATAACAGAAAGCATCCATCTTTATGATAGACTGACCCCTAATCCAATGGGTTCTGGTTTTGACTTTCTTAGGCCCAACACCATGGTATAGAATGTTTTTGAATTGATTTTCAGACCTAAGCTGCCCGTAAAATCTTAAAAGCAATCAATTAGGAACTTTAACATTTTAGTTGTGTGTGCAATGAGCACAGTGTAATCTGCATATAACTAGGCTGGCACTTTCCTGTTACCCATCAAAGGAACAACCTCACATCGTGCCACTAAACATTGATCCAACTGATTAATGTATAAAATAAAAGCTATAGGTGCTAATATACAGCCCTGGTGGACTGCTCTCTCGAAGTGAAAGTGCGATGTGCATACTCCTTTGGTCCCGAATCTACCTGTGGCTTCCATCCCTTCATGCAAATCAATCAAAGAAATAATGAGAGCCCTTTTCACCCCCAGGGCCCCAAACACGACCCACAGCCTACCTCTATCTACTGTGTCAAAGGATGTGGTGAGGTCCATGAAGGCCAACTGTATTGCCTCCTTTCGTACCTTGATGTACTTAGAAATGATTAAATAAGAGATTAGGATTTGTCTCAATTGTCCCTCTTCCAGTTCTAAAGCCATAGTGAATATCTGAGATGAGGTTTCCATTTTCTGTCCATTTCCTTAGACAATTTAACAGTACTCTCCCTATGACCTTCACTTCAGCTTCCACTAAACAAATGTGCCGATAGCAGGCTTAATCTGTGTGGTTTCCTGTTTTGAAAACAGGTATAATAACAGACATGTGCCATGAAGATGGAAAAAGGCCTTTCGCAGCTGTGTTAAGGTGTTGAGTAATCAAAGGGGCCCATAAATCCACACATGACTTGATAAGGTCCCTGGGTAATCTCTCAGGCTCCGTAGATTTATTTTGCTGGGAGGAACACTATAGCATCCCCCAGTTCCTTGAGATCAACCTTAAAATGGCTTCCTCTTTGCGCAGGAATCTCCCCTATTGAAGTAGAGGAAGTGGAATTAGCCCCCGTATAAATGGATTCAAAATGACTAACCCAGTCCTGGGCGGGAATAGGTTGACTCTGTTCAGGTACTGCTGTCTCATTAAAGAGGGACTGATTTACTACTTTCAAGAACGCAGAACTTTCTACCGACTCACAGGTGGCCACCAGTTCTTCCCATGTCTCTTTTTCAAGGTTCGCCTATCGATACTTTCAGTCCGCAATATAACACTTTCTCGCCTCTTTTACTCTTTACTTATCCCTAGGTTTTTGCTGTAAGACCTTCAACAGCACCTTATGTGTCAATGAGCAACTCCCATCGAACCAATTGGTGCCTGGGTTACACCCCCTTCTTGCTTTTACCAAAAGAACCATTTCTACTGCTAGACCAATGTTATAAATGGAATCTAGAATGATCTGATCTGGGGAATCTATCAGTAAACCCTTCACAAAATCAGCCCGCCTTTTCTGAATCAAATTACGTAAAAAGTCGGCTGGGACAATTTTACCCTAGTTAAGCCTATGACCTTGCTCTTGAAGTTTCAGATACTCCTTATAAAAAGTGATGGGCGCCGAGCAAATAGTGAGAAAGCTTTGGAGGCAGCAGGGGCCTGAGAAGCATTAGTACTACTGCTGTAAATCCCAGTGTTTGATCAGGATACAGACTCCGCAACTGGGGATTAGGCTGTTGTACTCTGTTCAGGGCGTAATCGCTATTTGACTTCCTCTAGTTGGGGTATTCCTGAGGTTTCTTGCCTCTAACTGCATTGTACTCCCTGATACTGGTTGCTGTTTGCCTGTAATGTGCTCTGTTGTGCTCCACCTTGCCTTTATTGTACCTTTTACTATGTGTGATATGCCGGGGAGGGGTGAGGGATAAGTGGGTGGGGGGAGTTTCGTTTTGTGTTCTTTAATGTGTGGCACGGGTGCTTTCGCATGATCTTCATTGATAAGTGGCCTTTGTTGAAACGACTGCATCTGATGCTCTTGTTGATGGTTGCAACTACTATATTGGGGAACATTACACCATTCCTGTTGCATATGGCTGGCCGAGATTACCTGGGGTTGCCTGGGGTATGCTGATGTTCGCCAAGCACTTGATTGTCTTTTTATGCTGTATATGATGGGATGTTTTTGGTTTGGAAATAATAAAAAATATATTTAAAAAAAAACTAAAAGTGATGGGCTTATCCCCCAGTTCAAATTAACAAAACTGTGCCACTAGCGGGTTATGATCACTACTACCATTACATTCTAAAGAAATACTAATAAGCAAGGGTAACAACCTGGCCGATGCCAATATGAAATCAATAACGGAACTACAACTTCTCCCTTTAAATGTAAGTACTAGATCAGAAGAGGTAAAACTTGTTTTGGTCGATAAGTGAAAAGGTTTGAACTGTGCTGCCAGATCATAGAGTGAGTCCCCTTACCGAGTATGTAAAAAATGCACCTACCCTGTCTCCTCCCAGGCATCTACCTTCCCCTTATGTGGCTCACCATACGGACATGATTGTAAACTAAAATCACTAACAAGCACTATCATAGCAGCAAGGGAACAAGCTTGGAAAAAGTTCTCCGAAAACTTAAATAGTAGGTTCTCTAGAACTACCTTTGAGGATGGTGAGTTATAGACATTTATTATTAAAACCCTTATGTTATGAGAGAATGATAGGAGAACACCTATTATATTTAATGAATTTGAGGTGACTAACTCCATATTGCAATCTAGGGCTAAACTCACAAAGGTAGCCAATCCCACCTTAGGTCTGCCATGTAACAATGGCGAGGTATGTACATAGAAAGATGCACATCTGTCAAGGCAGGCCATCCAGACAGGCCATCCCCAAAACATCCAATGTCTCCTGGAGACAGATAATGTGAGCGGATCGCAGCATTTGAATCTCCAGATCACTATCAAGAATAGACCTTACCCCTGACACATTCCATCTAATTAACCTAAGTTGGCTCTGGTTTTACTTAGGGAGCTCCCTATCTCTTATGGCTGCTCATCCTCTCCTAACTCCAAAGGTCAATTGTGCTCGTTTAGCGTGGAAAGAGCTTTAAATCTATTTCTTAGCTAGATTTCTGGGCATGTCACCCATCGGGGGAAGGCAGCATACTCTGTGATCTATGTCGTGTCCTCTTATGTACACCGGTCCCTCATATACTTCCTTGGAAGGCAGACGGACCCTAAAGGTCGAATTATAATCCCCGACCCCCATAGGGAGTCATTGGAAGAATGGGATTAAATCTGTTCCACCTGTCCAGGTTTCCTAAAATTGATCGCAATGAACTCTCCCATTCACATTTTCTCTGATTCCCCAATCCAGCACAGTCTGCAGACCATAATGATCTTGTTAAACAGCAAGGAAGGTGAGGAGCCCATTTTACCTGAAAGCCACTGAACAACCTTATTTTTATTTCCACTGTAACTTTCCTCAACAACTTTTTTCGGGCAGGGCACAGTTGTTAAAACACAAACATAAGGTGAGGCCACCGGAGTAGCTGTAAGAGGGCCTTTACTATAGGTACCCCGTTGGAAGATCGCTCGTTATAGAGAGAAGCCTGGATAGGGGGGGCCCTTGAGATTTCAAAGCCCCTCCACCCCGAATGTGGTCCAGCATGAAGGAGGAAGGAGGGGCACAAGCCCTTGCATTAGAGCAAGATTTCTGCAATCTAGCCTGCCTAAGGACTTCCCCCATGGCTCCACCTGTGTGTGTCATTATCATATTGCTCTTCCCCACTGTGAGGTCGCTAGCCATTCCATTAACATTATTGGCTGAAGGGCAGGTGTGCTCTGTTGCTATAGCATTAATGTTGACTGACCCACTACCCAGTACCTTCCCTGGCTGTACTACGCAACCCTCCTCCCTAGATTGAAGACTCTCAAATACATGCATTATCTTAGAAAGATTCTCTTCCATTTAATCAAATCTACTCTTGAACATCTTAACAGCATCAATCGACCCCTTTTCCACTTTCTTCGTCCTGTGATCTAAACCAGATATTCGTGTAGAAAAAGTTGAGGCCAGAGAGTCCATATTGTCAGAGAGCGGGGTGCCGAAAAAGTCTCCCCACTGGGTCTCATCGACTGAGGCGGCTGCCTCCCATGCCACTAGCTTCTTCTTCTGCCTTTCTGCTAACTTCTGTCTGGAAGATTGTCTGGAGGTTCCCTATTTTCCAGAGTTAGGTTTCACTAAACTCTTAGAATCATCCACCACCATGGCATCAGAAAGGGACAAATCTGCAGGAACAGGAGACAGGCCTGGGTGCTGCTCCTGCTGGGGTATCACCCTCCCCTTTAAACTCTGGCATGGTACTCTCACATATATCCGATGCTGTTAGGTTCAAAGCGATCATAGCCAGCTGGCCCTCCACCTGGGTCGTTTCATCAGTCAGGGTGAAGTGATGACAGACAAATGTTGAAGTAAGATCCTTTATTGCTGAGGAGCAACCCCCGGTACATCCATCTTCATCAACACTGTACTGGTCTCCAACGCAGTGGAACCCTACACACACTCAACCCATAACATTCTCCCCCACGAGCTTGCACAGCAACCATAGCCATTCAGATGCGCGACCCTTGGTTACCAAGCAACACAACACTTCCCCCTTCCTTATACAACACAATAATACTAAATATGTACAAAACAAAATATTAACATCATGAATTCCTCACTCACTGTTAACCACATAATCCTTAAGCCAGATCGGAACCTTCTTTGAACGTGCAACCCTCTGACTATTAACAGGAGGCTCAGCCGGCCTGCTCTCCACAGAACTGGGACCTGGCTCCACCGGAACCCCGGAGTCCACCCCATCCCCCTCCTGGACAGCAGTAGGACGATGAGCATCCACATCCTCATAACACTCAGAAGAAAAAGGAGATGACGCATTCAATTCATCTTCCAGCCAGTCAGATTTGTAAGGACCACTATCCCTCAAGTTCTTACCGGATTTCCCCTGATAGTCCATAGCAACCCTCTTTAAATTTCAAACCTCACCATTTTTGAGTTTCACAGCATTGTGGAGCACCTCAACTACCTCCTCGGCATCAAAGAAAGCGCTCTCACCCTTGCAAATAAACCCTGGCTTTCTCACTCTTACCCAATCTCCCACTTCAATTTCAACAGGCTTGGTAGAATGCTTACTATTATAATAATCACTATTCTTTTTCTGAATACGTTGCATCCTGTCCCACACTTCTTCCTTTGACCAGTTCATTACTCCAGATGGAAATAACCAACCTGGGTTGAATTTTGAACGAGGCTTACGACCCCGCATCAAGATAAATGGAGGTAACCCCGTTACTTCTGTAGCAGTCACCCGATAAGCCCAGACAGACTTCCCTACTTGCGAGATCCAATCATGTGCATTACTAGACGCAATTTGAATTATGCCTTTTAACACACGGTTGAACCGTTCAACCATACCATTCCCGCTAGGGTTATACAATGACGTCGTCCTATGTTTAATCCCCAGTTTTGCAAAATACTCCTTAGCCATATTGGAAACAAATTGGACACCATTGTCACTAATTAAGGACGATGGAATACCCTCAGAAGAAAAGACTTCATCCAGGAATTCAAGGACCGCCACTGTATCAGCCTTATTCACAATTTTTACTACTGGCCAACGAGAGAAAAGATCCATAAGAACCAAAATATACTTCTGAGACACACCATCTTGATCTTTAACAGGTCCCAAAATATCAATAGCCACAGAATCCCATGGCTCCTTTGCCCCAATAGTCTCAGACATAGGGGGTCTAAATGTCTTAAGGGACTTGTCCGCATTCCCACATGTAGTACAATTCCTGACCACTCTCTCTGTTTCAATATCTAGACCAGGCCACCAAAATAACTTTTTAATTACAGACTTGGTTCTGGAAATGCCTGAGTGACCCTCATGGCACAATTCCACAATAGACGAACGTAAATTCTCAGGGGGAACCACTCTTTCACCTCTTAGTAATACCCCATCACAAAAAGATAACTCCGATCTAATCTCCCAAAAGGGCTTCAACAAGTTGGGAATACTATCCTTACGTGGCCAACCATTCAAGGAAAAGGATACCACTTTGGACAATGTCTCATCCTTATTGAACTCAGAATTCCATTCCTCTCTATCAATAGCCGAACGACCCTGGCTATGAATTAAAGCCACTTGGAAATCATTCCATACCTCGTCCTCACATTTTTCCAGACTGACTGGCATCCTGGATAAAAAATCAGCTACCAAATTATCTCTGCCAGGGGTATACACCATTTTGTACGTAAAATTCTGCATGCGCATTGAAATCCTGGACAATCTGGACGATATGTTAGGTGACCCTTCAGATGACAAAATTTTAACTAATGGTTTGTGGTCAGACCTAAGAGTGCACACTTTTCCCCAAATGAATGATTTAAAGTGATCTAGGCCCCAAGCACAAGCCAGTGCCTCCCTTTCAATTATTGGGTACTTTTCTTCACATGGGGAAAGGGATCTAGACGCAAATGCAATGATACTCTCCTTGCCATTGCCAGTACACTGGGATAATACTGCCCCCAAACCTTTATTGCTTGCGAAAGTAGTTACAAAACTCTCCGCCGAGGGATCAAAACTACTGAGGCAGGACGCATTTGCAATAGAAGATTTGATATCCTGAAAATCCTTATCACATTCAGCAGACCAAGAAAAGTTCACATTCTTCTTTAGCAGTTGCTGAATATTAAAACACTTGTCAGCAAAGTTCGGAACATATTTTGCGCAAAATTCCGCCATGCCTAAAAAAGATCTAATATTATCTTTACTGCAAGGGGTCGCTGTCTCTACGATAGCCGACACTAGGGATGCCTTTGGCCTAACACCGTTACAATCAATAACGTGACCCAAATACGTTACACTCTCACAGGCAAATTTACACTTACTAAATTCGATGGTGAGGCCTTTATCTTCCAAAATTTTTAGCACCTTCATGAGCCTAGCATCATGTTCCTCTTTAGTTTCCCCATAAATCAGGATATCGTCCTGGAAAAAAGTTACCCCCACTTCCTTGTTAAACAAATGGAACATCAACCTTTGGAAAACTGCACCAGCTGATGCCAGCCCAAAAGGCATGCGGGTAAACTGAAAACAACCAAAAGGGGTTATAAAGGATGTGAGGTGTTTTGAATCCTGGGATAGGGAAATTTGGTGGTAGGCAGCTGATAGGTCCACTGTTGAAAACCATTTTGCACCCTTAAGACAACTCACCCTTTCATTAATCTTAGGTAATGGAAACCTATCAATAAGTATGTTATTGTTAAGATGGCGAAGGTCCACACAGAGCCTAATTTTTCCGTTAGCACGTTTAACAATCACAACAGGAGAAATCCATTCTGATGCCTCTATTGGTTCAATAACCCCTGCCGCTACTAGTTTCTCCAATTCCATGGACACCTCATTTTAACCAATAAGGGAACATTGCGACAACGGTGAACCTTAGGGATTGCATCATCTTTCAAGTGAATACAATGTTCGAATCCGAGTAATTTACCTAATTTCCCGCTGAAAACAGGCGGGAACTGCTTGATCATTTTTTCACCTAGTGCAGACCCCTCATCCAGAATTAACACTTGCTCCTTGCTGTTGGGGTCAAGAATAATGTGCAAAAGTTTCTGATCCAACCATCCCAAAACCGGAGGACCATTTTTGACTACATACAATTTAGCACGACAAGCTCTATTCTTAAATTCAAAAACAAACCACCTGAAACCGATCAGGTAAATTTTTTCACCACCATAACCCTCCGGGTGGATGTCTGGCTCATATAGTTGTTCGCCGACCATGTTAACAAATTTACTCTTCCATAACTTTTCCTCGATTATGGTGTAGGGTGACCCCGAATCCGCTATAATATCATTTTTCACACCTCCTATTGTCATATTACAAACCGGCTTGTTGGTACAAGCGATGTCATTAATATTTAACATCAAATTGCTCCTAAAGCAGTTATTCAACTCAGCATTCACAATCATGTCGCCAGTCTCAGGGCTTGGTTCATCGGGATTATCACCCTCTGTAACACATCTTACTTTATAATTCCTTCTTTTACATACTTTTGCAAAATGACCCATCAACCCGCAACTAGTACATTTTTGCTTAATAGCGGGACAATTTTTACTATGGGCCAAGTGGTCCAAACTTCCACATCTGTAGCATTTAGCGCGCTCTTTAACAGCAGGTCTATCTTTAAATTTATGTTGACTCTTGTTAAAATCATTAGAATTATGGATAATTGTTTTGCCCACTAACGCGACATTTTGGGTATCTTTTTTCAAAGCTACAGCACAACGGCCCGAAATTTCCGCTTTCCTCACAATAGCTAATATGTCATCTAGTGGGGCATCACCATTCACCCATAATCTATCCTGGATTGCAGCATTGGCAGTATGCATAACGACCTGGTCTCTAATCAAATCGTCGTGCAAAGTTCCAAATTTGCAATCAAGAGCCAACCTTTTAAGATCCGATACATAGTTGTCAATCGTTTCCGAACTTGACTGTTTCCTCTGGAAAAATTGGTATCTGGTAACTCCTATACATACTTTAGGTTTAAAATAATTGTCTAGCTGTAATAAGGCGATTTCAAAAACATTAAAATCCCCCGAAGTAATGCTGCTAGTTAACTGATGAAAGGTCTTGATACCCATAGCCCCCAAAGCATGCAAAGGCAGTCTTTTCTTCTGTTCTGCTGACATCTTCTTCGCCTCATCCACTGCCTCAATATAATTAACAAAATACACCTTCCATTCAGCCCACTTGAGGGAAGGCTCAGTTCCTGTGACCCAAAATGGTTGAGGAGAAGAAATGCTAAAATTTGCGTTATTTGGCTGCGCTGCGCTTGCTCCCTCTGTAGACATGGTGGAAAACCCTAATGAAATCCAATATTTGATAGTCACAGTCACAGTCCGAAACACCCTCAGGAACCAAAAAAAAATAAAAAGGAAATACCTTCAAAACGGTACAAACTGCGCAAAAAACGATCCCTTTATCACGAAGGGTGATGAGAAACGATGCAATCCTCTTTCGATTCACTCTGGCGTACCTTCCGTTGCTTTTCTGGCACCGGACTCCGGTAACCTAGCAACTCCAAACACCAAAATGGCCGACGGGGAAGGTACGCAGCGTGCTGACGCTGCCAAGAGTAAAATGACACTGGATTAGACGAGCTAAGCGTCCTTGTGATGACGCACCTCCGCGCTCACCCAATGAAAAGAGAAGAACAACGAGGACGTCAGCATCCACGGCAGCAGCTCTTAACGATGGCGCACTCACACGACACCTTTAGAAGGAAGCGGGAGTCAGGATCGGCCGGGGATCGAGATCGCGGCCGTTTCCAGGGTTACCAGCCTCCTTGAAAGATGCGCCTTCACAACGGCCCCACAGGTATGCGACACAGAACGGGAACAGCACCCGATACAGAATGGGAACAGCACCAAAAGTTTTTTTTGTAGATCACTGGTAGCACGCAGGATCCCCAAGGACAATTGGTCTGTCAATCCCAAAGTTACACGACAGCATAAACTCGAAATCTCCCGATTTTGCTAAAAGCAAGAGAAATCTTCCAAAGACGATCCAAATCCTCCTTCACGCATGGGCTCGATGCTCCTCAGCACTCGTCGCCAATTGAAGTGATGACAGACAAATGTTGAAGTAAGATCCTTTATTGCTGAGGAGCAACCCCCCGGTACATCCATCTTCATCAACACTGTACTGGTCTCCAACGCAGTGGAACCCTACACACACTCAACCCATAACATTCTCCCCCACGAGCTTGCACAGCAACCATAGCCACGCAGATGCGCGACCCTTGGTTACCAAGCAACACAACACAGGGCCCCTACCGCATTGTTCAGGTATGTCAGTATGGAGTCCTGCTTCCGTGGCCTTTTGCCAACAGTATTTTGCTCCTCGCCTTTACGCTTACCCATCCTGTACGGCTTGCTCAGCTTGATGACATAGGGGCTGTTCCCTTCCCAATTTCAGTTAATGGGCTGTCGATACTCTGAAGGCAACAATTTAGATAAGAGTAACCACCACCTCTAACAGTTAGAGGGGTGGTCCAACCCGGCCTTGACTGACCGCAGATGGGTGCAGACAGGCCCGCTCTTGGCCCAGGCTTTGCCCAAGCGTGCCCCATGCGTGTCCCACATATTGGGAGCACCATACAGGCTTTACCCTCAGGCCTACTGGCGTGGAAACAGCCATGGGCAGGCTGCCCCTAGAGCAGGCTCAAGCCTGAAATGCAGTGATGTGGTGCGATGACCACAACGCTCCCCACACCTCATAAGGATTTGCAAAAATAGTCCAGCCCCTTCCTTTATGTGAAACAAATTTGGGTTCAAACCAAAGTGGCTGAAAATCTCTCCCTAGCCAATCTTGAATACCTACTCCTTCATGCCTTCATTTTCTCTCACCACAGATATCATTTAGGCTCAGTGCCTAATTTGAGCCCATGGATGTCGGTAAGGCTCACCTTCACTCATTTTTGGGTATTGGCCTTATTTGCCCTCAACAGACATTACCTGAGATTAAAAGGAGGAAAAACCAACACATGGTAAAGAATGAAGTAGGAGAAAGATGGAAAATCTATCACAAAGGAAGAAGGCAGGAGTGAGATAAAGTGCCTGCTAGTGGAATAAAGTGGCGTGACAACACATCCTTGGTATTCTGCGCGCTGACATGTGATAAGGACCAGATGCAGGATTGGGCACTGGCACTTATTCTTTCACAAATTAAGCACTGAAGGATGTAAACACATACAATCTCTGTAGAAAAAAGAGGCAATGTATTCCTGAGGAAGACTCAATGTTACCCAATGCCATGAACAAACATAAATAGAGTCCTGCCCTCTGCAATCACTCCCAAAGTTTCATATAATAACAAGGTGCAATATTTATCACAAAAGAATACTTCTAATTGAAGATTCTTGAAACCCAACATATTACATGGGCACTCTTTACACATCTCAAAAAAAAAATCCACTGCTTAACCATTCATTTTTTGAAAACATCCCGAATTTCAATACTTCAATGTCATTCACCCACAATACAACCATGGAAAAATAGTCACGACACAGCTCCAAATTCACTTACAGGCCGCTAAAATCATAGATTCTATACATCTGGCTTTGATCACAGACATTTTTTATGTATATTACATTTTTCTATAGCTTCATTGTACTCGAGAGGTGCCAGTTCTCTTTACAGTGCAACACACTAAGGGGCATACGTACAAGGAGTTAACGCTGCATTAGCAGCACATTTCGGACGTTTTTGCAGCGAGAGTTTTATCGCCTTATGTACAAGCTGCCGCAAACCTCTGTTAGCAGCAGTTTTCCAGCGATAATGTCCATTATAAAGATTGCCACTTATGTTAGTGATAATGACATGCAAGGGAGGCGTTCCTGTGCAAAAACAGCCGCTAACCCCACTTTGCGATATTTACAAGGGGATTTTTGAAGTTTGGAGGACCCAAAAAAATGCCACTAACTGCAGTTAGAGGCAGTTTTTTAAGACCAGAAAATAGCTGGTCTTAAAAATGGAGATAACCCTTTGGGGCCTCATTTCAGCAGGTTTTGGTGCTGGACAGCGCTGCAAACAATGTTGCTGCGCTGCCCTGCGACAAAATTACAGGGCAGGAATGCGCACCATCAAGAAGATAGTGCGCATTCCTGGGCCTCACTCATGAAAAGTGTTGCAGCGCTGTGACAAGACAACACTTTTCACTACCCCTTTCTTGCCGCACCACAGATGCGCTGTATTCACTGGACAGTGCTCCATGATGCAAGTAATGACAGATATGTCTGGAATCCTGACGTATCTGTCTGCGCTAAAGTCATGCATTGCTGCAGTCATGTCACAAACATGACGCAACTCCAGCAATGCATGGGGCAAGCCTATCCCTGTGGCACTGCGTCACCCATCAGGCAGGCGTAAGGTACTGACGCAGTGCCGTTCTTGAGAGGTGCCCGAGTGTCGGCGCAGTTGGATATCCATCGGTGGCAGTTGCGCGCTGCGGTGCCGTCGTCTGTAAGCATTGGCGGAGTGGTGGTGCTGAGGGAGTTGATGAGACGTACTTCGGTGACTTTGATCCAGCTGCAAGGGGGGCGATGATGGCGGTGGTGTACTGTGGGCATGGTGAAGACGTGATGTATACAATGATGGTTGGTCCAGGAGAGTCTCTTTGTGTGGCTGTAGTTGAAGGTCCCGCTGGCGATGGAGACGTGCTCGACCGTGTGTCCTGCTATGTGGTGGGGTGGTGTTCTGGTCACTGGGGTTGTCCAGGTGCAACTTGTGATCGCCCAGTAGGATGTCGTCGGTGGATGGGAGAGCCCGGTGTGTAGTGAGGTCTACAATGGTATCTGAGAATGGGTGTCCATGGCCCGGGGGGCCTGCAGATGAGGGTGCCGCAGAGGATGGGGTTGGGGTTGATCCGGATCTGGAAGTTGAGGTGTTCCATGGTCACCGTTGGGTCATTAGAGTGTGTGGTCAGTTGGAGTGTGCTTCTGTAGGTGATGGCAATGCCTCCTCCTACATCGTAATGCCTTTACAACGCAACTCCAACAATGCAGGTGCGTTTACATCGCATTCCATTACCACTCATTGTGAAATCAGGAATGCAGTATTTTTAAGTTTTAGGGTGGGTATGGGTTTCGGGTGTTGGAGATGAAATGTGGGGTGTATTACGGGATCACATGTTTAATTTGGGGTGTGTTTTGGGGTCAATCATGAAAATGTATGTGTCAATTTGTGTCAAATGGGGAAATTGGGGTGTGCATTTGTGTCAAATATGATTTTTAGGGTTTGTTTTGGGGGCTCAAAGATGGATTTTAGGGTTCAGAGTTTGGTTTGGGGTGCAAGGGTTAGTTTTAGGGTTGCACTCACTGAAGTGAGAATAGTAAGGTTTACATCTCCGCAATCCAACACCTTCCCTACTGTTGCAATATGCCTAGTATTAGTATGCATTGTAATGGAATGCGATGTAATGGTATGCGTTGTAACTCCAAATATACCTTTGGCACACCAGTGGTACGCCCGCTGCGTAAGGCCGTACAGCTGCCGCCATTGAGAAGTGCTGTTGGCGGGACTGGACAGCTGGGAGGTGGGAAACACCAGAAAGAACACTGGATGGGGCGTGGATGTGGGTGTGTGTGTGTGTGTGTGTGTGTGTGAGCGGGTGTTGTAAATATTTAAATGAGAGAAATCCTACCTCGAGGCCGGGTCCCGTGTCTTTGTTGCTCCTGCTCTCCTGAGTCTTCTTCCAGGAACAGGAAGAAGGCAGCCAGGCTCCCTCCCCTAAGCCAATCATAATGCTGCAATGCAGCGTTGGGATTGGTCATTGGCACCAGGACAAGGCGTTCAGCCAGGGGCTGGATGGGTGGGCATGTTCTCCTTGCAGGCTGTAATGCAGCCTGCATTGCGAACAGGACAATGTGCATGACTGCTTTGGGCAGCCTGAGCAGGCTGACCAAACAGTCACTGTGCACTGGAGTGGGCAGGCCACTCCGCCCCATCAGGAAGCTATCATCATGTGATGATTGTTCCTCTTCTTGCACTGCTTGAAAGCAGTGGGGCGATGCTCTTCCGCAATAGCGGATGAGCCGCCACTGGGGGTGCGTCATCTACAAGTGCTAGGCCTGGGCGACTCGACCCCCAGGCCTCCTCCGCTACGGGTCCCACCTTCTCCTTACCTGGACATTGATACCGTGGCGCAATCTGCTATACTCTCCCCAAATCTGTGACTCAGCCAGCAGGAGCCTCAGCCAGGTGGGATTTCACAAGCCTGGGTACAGCAGTCCCCGCCAAGTCTACTGGTGAACCTCCCGATGCAGTTGATGCAGCAGGGCCCCCTTAGGTGTGAAGTTGCAGAGCTCCCACCACACAAGTTTGGTGCAGCTCAGGGGCCTCACCCGCCACAGCATCCGGCCAGCACAACATCATCCAGCCTGTGATGCAGAGAGGCGCCGCCCACCATGCACACCGGTGTATTGGTGGATCGTAGTATGCGATGCAGACCTCCCTATGTTGGTGGGCAGGAGTGCCTCTACCATTCACAGCTCCAAGAGGCGCAAGGCGGTCTTCTCACACAGGTCAGCAACGTGTCTCCATGCGACCGGCCGGGCTCCACCACTAGGTACAGGCGATCCCCGCGCCTCAAAGGCTAGCGCAACGGATCATGAACTCCACAGCTCCTCCGCATCCCACTCCAGGCTCTAGACGCAGGTTCAGCGAGGCATTCAGGCTTCATATGCAGGTCCAGCAACGCATCCAGGCTCTAGGCGCAGGTCCAGCAAGGCATCCAGGCTCTCATCCAGGATGTTGGGTGGCTTGAGGAGGTTGTTGATGTGTGCTGCACTTGGCCCTGGCTGCTCCATTCTGCATTTCATTGTTTTTTTTTGTGCCTTTTTTCTATTGGAAGTCATCTGATAGGCTATTTTTTCCTTTATAGGCAAAAAAACTCATGTTGGGCTGACTAATGTGCGTTTTTTTGCCGCTAATGGGCCTTTTGTTGGTTTTCATCTGCTAATGCCGGAATTCCTATCGCCATCGAGCTAATGTTAAAGGCAGTTTTCGCCGCCGATCCCTGAAGCTATCGCCATGTAGCGACGGCTTGTAAATACGTCGCTAACTTGGAGATCATTTTCAGCGGTACGTGGCGGTAAGAAAACAGCCGCTAAATAATATTAGCGATAGTTTTTGCCAGTCCTTGTACATATCCCCCTAACTTTGCAGACAAAACTCTTGATTTCATACAAACTTAAAATAATTGAACTGGCATTAAACTGATGGCCCATTGGCCCATAGTTATCATTTGTATCCATTAGACCTTTGTGATTCACCGAGAGGCAAAGGGGTTAGCAGTCAATAAACAATTTAAAGTTTGTGTAGCCCATTCGACCCCTCGATAAGATGAGGAATTGGTAACTAAATTTAAGTGAGTTTATTACACATTAATAATCAATCCCGTTAATAAGCAGAATAGGAACGTATTATGGAAGTAGAGTAATGCAACAAGTATATTACTGTGCCATTATGGGTCCTGGCTTGACAATCGAGGGCCAATAAAGACTCATTCAGAATAATCCAGATACACAAGCATACAATTTGTTGATCCTCTGAGAAACTCCACTCCTCCTTCCTAAACATGAATAGTTCTAAAGTAGTTAACCTAAACCTTTCGATGAAAGGGTCATCAAGAAAGGTAAGCTGGAAATGAGGAAGTACAGGAAGGTGTCAGCAAGGTAAGGACTTCCGTAGAAATCCTCAAAAGGGAACACGTGTTTAGCAGATAGATTTACACTCACAAAAATAAGGCAAGCAGGGCAAACTGTACCTCTCAACATCTAAAAGTATCTGCTCTAAACTCTAACAGTGCATAGATTAATAAAAGCACACAGATATATCCTGATCACCCACTCCTCACACCACCCCTCCAGGGACCAATGGTGGTGAACTTTACACTACGATGGAGTAATCTCCAGATTTTCTCATCCCACGAAACCTGAACACTCACAATGACCATGAGTATTACACCGTTTCTGATACACAATGAATAGGCTGCCCATCTCTGCCAAAACCTTCTCTCCCAGGCCTTGCTATCTCTAATACGTAATACTCCTTTCTCTAGCCAATGAAGCCTTGAAACTGCATTTGCAGAGGAGAGAATATGCAAAGCAAACAAAAAAACACTGCTAAATTCAGACCTAGTTAAATTTGCTTTGTTAAACACTACAGTGTGCACTTTGTCTACATGATTATATGTGCACAAGTAACTTCAGAATAAATGCAGCATGTGACTTAAGTAAATGAGTCATGGTTTTATATGTAAAACACTTTCAAATGAATGCAACATAACTTGAGACATACGTGTAAACTATATTTCTCCATGGTTAGTCTAAGCATTAATGTGTACATGTTTATGAATCCCTAGTGTTCCACAGTTAAAACATTTCAGTAATACATTTGAATACTTTCCTTCTCATTAATAAAGTTAGGCACCCAGAGTATGTGGTGCTAAGTGCATGTACATTTTACGCTTCTGTGACATATAAGGGTGGAGCTAAAATTACGCTGCTCCAATCCCCCCTCTGACGGTGAATCTAGCCATCACAATCAAGATATAGATTTTATCAGATAGACCAATCCAAAACTTGTGAGTTTCATACTTTTCCTCTGTATTTATGCAGATATTTCATGTCGTCATGGTATTTACACTGACTCTCCTCTAATTCTACAGCTGCTCTCTTTTCATCCCTGCCTTTGCTTGTATACTCTTATATCACTTAAAGACCAACACCAGGAATATCGCACAACACGCAATTATCACAAGGGGCTTGAAGATGTATCCCACTAATCCACATTCCAGATCTCCAAGTCATCCATCTACCTACTGCGACGAATCCATTTCCAATTGCTTCCCAAGCACCTGTTGCTTCTAACTCCTTCAAATCTCCTTTCAGATCAGTGATGTTTTTGATAAACGTCTTCAAATCTTTACTCTTTTCAGGGATGTAAGTAGAACATTATTGGGCTAATAACATCTGACAGACTCCGTTCTCTTTCGGGAGGAGGATGTCTAAAGCAAGGCGATTCTGCAAAACCATGGACCATATAGCAGATATTTCAGTATCTATCACAAATAAAGCTCCTCCTGTACTGGTGGACAGTTTATCCACTATGGTGGACAACATTCTAATCTTGGTATCATTTAAAATCATACCCACAGTTGGAATTATTGCAGCAAAAATACCTCCCACTATTTCTCCAACGCTAGCTCCTCATTTTGGCCTAGACTTCTGTTTCCGTACAGGATCAACAAAATATTCCACATGATACAGTTTTGGAAACACTCTACCTAAAAATAACGTGTACCATACCATCTTTGGGCAACCTGAAATATGCATATTCTTCACAAACTTAATAATCTCCAGGAATAACAGGATCTTTACCTGCCAATAATGACTCCCAATGTCCTTTAGCTACAAAGGTGTGTTTACATTCACTCATTCCCATACATTTGGTATCAGCTGCAGTCTTCTCTAAATATGCATAATTTCCCTTTATGTTTCCAACCCAAACTCAGTGCTGCTTCATTCCCTGCCACTTGATGCTCAATTTCTGTTTACCCCACTGATGTTGAGTCTTAGCTTTTTTCGACTTGGATTCCATCTCTTGTCTTCTGTCTTCAACTAAGTTTATGAAGTACTTCTCAACATCGATTAAACTACAAGTCAGTTGTTTTGATGAGCATAGACAGTGTGTGTGTGGGTTTAAAGAACCCTTCATTTCGCTCTCTTTTTTTTCTCAGATGACGATTCAACTGCTTAAGTATGGGAATTTCTAAAAAAAAAATCAAATCATAATTTGAAAAGTAATATTGAAAATGACCCTGGCCATACAAAAGACTGATTAATAGGCTGCATTAACACTATAAGTTAGGAGAATGTGATGGTACGTTTTGCCTTCTGCAGCTGATGTAGGTAATTGCGTGCAAACATGCAATCCTTTGCATCCATGATGCCAATGTACTCATCAAGTAATTTATAATAAACATTTGAAGAAAGATCTCCTCTAGATGAATCTACATGTCATTTCCTCTCATTCAGTAAATACAAACTGCTATCAGTAAATCTTGCGGTACTAGCAGTAGCTCTGGATCTAATCTCAGTTGAACTTGAGGACATGGGGGAGTATAACCCTACAAGCACCATAATCAGTACTAAAGTTACAGCCATTACACCTGCTAATATGTACCCATGTCTACTACTGTCATTGGTTTCCATAACTTTTCTAGAATCGGACCGTTGAGTGGAAAATAGCAGCAGCACAGTCTTCTCTGTTGATTGCCACATGTGCAAATGACAAAACAAAAGTTCAATTGATGTGCAACAAAACTGTGTACAAAGTCTTTGTGAGTCTTCCTTAGCCCTACTCCTTGTTCTTCTAAATGACACCCTTAGGCTCCTTCAGCAAACTCGGGCCTAGGTAATCTTAATTCTTTTAGCAAAGTCTATTCATGTTGTCTCTATTTAAAAGCATATTTCAAAGCTCTATCTGGAAACCAGGCTAGTGGAAATTTGTGTCAATCTGTTCCGTGGCAAGGTAAAGTCAAAACACAGTTCAGCCATGAGAATATATTCATGGTGGTTCCGTTGGAGTGGCTCTTTTATCTTCAGAGTTCCAAAACTCTCTGTCTCGGTCATCTGCTGCAAAGTATATCAACTAAGGTGAAGAATACCTTCAACAGGGTACTCTAGCTCTTGTTTGATATCCAGAGTGAAAGTCCTTCTCCTTTACTGTGATGCAGGTCAGAATGTTCAGTATCCTGTGGAATAGTTGGTCACACACATTCCTCAGACAAATTTGACCCCTCTCTTTTGCCTTCTTGGCCAATGTCTCCAGTGCTCACTCACATTACAGCACTAGGTCCTTCGTCTGGGTCCGAATCTGGACCAGTCAACATCACAGGGCAAGACTCTCCTGCCTCAACTTCAACTGCTGACTCATCAAGACCCCCCTCGTACCGAACATGTGCTGTTTCAGGTTCTTGCCAGTCCCCCACAGCTTGTCTGACTTGCTTCCGATTTATCTCGGTTACAACGGGTGCTTCTGGGAGAGGTGCTGTCACATCATCAAGGGGACAATTGACTCTACGAGTATGGGCAGCATGCACCAAGCTGAGGGGACCTCAGCACTTCATCACAGTTGTTGTCACCAAAATGACTTTGCAAGTACCACACCAAATGGGTTCTAGGCTTGTTTTCTAAACATGCTTCTTCACCAGACCCCAGTCGCCGGGAGTGAGGTCATGATACTGCTCCTGATGTGGTGGGGCTGTGGCTGCTACAACCTGGTGAGGCACTGAATGCACCATGTCAGCCAGTCCTTTACCGTAATCAAGAATCATGTCATTTGTAATGTTCACTAATGCATTTACAGGCACAGCTGGCAATCTCATCGCTCTGCCCATGATTATCTCATGAGGAGACAATCCTGTCCTCACTGCAAAGATTCACTGATACAAGGAGTAAAGCATCAGGCCATTTCAAAGACATTGAAGCACACACTATGGCTAGTCTAAATGTAGGTATCCCATTCACTTTTTCAACAATTCCCAAAACCTCAGGACGGTAGCTGAAATGTAATCTCTGCTTCACTTGCAATGCTGTGCATAACATTTTCAGACCCTCATTATTAAAATGAGTTCCTCATTCTGACTCCAGAAAAGTCGAGAACCCGAACCTTGGTACTAACTCCTTCAACAACAACTTTGCTGCTGTGAGATTGTCATTTCTTCTGGTCGGGTAAGCTTCAACCCAACACGAAAAGATGCACACGATCACCAGGATGTATCTCAGCCCATTGCACACAGGCATCTTGATAAAGTCCAACTGCTTCCCATTGAAGGGACCTACTGATCTCCCTACGTGACTCAATATTGCTGCAGTTCTCTTGCCTACATTCATCTGCTGACACACAACACATCTGTGACACAGTCTTTCAGCCATCGACCGGAACATGGGGTTAAACCACATCTGCTGAAACAAGCAGATCATGGCATCCCTCCCCATATGAGCAGGACCATGATAATGTCTGGCCATTGGGGACAACAGAGGTCTTCCATCTGCAGAAATCCACATATCATCGTCCTTCTGAACACAAGCTGTTCTGAGCCAATTATGCTGTTCTGCCTCTGTCACTTCTTCCTGCAACCTCTTAACCTCATCCCATGTATCAGCTGTGGTTAGCAAAAGGTTGTAATTGGTCTCATCTGCTGACTCATTGCAGTACTCTCCATTGAATGTGCAAGCACCATGAGCACAGTACCATGCAACTTAATTAGCATACATGTTACCTACATAGTAATCTCCACTGCGGTGTGCAGAACATTTCACAACCGGGATCTGGGCAGGCAACTGAAATGCCTCAAGCAGCTTACTTACTTCCTCACTTGATAGGGGAACCTGAAGAGGTCATGAAACCCCTCGGTGACCACAACTGTCCAAAATCGTGACTGACACCAAAGCCATACTGACTATAAGTGAAAATCTTCACTTTCAACTGTGCAGAAACACTGCACATACTAGTAAGAGTGATCAACTCAGCCACTTCTACAGATGTTACACCTTGAAGCGAGGAAGCTTTAATTTCACCTTAGACTGTACAGATAGCGTATGTAGCTCTCAGGTTTTCTGCTTTGTCTCATAGACAAGAACCATCAATAACAAGTACAAAATTGGACTCGAGCAGTGGCTTATCTTGAACATCTGGTCTCGACTTGTTGCACAATTCAGTAACATCAAGACAGTCAAAGAGAGTAAAAATCACTTATTATAATCTGCCATTCCCAGTTCTGGGGCACAACAGACTTTTTCTCAGCTCTAGGAAGGCAATCAAAGAGTCATTGTCCTGAGGTAATGGAGCAGACACATCCTTGTAGTCAGCCTCTGTAAAGGCTTGGCCACTAGGGAAAAGTTGGGAATCCACTGGCGACAGTGGCCCACCATTCCCAGAAACATCCTGATTTCTTTCGGAGTAGTTGGCAGATTCATTTGCAGAATCGCCAAAATTCTGTCTTGTGACACCTTCCTCGTTCCCTTCTCAATGTGTTGCCCGAGATACAGAACTTCCTATTGACAGTACTGTAAGTTACTCGGAGACCCTTTATGTCCATTCTCAGCCAAGTGGTTTAACAGAGCAATAATGTCTAATTTACAAGCCTCCTGTTTGCTGGACGCAACCAACATGTCATCGATGTACTGCACTAAAAATGAGTTACAGGGCATGATTAAGATACCCTTGTGGGACTCGGCACTATACCAAAGCATGGTTCTAGAACCTAAACGTGAGGAGGAACTGACTGCCCTTATGCAACGGTATGGAAAAAAAGGCTTTATACAAATAGATGAGAGTGAACCACTGAGCCTCACATAGAATTTGAATCAAAATGGATTCAGTACCACGGGACAACATGGAACAGAGATGGTATTAATCTGTCTCAGGTCTTGGACCATGCAGTCTTTAACGCTAGGCTTCTGTAAGCCCATAATGTGTGAATTACATGGACTCCCCATTATCTCTTTCAAAATACCTTGCTGTATCTTTGAGTCAGTCAATGGAATAATAATAGCAATTGTCTCGGGAGTAAATTACTATGTGGGGTTATTTGGTGCTCAACATTTAGCTTTACATTGATGCGGACAGGTTCAATTCCTTTGATGAGATCTATCTGCTTTCCGGAAAAGTCCCAGACCTCCTGCTTCTCAGTGTCTTTCAAATCTTGGGGCAAATCGTCATGTCATCGGGGCAAACAATCCAATGTCTGGACCATGCTTTGAAAATTTAAAGGCAAAATCCTCATCATCACTCTGAAACTCCACACCCTTTGGGGTGCAGTAATTAGTGCAATTTAGTTTGCAAAACAGGCCACATCCTAACAAATGTACAGGACTCAAATCACACACCACAAACCTGTGAGACTCCTCAAAAGCCCCTATTTTAACAGGCACTTCTTTTGTCACTAGACTTGTCATTTGCTGGTTTGCATATCCTACAACTTGGATTGTTTTTCCTAAGAGGTGCAGGTTTAGGACTTCCACTGTTCTAACAGGAGAGCGGGTAGCAGCATTATCAATCATGAATGATACGGGGTGGCCCTTCACCTCCCCTTATATGAATGGACCACTGGATTCATTGAGGCTAACCAACTACAAATTGAAGAGAATATATATTTCCGGCGCCTGTTAAAAGTCCCCCAGAGCACGCCAGCTCATATTGTTCATGAGGAATTGGGTGTCCGCTACATCAAGGACAGGATGGCAATCAAACCCCTAGTTTGTTGGATAAAGATTTGGGCAAACGAGGAGGCGGCTTTAAGCAGGCAGGTTATAGAAGACTGCCTTTCCCTCAATCATGGGCTAAAAATTCCCTGGCTCAAATATGTGAAGGAGTCTCTTGAGAAAATTGGATCTGCAGATCTATTCACCAATCCTTCCAAAATGAGTATGCAAGATAAGGCCCTGGTCAAGGATCGCTTCTTTAAACGTGTTTCAATGCTCTGGGAAGACAGAGAGTTAGCCAAGCCGTCAGTGAGAGAACATGTAGTAGTAAAGTCTGACGAGGGCATCGAACCATACCTGTCTTGTTTAAGCAGTGCGCATGATAGATTTTTAATGACCCGGTTTAGGCTGAATCTTTTGCATCACGTATTAGCAGAACCAGCAGGGTTCACACCGTCTATAGAGATGAAGGGGCCCTGTGGCTGTGACCACAGGTCTCCACAGGACACTCTTCATTTCGTTTTATTATGCCCATTTTACTCACACCCTAGGAGCCTTTTCCTGAAGGGCATTTTAAAGAAAGCCAGATTTAAAGAAGCGTGGGTGGCCCTGTTATTTTTAAAGTTGGCCCCAGATGCTTTTACACTTTTTTGTACCACAAATTTTTTAAGGGCTGCATTTAGACTAAGGAATACAAGGGGTAGTGAAAGCCAATAGATTTCTCGCTACCATTCTTTACATTGTCTCACAAATGGTTTCCATGCCTGAAGATGAATTAGACTGATGAGGGACAGGTTTCATGTGATGTGTACTTTTTTACCTACTTATTGGAATAGTAATATGTAAATTTGAGATTGATGGGTGAGTTACTTATTCCTTTTATGTTTGTACTTGTAACCTTTTCTGGATATATTGCTACTTTTATGGCATTTTTACATACCGAATAAAGATTATTTAAAAACAAAATGGACCACTCTAGTCTACCTCTAAGACTGCGCCAGACACGCTATCCTCCTCCCCTCAGGCACCGTCATTTTGACAAGTCAGACGTAATCCTCAAACACTTCAAACATAGGAAATTCTTGAAATGTACCCCGATTCTGGGGAGAATTCTTATTCAAATTTGGGGTTGGATTTGAGTTAAATTGGGGACCATTCACATTCTGCTGCGGCATCGGGGATTGTGAAAGCTGCATCACATTTGATCTGGTGGTACGGTAAAAGTTTGAATTCTTGGTCTCTCTACATTCTGTGACTGTGTGGGGTTTATTATTCTGGGTCTAGGTAAATCCTGAATTCTGAACTTGATTCCCATTCGCCATGTTATTGGGATTAAGATGACACTCCCGCTTCCAATGCCCCAACCTATTGCAATAATGACAATAATTCATTCTCTTTAAAGTGACCACATTAATCCCAATACTCAGGTCAATTGGAACACCACAACCTCATCCTTGATGAGGGAACCCATTTCCACCTTGCATCATAGGAGCTCCCTGCTGATATACTCTTTGCATAGAATCAACATGTCCCACAAAACTCTGGTTTCCCCTCTGTGTGACTCTCATCTGTACCACTATCAATACCTACAAACACTTCTGCTTCATCTCTATTTCATCGCTAAAGTATTTAGCATCCCTCAAAGTTTCATTGACTGATTTATTCTGCCAACAAATCTAATGCTGTTGAATCATCGAATCAACCTCATTTCTCAATCCTTTCACAAACCCAAATACGAAATTTCCCATATCTTTTGGCTCAAGAGTTTCCATTCCACTGTATTATTTAAACACTTTCAATATCTCTCGTAATAGGCATGGACTGATTCCTTGGGCACTTGGGTCGTCCTATCAATCTTGACCCAACCAATATCTTTAGCTAGTATTTTCGCTTTCAAAAAGGTCATTACCTTGTGATACTTTTTTATCATCAACGGCGATGGAAAATGTGTCACTGCATTTCTTGGAGGCTCTTTCTCTGGCCACTCTATAGCCACTTTACATTCTGCCAACATATAACTCTGTACCACAAAGTCGAAAACGGTATTTAAATTCACCCACAAAACCTTTCAAATCTTCACAACCTGCGTATACTATTCCACTGGTTTATACCTCAATTTGGGAAACTCATTTGTAAATAACGCAAGATCACTTCTACTATTCCAAGGTACATGAACATAACTTATTCCAGGCACTTCTCTTAATAAAAATGCTGTTCCGCCTTTTCTCTCCACTGTGGTTGCCTTTCTGCCTTCCCACTTATCTAGCTCACTTGTCTTTCCTGATGTTCTCATTCTAGTTATATAATTCTCATCGAAGCCCACACAGTAACTTTTCCGAAAAGACTTAGTCCTAGTCAAGATGACCTTGTACTTCTGATCTAATTCCGATAACCTTTTATAAGCCTGTCCGGCATGTCTGGTAACATTTTTGCACATAAACAAAAGCTCACTCTCTTGGTAGCTATCTAATAGGGAAAAATTAAGATTTCCTAGCATCATCTCATCTTATTCTAATTTCGATTTAGCCACATCCACTGCATTGTCTATCACTGGGGACTGATAACCTCTTTGCACAATCCTGAGCATGCATCTTCTCCTAAACATTTAAGCGCATTATCAAATTCTTTAGCAGCAGGACCAATCTGTGTTATAGGGACATTCTACACTATCTCTTCTCTGGGAGTACTGCGATTATTACTCAGAGGTGAAGTCCAAATGACCATGTCAGAATTTATTGATATTTGTGCAAACCCTCTTGTAGGGGCAAATTCTGTCTGGTTCAGAGTTGGATCGGCACTTAAAGCACAAAGAGCCCGATTCCTAACTTTACTACTCCTAAATGACATTTGTGAATACCGAAAGTCGTAAAGTTAGGATTTTGTCTCAGATTACCTTTGTGAATTGGGCCCAAGGGGTATTCTCCTGAATCCTCCAATTCTGTAACCCATAGGAGTGTTACCTGTGGCACAAATTCCAGCAGGAACTGCCAAGTTATGTGTTTTGTTCCTTGTCGATCCAGTCTTATACAGAAGAATTATACAGGTCAATAGTGACCAGGACTGTAAGTGCAGCTGGGGCATTTTAAAGGGTAGAGTTAATAGGGGTGTTGATCTCTTCACTCTCTCCCATCAGATTAGGACTCATATTCACTGGTGCTGTAGCTATTCCTGGGTTTCCACTGGCACCTGTATACCACTCATTCCCTCAAATTGGGTCTCGTATATGAAGGTGGACAAGTCGACAACACCGTGACCAAAAGATCGTCACTAGAATTATTATTACTGTCTTTATCCTCACTCTCTGCATTTTTTGTCCTTTCCCTCTAATTCCTCCTTTTCTTCTCTTCCTTCCCTTTCCCAGTTTCCTCGCTTGTCAAAGTGGGGTACAATTTATCCCCTGTATGATGTCTCTTTTACTCTTCTTTTGTTCTGAATTCCATCTAGCATCTGAATAAGTATGCACTGCCTTTCTGGCTCTTTCCTGATACCTTTCCTTCTGCCTAACAAGAGCTGCTCACTCTCAAGCCACTAAGTGCTTCGTACTGTGTGGATCTAGGAGGCGACTTCATTTCATATATAGTATGTTCTCAGATTTTTGATGATTCTCAATTTAAATGCGCCATAGCATGGAAAAATCAATGCATCTTCTTTCTCTGTGATTTTATGTCATTAGGTAAGCCAAATACATGTAGGAAGGCCCATTTTTATAGTCATATAATAACCAGGCGTATCTTCAGATGGTGCCTCTTCTCACTCTTGAATAGGTATTCTCACATCTCCCCTAAACAAATCTCCTATAGTCTTAAAGAATTTCATTTGTCAACAAATTATCAACAATTGCAGTAAAACTTTCATCTCAATACAGGATATAATTTCTTTACCCACAGTTCTTGTTCAGATTCAACAAACAATAAGAATGTGGCACTCTATGATGTAGTCACCCAATAACAGCGTGACTCAGCACCGACAGACCAATCTCAGCGCAACACACTGTGACATCAATCGCACTCCTCGCAGCAGTTCACACTCCTTTACAATTTGCACGAACGCACTCTTCTCAGCAGTAAGCAGGCAAAACAAAATGCAGAGCAACTTCAGAAAATAAGTTTGTCTACTTCGCTAAAGAAATTGATAGTATTCAATCACACAAGAAATGGTTTAGAGTGACACTTTCCAACCTGCTCAGATACACTCTTGAGTGAAACTTTGACAAGCAGGAATCTCCCAGATTGATACCGCCTCTCCTTGTGCACTAGGATCCCCTATACCAACCACACCTTACTCTCACACTCCTTGCAGCAACAAATGACATTCGCTCCCTCCTTGACAGAGGAGAGACCGCAGCACTCATCCTCCTCGACCTCTCTGCGTCCTTCAACATGGTCTCTCACCGCACTCTAGCAAGCATACTCCACGAAGCGGGAATCCGGAACAAGGCCCTTCGACTGGATCCTCTCTTTCCTCTCCCACAGAACGCAAAGAGTCAGACTTCCCCCAATTATCTCAGAACCAACCCAACCACCTGTGGAGTCCCACAAGGATCCTCCATCAGCCCGACCCTATTCAACATCTACATGGCCCGCTCGCATCCATCGTCAGAGCACACAGACTCAACATCACATCGTACGCGGACGAAACTCAGCTCATCCTCTCCCTATCCAATAAACCCACCACCAACGCAATTTTCAAGACAGAATGGAAGCCGTTGCCAGATGGATGAAGAACAGCTGCATCCAACTCAACACGAACAAAACAGAGATACTCATCATGGTCATGGGCCCACACCCCAACGCCTTGAACGACAACTGGTGCCCCCCCCATGAACCACGCATGCAACCTCGTAATCATTTTTGACTCCAAACTCAAAATGGACCACCAGATTAACACCATCACCTCCTCCTGCTACCACACCCTACACCTTCTCCGCAAGACCTTCAAGTGGATCCTCTCTGAACACAGGAAAACTGTCACACACGCCTTCATCAGTAGCAGACTTGACTACGGCAACACACCCTATGCTGGGATCAGCAAGAACCTCACTCGCAAACTCCAGAATGTCCAGAACGCCGCTGCCAGACTAGTCCTCAACCTACCGCACCATTGCCTCATCAGCCAGTACCTATGGACCCTACACTGGCTCCCCCTCGAGAAGAGAATCACCTTCAAGCTTCTCACCCACACACACAAGGCCCTCCACAACACCGGACCCGCCAACCTTAACCACCGCTTCGTGTTCCATGCTCCCCGGCGCTCTCTCCGCTCGGCCCAGCTCTCCTTCGCAGCAGTACCTCAGATCAAGAAAAGCAGAACAGGAGGGCCCTCCTTCTCCCTCCTCATGGCCAAGGCTTGGAACTCCCTTCCTCTACACCTCCGAACAGATGGCATAGTTTCCCAAGTTCCTAAAGGATCTCAAGACCTGGCTCTTCGATGGAACTCAATGAACCTCCCGGATCTGCGGACCCCCCCCCCCACCCCCTTCCCTCAGCACCTTGAGACCAACTGCGGGTGAGTAGCTAGCGCTTTACACACCCCTGATTGATTGATTGATTGATAAATGTCCCTATCTCAGTTGTGCCATCAATGACATCCCACGACAAGCACCAGAAAACTTATCAGACAATTACAATATAGTGTCTTCTACACTTTCTAAGATAATCCCAGGATCTTAGGCTACATCGAGCCAGATAACAACTTCAGTTAATTTACATCAAACACTCCACTCATACAACAACTTAAAACATTACCACATCACGCCACAAAATTTCCACACAACACCACAAGTTAGACATAAGCAATCGGAATGCGCAACCCTATTAATACTCGATCCTCAATAGTTACAAGTCTCTCCCGAACTGCTGGAACTCCACCGATCCTCCAATTCAAAACATGACCTTTAGGGACTTGGACTGGGTTTGGGAAATTCAGAATGGGAGACCCAAACTCTCTCTGCTTCAGTAACCAACTGTCATGTACTACCATCTGATGGTGCATTGGCACACAGTTACCATTCAATCCAATAGACCTTTGTGGTAGACTGAGAGGCAAAGGGCTCTGAGAACAATGACAGTAAGGGAACACAATGTGCGCAACTAACACATATAGTACCACCCAATTGAAAAATGTTAGATGCTCAACTTCCTGTGGTTCACTGTCATCAAAACCACAATCAATAAAAGAGTACAGTTAGGAAGGAGCATCAAAAAATAGAGTCCATGAAATCTTTCCTTCAGGTTTCAGTAACCTTTTATTTTTTTCTTATTTCAAATTTGCTGATTCTTCAACGAGTTGCTTCAATCAACAATACAAAATCGATCTGTAGATCACAGTTGCATTTTCTATAGATCAACAGCCTTCCTGCCAACGCGTTTCGTCCTTCCCTTAGGACTTCATCAGGGCTGTAATAATAAACAAATAAACATACAATTTACACCCGATTTTCACAATATACCAAAACCATGTGATGCAACAAACATTTAGTTTAAATAACCTGATTCTAATACAGACACTTCCTATACTAATTATATATAGCACCCCATACCAAATGAAAAACGCAACAGTGACTTCTATAAACTTAATAAATTAACAGTTTCCAATAAACTATAGTAATGATTGTTAAACTTCCCACACCTTGTATTTTAGAGAGAAGAATTCTCTTCTTTTTCTAAACATCGAATACTTTGTGTCATAAATTTGCGGCGCGCAACCAGATAACTGTAGTCAATGGGAAATGAAACATGTATTGAAATTTCTCTTCTCCATTTAGTTTAAAAGAATTCATCCATCTCCCTTTCTTACATGTTAGAAAATCACATTCCCTAACGTTACTCATTGAACCAGTGTAACCTGATATATGAACTTATGTCTACATAAATACATACATAATCATTATGTTCTTATAATAAAGATCCCTCTTCTTGTTCTGAAAATGAAATATTACTGGTCCCTAATTAACAGCGTGCCCCCAAATCTCTGTGAGTAACGTTAGGGAATGTGATTTTCTAACATGTAAGAAAGGGAGATGGATAAATTCTTTTAAACTAAATGGAGAAGAGAATTTTCAATACATGTTTCATTTCCCATTGACTACAGATATCTGGATGCGCACCGCAAATTTATGATACAAAGTATTCGATGTTTGGAAAAAGAAGAGAATTCTTCTCTCTAAAATACAAGGTGTGTGAAGTTTAACAATCATTACTATAGTTTATTGGAAACTGTTAATTTATTAAGTTTATAGAAGTCACTGTTGCCTTTTTCATTTGGTATGGGGTGCTATTTATCATTAGTATAGGAAGTGTCTGCATTAGAATCAGGTCATTTAAACTAAATGTTTGTTGCATCACATGGTTTTGGTATATTGTGAAAATCGGGTGTAAATTGTATGTTTATTTGTTTATTATTACAGCCCTGATGAAGTCCTAAGGTAAGGACGAAACGCGTAGGCAGAAAGGCTGTTGATCTATAGAAAATGCAACTTCGATCTACAAATCGATTTTGTATTGTCGATTGAAGCAACTCGTTGAAGAATCAGCAAATTTGAAATAAGAAAAAAATAAAAGGTTACTGAAACCTGAAGGAAAGATTTCATGGACTCTATTTTCTGATGTTCCTTCCTAACTGTACTCTGAGAGGCAAAGGGGTTAGCAATCAATAAACAATTTAAAGTATGTGTAGCCCATTCCACCTCACAGTAAGACTAAGAAATGGTAACTAAAGTTAAGTGGATTTATTACACATTAGTAATCAATCCAGTGAACAAGGAGAATAAGAATGTATTATGAATGTGTAGCATTACAACCAGTATATTAATGCACCAAAACTTGTTTTGGCTTGACAATAGAAGGCCAATAAAGAATGCAGTCAGAATATTCCAGATACACAAGAATACAATTCGGTGTTCCTCTGAGAAGCTCTGCTTCTCCTTCCTAAGCATGAATAGTTCTGAAGTAGTTAGCCTAAGTCTTAAATCTATGTACGAAAGGATCATCAAGAAAGGCCAGCTGGAAATTTAGAAGTACAGGAAGGTGTCAGCATGGTGAGGATTTCAGGAGAAATACTCCAAAGGGATCAAGTGTTTAGCATTTAGCTTTACACTCACAAGAATAAGGCAATCAGAGAGGTCTGTACCTCTCAAAGTTCAAAGGGATCTACTCTAAACTCTAACAGTGCATACATTAATTAAAACACACACATGCATTCTCATCACCCAGACCTCAAACCACCCTTTCAGGGACCAATGGTGGTGAACATCACACTACGATGGCAACATTTCCAGATTTTCTCATCCCACAAAGCCTGGACACTGACAACAACCTTGAGCATTACACTGTTCCTGATACACAATGAATAGGCTGCACATCTCTGCCAAAACATCTCTCCTAGGCCTCCTATCACTCATACATAATACTCTTTTCTCTAGCTAATGAAGCCTTGAAGCCGCATCTGCAGAGGAGAGAACATGCAAGGCAAACAAACAAAATAAACTTCAAAATTTAGGCCTAGTTGAATTAGCTGTGTTAAACACTACAATGTGCAATTCGACTACATGATTATATGTGCACGAATGATTATATGTGCATGAATAACCAGAATAAATGCAGCAATATAAATGTAACTTAAGTAAATGAGTCATGGTTACATAAGGAATGCACTTTCAAATGGATGCAACATAATTTGAGACATAAGTGTCTGAGAACTACATTTCTTCATGGTTAGGCTAAACATTAATGTACACACGTTTATGAATCTCTAGTGTTCTACAGTGAAAGGATTTCAGTAATACATTTGAATACTTCACTACTCATTGATAAAGTTAGGCACACAGAGTATATGCTGCTAAAAGTACATAATTATTGTGCTTCTGTGATGTGTAAGGTTGGGGCTAAAATTGTGCTGTTGCAAAACATATATTGCATAATATGTAAGAGCTGGTAGGAGATATTCTTGGAACGAAAAGCCTAATTCGGCAGGAAGCAGACATTACAGAAGGGGGGTGACAGAGGGTGGAGTAGTCCAGCAGATGAGTTAACAGTAGAGGGCATAATGTAAGGGAATATTCAAATGCAAGGGTGTATAGACAGCAAGGAGAGGCAGGTGGAGAAGAGGAAAGCAGTTTAGAGATGTTGAGGGGAGACAAAGAGGATGAGGACAGATGTAGTGAAGAATAGGGGAGGCAAAGATGTGTGTAGGGCAAGATCAGACGAAAGAGGTAAAGACAAAGGAGAAGGTTAGTTGTAAGGGAGAACGATTTATCATTGTAATCTTATTTTAGGTGGAATTTTAATAAAAAAGTTTTTGGAGTTTTGCACAATGAGAGAAGGTGATCTTGTCATCTTATTTTAGGTGGGAGGAAATTTCAGAGAGGTGGCTCTGCTCTAGAGGTGGCTGGGAGGCAGCACTATGGGGCATGTTTACAAGGGAAGTGGCAAAGTGAGGCGTTAGCCTTCCTGGCTTAACGCCTCACTCTGCCACTTCAGAAACGCAGGGCTGCACTATATATACAAGAATATGGTGCAGCCCTGTGTTTCCCCTTGCGCTGGCGCTACACTTAACAGCCTAGTCCCAACGCAGGCCCCCTTGCACCATAGTGCAAGGGTGTCTGCGTGCAGGGGAGGATTGTTTATATAAAGGAAGGTCCGCCTTCCTGCACATAAACAATCTGGAAATGCCGTTTTGTAACTACTATGTGTGGTGCTTAATGCAGCACACATAGAAGTAGCAAAATGGCATTTAAATTTTTGTATTGTTTATGTGCAGGAAGGGGGACCTTCCTCTACATAAACAATCATTGGCCTTTTGCTGTTTTCATGTGTGCTGCACAATGCAGCACACATGAAAACAGCAAAAACGAGGAGAAATGAAACATTTCTCCTTGTTGAGCCAGGGTAAGGCTGGGTTTTCCTGGTCTTAATTCTGCTGCTGCCTCCTATTTACGCCTCTTTTGTAAATAGGGGCAGAGTGTGAATCAATGGGTGCTGCGGTGGGCCCACTGCAACACCCATTGCCCTCCCCTTTCACACTAAGCATAACGTGAAAGGGGGCCTTATTCACAATGCAGCGTTAAGCCATGTTAAGTGGCTTAACGCTGTCTTGTAAATAAGGCAAAGCCCCTATCGCCACAGGAACGTCATGAAAAGTGGTGTTTCCGTGATGATAGGGTCTTGTGAATATGCCCCTATGTGTTCTCAATTTTGCTGACTTTGCCTGAGTATATGTTTTCTTTAGAGACATATGCTCCATACTGTTATTTTTAGGGTGGATTGAAGCTATGAGAACTGATCAGAATAAATAGCTTTGACTATGATGAAAACCATTATAAGCTTAATTCCCTCCTAAATTGTGAGTCAATGTAGTATTCTAGGACTGGAGTGATGTGATCAAATTGTCTGGCATCTGACACCATTCTAGCACCCAAATGCAGGATGTCCAAGAGAGGAGAGGGTATGGCAATGTAGGATATGATTACACTTTGTCCTCTAGAAAAATTCCAATAGGAGGCATAATGGATTTAGCTTGTTTTAAGGGAATATAAAGTAGCTTTGGCTACTATCTGTGGTAACTTGCCAGAAGCTGCAAAAGTCTTTTTCAGCATACTCAAGCTTCTTGTTCCTCTGCTGTCTTGAATATAGTTGACCGCTCACCTCCGATGTGCTGCAGAGCCTTGCTGCCCTTTGAGCTGTGGTAAGTTTCCGTCCCTGCACTCATTGCCAACACTCCAACTAGGTGCCTTAGGCCCGCGGATGCCGTCATTGCGTGCAGTCCACTTGCCGCCTCCAGGGCTCCGGAAGGGTTCCCTTCTTTATTTCATTTTAATGCCTTTCCCTAATGTTAACCCCAGCCCTTGCACACCGCATTTTGCCCAGAACCGCATTTGATTGGGCTGTGAGGCCCCGATCGGGTAGGGCATTTCCTCCCATGGCTGCTTACAGCTCAGATACGCTATCTAATCTGCTAGCTATTTTCATTTGTCCCTGAGCACTACCTTTCCCATTTTTACGATCAGCACACAGCCGCTCTGGCCGGCATTCTCGTTCAGCTAATAGGTACCTTTGCCTTTGTGTCTCACGCTAGGGAGGTTACCTGCCCTTCCTTTCAGCGCTAGGTTTGTTATGTCTTAGTGTTACAAAATTACCGCACCACGCGAGTATCTCCCCACCTGTTCTGGGTTATTTTCATGCTTGGGTGGTGTCGCATTCCTGCGACACTCCCCCATTTTTTCATTTGCATTTCCTCCTTGCTCCCTGGCTTTTGCATTTGAAGTGCATGCCGGTCTGTTACTCTGCTTCTGCAGTGCTATACCCCGTTGGTTTGTGTCTCCAGTATGGTACTTGGCTCTTTAACTAGCATCATACATGATGTACTGTTTCATAGCACTTCCAATAGCTTGTTTATTTGTATATGTTTTCTGACATTATTGAGTTAACTGTCTCTAGTTTGTATGCACAGATGACTGTGATTCACAGCCACACTTGCCCCCTTCCCCAACCTCTTTTTTAGGTTTATTGGAACCCTCCTTGTGTGTGCCGAGGTCGAGTTGCCATAAGCTTCTCTCGAATGACGGGTAAGCCCTGACATTTTTTGCTCAAATTGTATATATACGTAGCCATTATATTTAATCACATACTGTATTGATTTGGCACGTTAAACTAAGGAGTTTGACTGTGTTGCTTTTCATGCTTGTCATTAAATGCAATTTGTGATTGATAGGAAAACTGCTGAACATCAGCTAACGACGACTGACGTCCATTCCACCAGTCGTTGTATCCTTTAAACACCCACGTGAGTTGGTTTGTTGTTATTATTTTTTCACACACCCCTCATTTTGGCCCTGAAGAAAGCCACGGCACCTCTACGGAGGGCACTATGGCTGAAACATGTCAACCTTATGATTACATACAAACATGTTAGGTTGAATTCTCCAAGCATGGGATTGTAAACTAATTTTAACCCTGACCCCTGGATGGACTATTAAAATTGTTTTTTAACATACCAGGTAGTTAGTTTTAACCTCACTAGCACACACTTTCTCACCTTCCCCCAACACCCAGCTCCTCTTAAGGTTTAGTATGCCTCCTGTCACTCACAACTAAAACATCTCTTAGCTCCTCCCTCTCAGTGAGGGTGTTGTAGCCCACACTGCGACCAGGTTCGCAGTGTGAGGAGGTTCCCTACGATGAAGCATGCCACCTTCATCATAGGGTGGGTGAGGGAATTCGTCCTGTAAAAGGGAACTCCCACTCTCCTCTCACTTTAGCTTTTCTTGTTACTGACCAAGGGTGGCCTTTTTGTGTTGTTATTTCATTCTAGGGGAGTCGCCCCCTGCCAGTTATTAAACCTCCTCTGGCCTGCTGTGTGTTTACAACAAGGGATTCATGAAAACCATCACCTTTTAGCTCTTTAAGGAGAGTAATGTCTATGTGTGCATATTGCTGATGAGTTTGGATTCTGTTTTTGAGGATTTAATTGGAATAATTTATTTGACATCAACTGTTACCTTTTTTCTGGAGTTGACCTAAGGGTGATGAGGTCACTGGTGCCAGATGGTTTTAGTTATAATTGTGTGTCATCTGCATATTGATGAATGTAGACACCAAAGTCCACTGAGAATTTAATGAGAGGTTCAAGACAGATTAAATAATACTAGTGCTAATATAAAACCGGGGTGGGGCGCACCAGAGTTCATTGATGAAATAGACAAAATGTCCTTTGCTATTCACCAGGTGTTTATAATAAGAAGATGTGAGAAGTTGGCCTGGTATATGATGTCCACTAATTAAAGTGGGCACCTTGCACCAGTCCAAACAACCCTTATGGTGATTTAAGAGGTCAAAGATAACCATAGAAAGCTATCCAAGTGGTAGCTGTGGAGAGCAGCATTCAGGCTTAGTCTTGAAGGAATGTTAAGCAGCTTGTTTTAAAAGAATGCAACCTTATAGTATTGGTTAAATGAAAGGAGAACCACACAGTAGTGATAATAATATGTATTTATTATTATAACCCACAAATACCTCACTGTATCTGCTACATGCAGATAAACACAAAGCACACAATACTGTAGCACAGAAACAATCGTAAGTACCCCTGATACACAGTGGGCTGCAGGGGGAGACCCAACCATATACTAAAATAGTGGTATAAGAATCACGACTCGGGTCAAGACAGTGTCTAGAGGTTGTAGAATCCCTGGGACCCCAAGGAACCACCCAAGGTGAGTAAGGAGGGACCCCACAAAGGACGGGTGCAGTGTGAGAACACGACCGCGTGCTGCGTACAATTCAATGTGAAAGTTGCAGTTTTAAAGTTTAAGGACCCTTCCCAGCGGATTACGAAGAAACCCTTTAGAACATAGAAGGTTGGAGAGACACCCCACCCGTGGATACCAAACTACCAGAGTGACGGTGCCTGCGAATGCAGGGGAGTGACTCCTTTACCCCAAGGGAGATAATTTTAGCTGTCCTTGATGCTCCACAGGTCCTGCACGGAGGCTGTATGGTCGCCAAGCACAGTTCATGCTTTGGATGGAGAGGGAGACGAAGTCGGGCCCAGTTGAAGTCCAGCGAATTCCAGAGTGTCCAGACGGTCGAAGATCAGTGGTTTCTTTTTCAGAATCTTGTCCACCTCGTATCTAGGGTCCTACAGCCAGGTAAGCCCTTTTGTACCCTCGGGAGAGGTTTGGACAGATTCGGGGGACCCTCCCAAGAGAGGGTCTGGACAATCGGGAGGATACGTCCCTGTCTTTTGTCCAGTTTTGCACCAGAGCAGGAGCCAACAGCTCCCAGGACTGGTTTCAACTTGACTATGCACATGGACACCAAGTGTGCCCCAGATGTAGACTTTCAGGCACTTTGGAAGTGCACCCACCCTGCCTGGGAGGTGGTCACACCCCCCTGTGACAGGATGCCTATTGTCCTGCCTTCCCCTGCTCGAGCTTGGCTCAGGAGGAGGTGGGCAGAAATGTGTCTCAGGTTGGCAGCAACCATTTGGTGTTGTCTGGATCGAGAAGGCTGGTACCAGGAAGACCAGGGACCCTACGAAGCTCACTTCAGAAGGGTGGAATCATACATCCCACACCTGTTACCGGTGTGGAGGTATGATTACAAGGTGTTTGATACCAAACACAACATGTTTTGTTGCAGTCGTTTTCGAGATAGCATTTTACGCCAGCATATAATGCACCTTTACCTATATGTCTGGCTGCGTCACCAACAACCCGGGAGAATGGTCTCTGAAGGCTGCAGGGGTGCTCTCCTCATGCAGGGGCACCCTTTCACATAAAACCCAGCACTCTGCCTTCAGGATTCTCAAGGCCTGCTAGAGGGGTAACTCAAAGGTTTTAAGTGTATTGACCTATAGATATAGTAAACCTATATCTTTCGTAAATGGTGCAAGCACCAGCTTGCACAGGCTGCACTGGCAGGACTGTAGTTCCATTTTGCATGGCCTCTCATGGGTGGCATAATACATGCTTCAGCCCATGGGAGGCCTCTGGGGTACCTATCCCCTTGGTACATGGGTACCATATACTAGGGACTGACAAGAGTACCCCAGTATCCAATCTGGAGTGTCCCTAAGTACATAGCATAATATTTTAGGGAGAAAGCAGATAGATTGGGGTCCTGATTAGCAGGATCCCAGTCAGACTAGTCGAAAACAGTGTAACATCAAGCAAGAAGTGGGAGTAACCATAAGAAGCAGATTCTACTTTCATACAGAAGAGTATAAGGGGAAGCAATTCAGTACCTTACTGAGGAATCGCTTTTGTTTTGTAACAGTTTTAGCATCCTATAATGGCCAACGGTATTAAATGCTACTGAATGATTAAGGCAGATGAATAGGCATGGATCACTTTTATTGACTATGTAAATAACTTCATTGAAGACATTTCCCGCAGCTGTGATTGAGCTGAATAAATATCTGAACCTGGACTGGTAATCTGAGCTAATATTATTGTTGTTGACAGACACGGATAGTTGATTGAAAACACATCATTTGATTGAATTGCACAGTAGGTTCATGACTGGTGTGATGTTTGCCTGAGTGATAGGGTTCAGATTTGTGCTTTTTTAAATAGAGAGAATATAGACCTTTCTTAGACAGCTGGATGAAATACACTGTGAGAGATAGAGTGGTACATTAATCATCCAAATCCAGCATTTTTCAAACTAATAGAATTTGTTTTAATGATCGATGTTCACATGGTTTCTCAAAAATAGTTTGTCAGATTTAAGTTGCTTTACCATTTTTAAAGTTCTTCAAGATGCAAATGTGTTCCAGCTTGCTGTTTTGGGGTAGAAATGATCACTTTGTGGAAGATCAGATATGTGTTTATTTCCTACTGTATTTATTTTGTCAGTGTAAAATGTGAGTATTTAATTGCAAATTGCGACTGAAGGCACTGCAGCAGGTCTTAGTGGGTCAGCACATATTTTTGTGGATGTATATGAACATTGGGCCTGCTGGGTTAGGAGAGAAGAAGATTTGCTCTGGAAGGTAACTGTTTTTTGCTGTTCTTTGTAGCCTTCCTCATGGCTTAGAATTTGGTAAGGAATCGTGGTGATTTAAATATATGTCATTCTTTTTCAGAACAGCATAGATTTTGCCTAAGATTGAAGAGAGAGTTAGTAAACCATGGATGGCTCAGGTTGGATTAACACATTTTAGGCTTTCCAGGTGCAATGTAGTCAATGATCCAAAAATTGCCTTGTCATAATCCTTCAGTATTGAGTTAATATCCTTGGAAGTGGAGGAATGATTTAGTTTAAAAGATTGCTGACCATGCAGAGTAGATTCAAATAAATTCATTATTATGTGTTCTTGATGGACTTCAATTTGCACGTTAACATACCCCTCTCAAAGCACAAGTAAAACCTTATTGGGAACATGGAGGCTCTCAGCTTTCAAAAGGGTGTGAGCAGACTCATGCAACATGATGACCACACATTGTACTTTATATTCACCCTTCAATTTGTAACCTTGGACCTGGCACTGCATCCACAAATGTGGTTGGATCACTAGTTCATTTCCATCATCCTGACCAACCTAACATATAACTCCACGGCTTACAAGATTAACACCAACCCTCCTTCCCCGTAGACACATCAGAAATGTAAGCAAGAAATAACTGGTTCAAAGGAGAACTTACAAAGCTAAAATGCACCAGCAGATACCTGGGATTGGAATTGCACAAATCATACATTTTTTATTAGCTACACAGTGAAGGATACCACAAATTAATCACATAAAAAATATTCTCCAAGCACCTTATCAAAGAAAAACTTTCTTCATGATCAGTTCAATTGGCATGCAATGAAAAGCTCCCAGTGTGCATCTACACATCACTGGGAAAATGTTCTCAACTTCTTTGAATATAACATTTCTAATATTTGCAACATAATTTGCAGCATAGGGGCTGATGCTCTCTACCACTCTATTCTGCCACCATTACTTCAAGCTACCTCCACCCCATTCATACCTCTGGAGTCTGATTATCTGTTGAGAATTAAAGCACTCTATGCACTAAGTTAACCCTGTTTAAAATCATGCATCAAACAATTCTTTCGCCAATTGTGGTTGAAACTACAAACTTATTGAATATATCTGTCTCTCAAATTAGTGATTGTCCAAGGCAACATTTCATTACCCTCATCTTTTAAAAGAACATTTGCAGACCCAAATATGGTGGCAAACTAATTGACCATGTCTGTGTTCTTACTAAGTTCATGAAGAAGAAACTGCTAAGACAAATACAAGACAATGTTTAACTATAACACCAGCATCTGTCCTGTTTCAGATCTTTGAAGTTCACCAAATCTACCCTATCCAAGATTATGGAGAAACTCCATCTCTTCATGAATGAAGGTAAAAGAACTAGCCTGATGCTTATCGACTGATCAGCAGCTTGTTATAGGTTAAACCACACTTTTCAATTTGAAAGGCTGGTGAAATGGGAAGGCATAGTGGGTCTCTCCACAACCACCACCTGCAGTTAAAAATTAGTAACCATATTTACCAATGTTTTGCACCATGTAAGGTGATGCAGGGTGACAACACACCTAGAATTAAATTTCCCTAGCCACGCTAGGTCACCATGCATTGCCCTACATACCTTGGTAAATCTGGAGTAATGCAACTCTGCCCTGGGAAGGTGTTCCATGTGTGGAATGTGGGTGTTCCCACACACCCGCCCATGGATTTTGATGTATTTCCAGATTTACCAAGACTGGTATACCTGGGAATGCAGCAAAATGCTACCCCTTCACAGGGTAGGCAAAACGAGGAAAAATATTTTTAGTTCTCCTTGTTGTTTCCTCTTTCTAAGTGTTATGCATTCTGCAGCACACTCAAAGAATGAAATGCCTTTGAGGATTATTTTTGTGCAGGAAGGTTCCCCTTCCTGCACAAAAACAATTTTGCCTACAATGCAGGCACCCTTGCACCACAGCGCAAGGGTGCTTGCGCTGGCACAAGGCAGCACATTCTGCACCAGTGTAAGGAGAGGACAGGAGTGCACCATATAATGTCAAATTTGATGCATTCCTGCCCTATCCTTTTCACGCAGCGCCGCACAGAAAGGTGTCTTGCTGCATTGTGTTGCATGAAACCTTGATGAATCGGCTCCTAGGTCTACTAAATCAACCCCTGTACCATACCCTACTTGACCATCCCTTTTATGTCTTCTGTTTAACATCTGCATAAGATTCTTGCCCAAAATAAATGAGCTGTGCTATGTAAACTTCCAAATGTATGCCAATACATACAAATCGATCTGTAATTAGACGATCAACCTGTCAACACAAGCCAAAATTATTGTGTGCCTAAATCAGGTGCTCTTCTATGAAGGAGAGTTTTGTCTGCATGAACACAGGCAAAACTGGGAGTAAACAACCTGTACCTTTTGACTAAGACACAGATCTTGGAACCCTATTTTTGTTTACTACTATGTGAGTAAGAAACGAGGAATGCTTTTAAACTAAACTTTTTTTTCCCTCACATGTCAACACAGTAGCTACAGTATCAAGTACCAGGTCCCGCTATTCTCAAAACATTGTATCACTACTCCAAAGCAGTTACAAAGTTGAATGGGCAAAAGCTTTGGTCTATGCGCAAAACATTGTATCACTACTCCGAAACAGCTACACAGTGGAACTGGCAAAAGATTTGTTCTAGGCTTGTCTGACAGAGTGCAGCATCATTTAATGTGGCTTCTCAAAAACATGATTGTCTGGCTTTAGCCACAACAAAACCAGGCACTCAGAGAATGCAAGTTTTCCTACACCTCTGAAAACACTACCAAACCAGACCCACATAAACACACTTCACTTGCTCCCTGTTGATGCTAGGGTCAAATATATGGTCACCTGCATCATCCAATGTACATATAGGGGAAAACACTAAGCTCCTTTAGATAAATTGTTTCCTCGCTATGTCCGTAACAGGAACCTCATTTCAGCACCCACCCAATCAAATTGCAAGCATTTGAGAATAGGACAGAAGAGTGAACCTTTTTGTCTTGGTTTCAGTTAAACTATATATTGTTTCAAGGGCTATGATTGATAAAATAAGACATATGTATGTATGTATGCATATGGTATTTCAATAGCGCAAACCTAGCCAAAGTACAGCTGAGTGTTGACTATGTTCAAAAGCAAGCATGAAGTAAATGAGCAATAGGGGGTTGCGGACAGTTAATGCATTGTGCAGTAGTGTTCTTTAAAGAGACGAGTCTTCATATCGTTCTTAAATTGGAACAAGATTCGGACAGTCTTAATGGGTATGGGGATGCTGTTCAGAGTCCAGGTGTATAGATAAAACAGGCTTGTTGTCCGTTTTTTAAAATATACTTCATAGTTTGCAATCTGGTCGTGTCCAGGCTGTGGGAGTGCCAAGAACCACAAGAGATGGTGACCTTGTTTGCAAGATTAGCTGGGGTGCTAGTTATGATGACTTTGTAAATGATGCAGCTCATTTTAAAGGTGTAGCAGGCCAGCAAACAGAGCCAATGAGTTCCATCAGGATGGAGGTGATTTGACCATATTTGCTCTGACCTGGAATGAGACATGCTGTGGTGTGTAAGATGCCCTTAAGGGCTGACCGTATGACATCTGGGAGGCTTTCATTTGTTGAAAGTTGAGGTTAAAAGTCATCAAGTTTCAAGTAATTGAGTCAGATTTGTACTTTTTCTGCTGTTTCTATTTCTATTCTTTGATTTTTCCTGTTCTTGGCTAACAACAGGAATTGTGGATCAGAGGAGACTTTTGATTAGAGCTGTGTATCATCTGCATATTGGTGAATCTTGCTGCTGTTAACTGTGAGTAGAGCACCAAGTGGCTCAGTGTAAAGGTATAAGATGACCGAATACAATATGGAACCCTAGGAGAAAGTGTCTGGAATCCCACACTATGGCAACACAGGGTAGTACAATGTTGTTCCAGTCTACCCTGCATCATTTATTATTTATTGGCACCCTCAAATGTTTCCTCCACCTTCAAGACACAATATTAGAACCCCATGTTGATGCTCCTCGCCCAAAGCATTGTGTGTTTCAATGGATGCAGGGTTCATCCGCTGCACTGCACAACCTTGACCAATGTGTTTCTACTTACTTTGTAACATTTAGGTATATTTTAAGAGGAGGTTGGGCACATTAAAAAGATGAATCACAACCTTTTCTATGACTGCTTGGGAAGGTAATGATTTCACTTTTATTTGCCTTGATTCCTATGTGTTTATATGACTGTGGTTCTGGTATCTATCTAAGCCTGGTTTGCTACATTATAATTGTTTGTGTTACATTGGATTGCACTTTTGGAGAGAGCTATCATTGTGTTTAGTATTGAAAATATGTTTAATGAATTGAGTAATGTTAAAATGCTGCTTGAGCAATGCAAAAGATCAGCTGTTGGGGTTTATTAGCCAAAGTAGAAATAATACAAGCATAAGTAGCATGTAGTACACAAGAATCTTTATATATTTGTATGCGTCTATGGAGGCTCTGCATGTGTGCATAGGTTTGGACAAACCCAATAAAAATCATCAGTTCTCAACAACCTTCTAGCAATGGAGTGTTTTCTTCCTGTTGTTTCCTTTTATTTTTATCCAGCATTATCCTACACACACGTAACTGGATATACAGTAAAACATATGTAAGATGGTGTTCAAGAAACAAGCATTCTTAAAAGTGGACTAGTCCTTTTTTTGAACAGTGGATACTTAGAATTTTACCTTCTCTCCATTAAGGTGTAAATATTTCTAGATGTTTATGTATGGAAGATTTGTGTTCATGCATAGCAATACCTCAATCTATGTCAATAGGTTCTTTTCATACATCCTGGTTAGTGGTTCCTATACCCCACCCTCCAACAAATGAACACACAATGTGTCTCTTTTGTTGTCTGGCCTTATTTATTTTAGTGTGTTGTTGACTCATTTTCTTGGGGTCTATTGATCTAATGCTATGTAGGCACTGTTTGTTGGTGGTCAGGTGATCGCTGAGAACTATTAGGTCTATGCTACATCCATAATTATGCAGCGCAGCTAAAAGACCATGCTGTAATGTACTAATGTAGCCCTGATCAAATAGGCTTGAATCAGTTTATATTCTAATTTCTCCTGTTCCTTCCATAAATGTTTCTCCTGTATCATCCAAATGGTTACCCTTACCACTTTTCAAAACCCCTAAATACATCAATAAATAAACAAATCAAAAAATAAATAATATGTACTCTATGTGATAAAGGGTCTGGGTAATAGGACAAGCACCAAAACCCTCATGTTATACCCCATTTCCAGGGCAATACTGTAAGATTAGATTATTATTAGATTATTATTTCACCTGATAAAATATGAACCTAGCTCTATTTGGGCCTCCCTTGACATCTATTATCGTGGGATTGTATGGAGTACGAATGTGTGATTTAATCAGCTCAACACCTAACATCTTAAGAGCTGGTAAAGTCACAGTTTTATAAAAGGGGATGTAAGTCAGCTCAGAGAGTGAGGAAGGTTGGGATATTTGTGACTTAATATATAAGCCAATGAAGACAGAGGTGAACCTTAGAAGAGCAATGCTAGACCAACAATGCGTGCATAAAATTTGTATAAAAATAACAGTTTTGACTCAATTGAAAAAAATGACAAAAGTGTTCTTTCTTGCAATAGAATATCCTTGGGATTAAAATGCCTTGCAGACCTGGGGAAGCCCATTACTATACCCACTTTCACACACTGTTGAGTACTCTGCCAGTGGTTGGTGGCGTGTTTGCCTGCTGTGGGAGCCTCAGCCAAATAGGTTGTGTGGTATATTTGACCTGGGTCATACAGAATTCAGATATCTGCAGTGTGCACTCATGCTACCTGTGATACTGCCTTCCTGTCTTTTCTAGACCCTCTAACTGGCTGCCATGGGAGGTACTAGACCCAATCTTCATGTGTTAGTGGGGGAGAGGGCATTACTTCAAGCCAAGGTGGTGAGGATATCGCTTATTGCAATGAGGGTGGAAACATCCCCAGAACCACTATTGGAATTTCTATTGGGAAAGCAAACTTGTCAGGACTTAAAGTGCTAATACATGCAAATAGCATTTGCACATGCCTGTATGCTCATGCTGCAGTACATTTAAGCCTGACCTATTAGCTTTGCCAGAGCTTTCCACTGAGACACTCAGCACTGTTGGAGCTTAAAGAGTGTCCATCAAACCTGTAAGCATTGTATGTCTGCAAGATAGTTGGTATAGCAAAGTAGGCTCCACCCATTTAATACCCTTGGATTTCTCACTTTTAACTTCCCTGTTTTTGGATTTTTACTATGAGTGAGTCTCACTGCCTAAGTCTCACTCACAGTAAATTCTTTGGAGATGGACTGAGAATGCTAACTGATGTTTATACCTTTTAAGGTAAGTTTGCTGCTGTGTAGGTAGGGTAAGAGGTTTCCAGTTGGTCAAATATGAACACGTAAGCACAATGTGTTTGCAGGCTGAGTTTGTTTGGCTACTGTCTAGCTCAGCCCTGTATCTGTGCATAAGTAGCCTGTCAGAGAAGGGATCCTTCGGGGATTGGTGCTAACCTAGTGTAGGTCTTATAATGTAGGCGGGTATTCTTAGTATGGGTCTGTAGTGCTTACTGAAAAGGCTTTGTGTCTGCTGCATTATACTTTAGGGATGAAATCAGCACCAGCACTTATCATGGGAAATAGTTTTGGCAGACATGTTTGTGAAGCAGCTGAAGCTGTGTAGGAATGAGATTAGAGATTGTCATGGTATCAACAGCACAAGAAACTTCTGCAAGGGTAGAGACATACAAGGATAGACAGACAGAACCTGAGCAGAGATGCATGCATATGAAAGAATGTAAGCATGCTCCTACAACTATTCTCCCTCTCATTGGTCTCTAGTAGCTCCAGCCTGTGCACAGTGCCTGCACCTCTAGCCAGTCTGGTGCTCATGTTCCTCAGCCAGAACAGATGCCTGATAATCTCTTACAGGAAGATGGGAGGAATAGCTAGCACTCCAGAGGAGTGCGTAGACCGTTTGTCCACTGAGGGCACCATGACTGAAGTTCCTCTTTATATTTGGGATGCCACTGAGTTATATCCTATTATCACATATGCACTAACTGAGGCTGCAGCAGGATATATCTACAATGATATAACATGGCTGCCAAATGACTATATCACACACCCATCCCAATGCTTACTTATAAGTGCTGATGTCCACAATATATATTTGGTGATTGTCACCTGCAACATCCACTGCCAGCACCTGCATTGCCAACTGATAAGGTGATGGTCAGAAGAACTCTGGCGAAGAAGGGAGCAAAAGGAATGGGCGAAATGTCTTATAACATTTGTCTTAGCATCTTGTTCACAAGTCACTCACTCTGACATCTCCACATCCCTTCTCTCCTTCTTTCTTCCTCCCATCTCAGTCACATTCTCCTCTCATTTCTATCTCCCCTTTTCCCTCCATATTATCTATCACACTTTGGCTCTCTTCTCTTTCACTTCTCTCTGTCTCATCTCTCTCTCCACAAGTTCTTCTCTAAATCCATTTTCTCTCACTCTCATCCTCCCTCCTATCTTTTCCTCCTCCCTTCCCATCAGACACATGGCATGTTAGAGAATAACCTGAGGCCCGGTATCTCACTCCCCACAGAAGCTCAGCTTTTGCATTTTACGAATCAATGCTGAAAGAGCTGATCTCTGCCTGTGGACTGACTCACCTCTGTCTGTGCAGTGGCTCAGCTCTATTTGCACATGGATTCAGCTCTAGTTCAGTGGAAAAAATCAAATGTATGTAGAGGAGCTCAGCAGTACGTGTGTAAGAGCTCAGCTTTGTCCGTGCATGCACTCTTCTCTATCTGTGCAGGAGTTCAGCACTATGTATGCAGGGACTCAATTGTCTCTGCTATATCTGTGAATAAGCCCACTCTACAGGAATATGTGGTCTGTTAGTGTCAGAGTCCCAGTCGCTCTGCATGTGCAGGAACTAATTTTATCTGTGCAGGGACTCACTTACATACATCTTATCTGTGTTCAGTCCTATCTCCAGAGGTATATATAAAGATATAGATTACTCAGTTGCTCAAGGGGCTGGGCTACGTAACAATAACAGAAGAGAAAAGTGCTCCTTAGGCCGGATTTAATCAAAAATATACCAGAAGGGTACAATCTATTTTGTAATGTTTATTTCATTGTAACACTGTTTGCACATTAACAATATACAGGCACCAAACACCCCACCTGGATATGGTCAACAAATGCATTATAACAATATTTACAAACACAAGGACAAGATCAAGCAGAACACAAACTTCAAGAGGCCTAGGAAGTGTTCCTCATAGAACAGTCCAAAGCAGAACAAAGATATTTTGTCCTTCCACACAACCAGGATACATTTAACTTAAGCCTTTGAAAGTGTATTTGCCTCGGATTTGGGCCAGAGCAACGTTCTTCTGCAGGTTTTCAAACAACCCCGGCCACTCACAGAGATAAATAAGGAGGACCATGAGGTAGACAACATGAGGGCTGAGCGATCTGGGGAATACCATGCTGGTGCGGCAGAAAGTTTAAGTGGGTACATCCCTAGGTGCTGTCCATGCAGAAGGCAATGCTGATCAAACTTGTCTGTCTATTACATGTTCTGCTACAAAATACACAAGGAAAGAAGGAGACAATAGATTTCTGTTAGGTGGACTGTGAAAAGTCAACACCCCAGCATCCCTGCTGTGTTGCGCATGCCCCATCCTTCCCAAACTGAGCCACAGTGCAATATGATAGAGGAGCACAGTGATGGGTTGATCTGCACTTCTGCCTGTGTTCCTACTGTGTGACTATTAAAGTAACTGTGTGACATGATGCGATTGCCATGCCATCACCCTGATTCCGATACTATCTGACAGACTCATAAGCAGCATCAAGGCTTAAGCCTTGGCTTCCCTACCTTATGAGACGGAATAGTCATCCAAGGACATTTTACTGAAAGGATGACTGCGGTGCCATTTTTAAAAGTCTCCACCATGACTAATAATTTCCATTGTCACTCACCAGTAACCGCTGAAACAAATTAACTACAGCCCAAATCCCTATTTACTAATATCACTATGCATGTTCTTATTTTTTAGCCAGTGCTAGAAATTATTTAGAAGCAACAGACAACCTCCCGCCCTAGAATCCAAGATGCTGTTGGTACACAAATCTGCACTGCTTGATTAACAGTGAATTATTGTAAACCATTAAACAAACAAAAATCTTTCTCTCCTTTTTTGCATTTAGATAGGGCTTTCTACCCCTCCTCATGGGTTGTAAGGGTTCTGTAAATGTAATTGCACGCAATATAATTTGTCATTTTCTGACTGGTTTGCTCAACAGATATTAATAAAGTTGGTGAGAGGGCAGAGACAGCCTTTCAAGTGCAGATCCTTTCTCTTCTCCCAGTGTTAACGGACCATCATTATGTCTCCTTTAAAACAATGGGTAATGCTAAAGAACATTGCCCTGCACAGCAAGAGCCCTCACCATGGTGTCCATGTCATAGGATATTGTGAATACCCAGCACCCTCCACACCCTCTTGTAGAGACACTTAGCAACAGCAGGAGATAATGAATATGTCTCTCTTAAGAAAATAAAAGATTTTTGTTAAATAGATGAATGTATGAATAAAATGATGTCCACAAGTGAAATAGGGAGTAGTAGGTTCATTAGATTAAACCACACAGGAAGAACAGCCCAGCCATTCCTATCAAGCTCCGCCACAGGTCTGACTTCAAAGCCAAACATTCTCAGTGTCTCACATGCTGGAATCAGCTGGTGCCAGTACAGATTACCACTATGTTGTTCCAAAGCCTGCTTCCGGAGGACTGCTCTGCAAGGCTTTACCTATGACAAGCACCCACAAAGCTGCAGCCTAGGCAATGGCACATGACCAGGGTAGGAGATGTTGGGTGGACAGAAGCCCTTTTAGCCCAATTGGCATTGCATGCCTGCTTGCTGCAAATAGAGGTGAGTGAGGCGTTTGCCTGAAAAATCCTCAGGAATCAAAATGCACACATGTTTAAAAGTAGTATTTATACAAAATGTCTTCCAGAAGTCTTGTGACCTCCAACATGGTTCAGAGATTTTCAACATGCAATGATATACTCAAAGTATTGTGTTCTGTTCGTGGATCTCAGTCTGCAATGTCATATTCCTAGAGCGATGGGTTTATGATTTTAGTTTGTAAGGCTGAGGCTGGAAGGCATAGCCGCCTTTGGCATTTACTAAAGTGTTTAGGTGAGGAGGGTTGCAAACCTCAGAAATTATTATGAAAAGTTCTAATGTACTTTGGGCCTAATTACGAAGTTGGCCGACACTGTCTCGGTTCTGAGACCGACGAACTGCGGTCGGTGGTCCCGACCCCCTACTTAGGATGTGTTTGGTCGCATTCCTACATTTTCCTATGGGAAATGGGAGGTGCTGTTCATCCCTGTACCCCGTAGCAGACAAATCAAGGTGCCTGCCGCATGATATAGGGATCAACAGGGGGGCACCATAGGTGCCCTATCAACCACAAACTGGAGGCCACACACACAAGGGGGCCATGCTGTGGGCACCAAGGCATGCTTTCCGACATGGTTTCCATGTCGGACAGGCCAGCATGGAAACCATGCCGGAAACCGTGTGCATCATAATCCCAAAGGAAAAAAGGCTCGCCCTTTGGGATTACGAGCCGATTCCGACTGGCCGACTGGCTCCTTGAGTCCATCGAAATCCAGCCAGAATGACCGACTGGTTTCAATTTCGACCGGCTAATACATAATCAGCCAGTCAGAATTGATACCAACGATGGAGGTCGGAAAGTCTACGACCAAAGGTCGGAGGCTTTCCGCCCTCCATCGTTCTCGGCCCCCTTATGTTTCATGGGTAAATTCTGGGACAGATGGTCGTTTACCACTGTGAAGATGGCTATTCTATAAACATTTTGTGTTGATTGTGGTTTGTTTTGGTTGATGAAAATTTCTAGTCTTATTCAGCTTTTCAAGTTTTTATGTGAGTAGTCAGAGGTTTTTAACAACTCTAGTTTGAGTGCAACCTGTTACATGTTAATAACTGTTACTTGCTGATATATAGTGGGGAGAGTGAAAGCATTTCAAACCCCTATTAAGATACAGGAATACATTTATTTATGGCAAGCCATCAGCAACAAGGACATTTTTAAATGGAATTCTTGAGCATGCCAAAGGCATCGAGATCTGCATTAAAGGACAAAATTAGAGGGATCTGTGCTATTCAGTGATAAATCCTTGATTGTATCCACTTAGGAACTCTACATACCTATGTCATATTTCAGGTATTGATTCATTTTCCACTGACCTCGTATTAGAGTTGTGAACACCTACTTTGTAACCCCTCTTTTTCTAAAGAAAACACGTCTTGCCCCATCTCCCTATTACCAAAACCAGCACTTCTCAAATGTTTTAGATCCATTATCCACTTTCTATAACCACAAGTTTTGGCAACCTACCTACCTTTAATGGATATGAGGCAGGGTAATTTTTTTATGTAACTAAAGCATCATGTGGTAGCACATTGCCATTTACAGACAGCATATTTTCCATTGAAATGGCCACTACATTTTACAGACATACAGTTTTACTGATAAAACTATGTAGCAAGCAAATGATAGTGTTTGGAAATTGGGTTTCTACATCACCAAGTATGTGTATTGCTTTTTTTTATCCTATTAAAATCTCTGTTTTTCAGCACATTTCACAATTACAGAAAAGTGCTACTTTTTTGCTTTCCTAGCTGCTGGATGCACACAGTTCATTTACAGTTATTTACATTTTGTTGTGTATTGCAAAAAAAACAGCATCCTTCAATGTCGCATGATTCACTTTAAAAACGCCTCTCACTTTGCAGTCAGAGGAAGAAAAGTAAACACCGTTCCCCATGTTAAAAGAATAAAGCAGGCTGACATTTGAATCCTGTCTTTGAATCACTGACAAATGTGACAAGTTAAAAACAGAATTTAAAGGCATCTTTATTTATTGCTCTGAGTTTCCTGGCCTACCAAAAATCAGCTTGCAACCCACCAGTGGGTCACAACCCACAGCTTGGTAAACAGTGACCTAAACTAATGCAACACATCATGGTCAACAGTGTGGTTTGGTCTGTTCTGCAGCCTTCACCTACTTCCATTGCCCTGCTCCTACTCTGTGCACATGAATCAAGGTGGTGACTTCAGAGACTTTGCTTTAAGAAATGCATGATAAAATTTCCATTTTATTGACAATACGATAACAGCACAAGGTCACAGCAACATACTGGCATACACAGCATATATTCCTGCAGACCCAGGTATATGTTTTGAGCAGAATGGCGTTAACCTTAACCTAAATTGTTGTGTGATTTTCCAGAAAGCAACATTGTGTGACAGTGGTGGTAGCCTGAGAACAGCTGCAACTGCTCGAAATCACCTATGGCCATATGTACGAAGGCATTTTGCAATTCTGAATGGTGCAAATCGCTATTTTGGACCGTTGGAAAATGCAAAATGCCATTTCGTTATGTACAAAAGGCATTTGAGGTGGTGCAAAATGCGATTTCTATCCAGTAGAAATCACATTTTCCAAACCGCTTACTAGGAAATCACTAATAGGGATATTCAAATAGCAAATCACTAACACTACGCACAAAGGATTTCCTAATTGTGAATAGTCACAAAATGGCCATTTAGAAAACACAATTACCATCAATGTGGATCTTAACCAAGTGCAAACTAAAACAAATCACCTCAAATGCATCTGGCTTATGCAGAAAAGCGGATCTGTATGTCCTGGCGAGGAGGATGAGGATTTTGGTTGGTAGGCAGAGAAGGAGGCAGAGGCAAGAGAGGATATTTATGGTGAGGGTCACCCTTTTTTAAAAGACTTAGGATGAGATATATAAGAAGTACAGACTCAGTTGTGTGGTAATTTTGGTATTAATTGCTGAGTTGCAGCCTCAGCTACAGATCCCAACCGGTTCTAGGTTCTGTTACAGGTTTCTGGACATCATGGTTAACAAAGTAAGCAAATACATATGCTTACCAAATTTGGCCCAATATATGCAACAGACCAAATTAATGTTTTACAGGGTAGAACAGTTTCCTTATCTAATTGGCTGTGTTGATAGCACAGATATTGCCATATGCCTCCCTGTGCAAATGATCTATTATACAGAAATATGAAAAGCACCCAGTCACACAATGTACAGGTAGTGTGTGATACCTCATGCATCCTAATTGAGCTTGTAGACAGATTCCCAGGCAGCACCATGACTTCTTCATGTTCCGCCACAGAGGACAACATAATCGACTGTCTCAGGGTGAATTTGGTGGCTTATTACTTGGTAAGTGAATTGCAGACTCAATGCATACAGTGGCCAGAACTGTTTGTGGAATGTGGCCAAATGGTTTATCCTTCTCATGCTCTTTAAGGAGACAGTGCGTATGTTTTGCGTCCTTGGATATTAATATCATACTTGACTCCAAGAACCAGAAGTGAAAGGCAGCACAACAGGGCACACAAGACAACACGGTCCATCGTTAAATGGACCTTTGGCAAACTTTAGTACAGGTTACGCTGCCCCCACATAACTGGTGGAGCACTAGTTTGCAGACCTGTGACTACCTATTTTGGATGGGCAGAGTTAGTGGTCAGTTTTCACTGCCCCTCACGACCAGCAAACCCCTGGAATTAAGGGGCAGTAAAAACTGCTAAATTCTCCCCTTGCCATGGGAGAGAACTCGCATGGTGATGGCAGCATTTCATGTTTTAGTTTCAGACAGAAAATACCAATTCTGGATTTTCTTTCTGAAAATAATAAAGAAAACATTGTTTAGATGAAGCCCTGCGCCAAACTGTAAACAGCATTGACAGGAACCACTGCTTTGCTGGTAATTTTTTAGAAATTACTGCCCGCTCGGTCGTCCTTTCCAAAATTGGTGAGCAGACTAGTCTTGCCAAGAGAGATTACTTCATCCACCAACAATTTAATTGGGTCCTTGGACTAGTCATGCATTGTGGCTTGGTCAAGCGCAAGCTATTCGTCAACAAGCTAGTGTATGCATGCTCGGAATTTATCACAAGCACTAACGGGGATTAACCAATGACAGGAAGTGGAGTAGATGGTGCCACATTAGGTGACTTCCAACAAGCTGTATTTGCAACCAAAACGTAAAGAAAAATGATTTTTCCTAATTTGCAATTTCCTATTAGGATATTTTGCAATTTCCTAAATTGTGATTTCCTATTTGCAACTGTAGAAATCGCTATTAGAGGAATACACTGTTTTATGCATATCACTTTGTGATTCCCTAAAAGCAATTTCTACAAATTTGCTATTTGGAAATCGCAAAGCTAAACCTTTGTACATACGGGCCATAGTCCTCTATTTGAGAAAGGGTAGCAGCCAGTCACTGGCTTTTCATCAAAATGTACTCACACAAAGGGGAAATCCAGGAGGGTCAACTGAAGATGTGTGAGTCTCCCTCAGCAACACATGGCTCCAAGAGATCATTCATCCTACACTCTTCCTACGATAGCTTCCTACACTAAACCTTCTGCCTAAGCCATACTTCCTGAGTTCTCTTTAACCAAGCAGCAGTGGCACCATGTCACTATCTGCAGACAAAGTGGGATGTATAGATTATAGAGAGACCTGTTAGTCTTTATTTAGCCAGTGGTCAGTGAACTAGAACAGAAGTGTGGTTCATGGATCTCAAATACATCTTATTTGCAGGCTCTGTCCTCATCCATACTTTATAAATGAGAAGTTTACTAATGGGAAGCTATAAAAAACATGAATTCATCCCAGTGCATTTGAGTGGACTATGGGAATAGCAGTTCAGTGTAGGGGAACCTTAGTCTTGTTAGATTGTGTGATATGAGCAGGATTCCGAAAGGTTTGTGCAGTTTTCCTTCTGGAATTTCAATGGGACGTCACAAATACATGAGGCGTAAGGCACAGTAGTCAAGAACAATATGTGAGTCCGCTCTATGTGATTTCACACATGCATGGTAAAAAATACACTTCTCAAGGTTTACGCAGGCCTCCTCCAATCATTTACACTTTCAGTCATGCCTCTAATCTCCCTCCCTTTTTTGACATTATCCTGTTCAACCTCTCACCTCCTTCTCATGTCTTACTTTTTCACTCGGATACTGTTTACCTTTCTCTCTGAGTTCTCCCACCTCCTGTGTTTTCAGTATTCTCCCCAGTGAGATCAGTCCATCTCCCTATCCATCTCCTTCTCATTTATCTTCCTTTTCTATCCTTCACACTCCCCTCTTGTCTTAACCCTTCCCTCTTGCTTGCCCTCTCCCCTCCTTTCTTACACATTTTGTCAAGTTTCCACCTTACTTCCTCTATATTTTATCCTTATTACACCTAGCCCTGTTATTCCATTTCTCTGTCTAGCACATACTGCATGTCAGCCTACAGAACCATGCCCTGGACACCGAACCACTGTGCAATACAAAGCAACATAACATAACCTGAAGGGCATGCTTTCTCACCACTTGCACTTCTGTTTCGGTGGATGTGGTAGCATGATTTACACAATGCAGTGCAGCACCCATTGCTGCTTTGTTGTTGCACAACTGTTCTATAAGATGGTCCTAAGGGAGATTTTCCATTTCTTACCCGTGGATCGGTTTGGTACTTGCATCTCCCCCTGTTTTCATGAACAGTCCTTTTGCCATTTCATTGGAAATACATACTCAGATAGTTTTGTGTCTGTTTCTCTGCATGTGGCATCGCCATCACCACACATATTTGCTGGCACATTTTCCTCCAGGTGCGACCTGATGGTACTTGCATGCACATGACTCAAGAGTGAGCTAGGTGTTCAGTCACCTCCATGGGCACCAGGCTTGGACCCCACTAATAACTTATTGTAAATGCCCAGGAGTTTGGCCAGGTCCTATCGCATTGTTTACTGGCTGATCGTGTGCAAGGCTCCTGCATAGCCAGGTGCCTTCTTTCAGAAAAACAAGGTGTGAAAGTGATCAGAATTTCTAAAGGGGACTTGAGTGGGGTGTCACATAAATCCAAACATCTCTCATTTCTCATACCTTTAGCAACCATGTATTAAAACATTCAAGACAGAACATTTAATTTACTAGTTGAAATACTGCCGTTTTTAAATCCACACTGAAGTGTACCCCGTCTTAAAAAAAGATTCATTTTGGTTTATTCATAGAGTCAACTTCTCAACAAGTGGAAAATATGCCACGATTTGCATACAATAACTTAAGTGTTCTTTTAACATTTGCATTTGGGGTAATATGTAGTTTGCTTTTTATAGTGCTGAAACAGTCGGGAGGCATCTTCAGGGCACCAATAAAAACAAAACCTGATCATAAACCTCTTAGATGCCTGCATGCGGTTCATATATGGAAATATGGACGTTGTATTGTGACTGGTGCTATCAATAACCCGGACCCCTGCATACTATGCTCACCTCGCTTTTCGTAGTATTGCAATCTGAAATAATCCATGAAGAAAACATTTTTGCCAGACGCTATTGTAAAATCTAGTAGTATGCCGCGTGCGCCTCAGTCCTGAACACATTTTACCTCACACCAGGAGAAATATTTCTTTCATCGAATTATTTGACGTGACCCAAAGACTGCAGTACTCCAGGCCTTTGAAATTGCGTCTGCACATCCAAGCTGTTTCCAGACTCAACACGATTAGCATGGCGCTCGCGTCTCCCAAATTGGCTCATTTCTCGAAACAAATCAATCGTTAGAGCCTTCACATGCGAAAGTGTAAACATATTGGTTAAGATTCCAAATAGCATGTTTATGGCGGTGCTCAAGTAAATAAGAATTATTGCACCCCACTGTTTTTATAAATGACAGCGCGCAGGCTGAGTTGAGACAGATGGTGGTAGTGAAAGAAGCAATCTTGCAATCAAAAGGGAAAATATGCCAGAAATATGTTCACGAGCAAACACAGTACATCACTTGCTCCGTGTGTCCTAACAGCTTGCAAAACATGGCGTTTTGTTGAATTTCTTCTTTTGTAAATAGAGAAGCAGTAAAAAAAAAAACAAGTATCTGCGGGCACGACTAGTCACGCGTTCATCGTTCTGTCCAATGAATGGGAAGATCACGTGACTCTATTTAGTCCCAGATGGGAAAAGAAAAAGGTTTCTAGTGTCAAGTGTAGTGGAAAACACTTACATCTCACGAGTAAAAAGTTGCTCACTGGAACGCCAAAAAAGCAGCCTAAACGGATTACAGCAGATATTCAAACTTCCCACAGGGAGTTCTTGATTTTCCTCTGGGATTTTTAAGTACATTTAGAGAGCATAGAAATAGGTGGCTATCTTCTTGAACTGAAACTGAAAACGCACAAGGGCGCCTGTGTCAATTTCAGACATGCATAGAGCCCGCCTTTCAGCAATAATGCAGATCGGCAGCCATTAGCAGGATGACGTAAATTGGTCAGCAAAATTATATGAAAAGCAAAACAAGGATGTCTACTGCGAGATAAGGCAAGACTCGGCGATCTGTTGTGTCTGGGTATAAGACCACTGGGCAGAGTTTCTTGGGTGTGTCTCACTGTTAGCCTAGTTAGACTTATTTTCCTACTCTCCCGGTGCACTTAGGAGGTGGTACTAAGAGACAGACCAGAGGAAACTATTGGCTTGCCCCATCCTATCCTACCCGCTGCCGTACAGAAGAAGTAATGGAAAGGCCAATAGGTTTCGTTTATGCAGGAGCTAATGGCTTTGCCTATGTGTTTTAGCAATGTTGTACACCAGTCAGGCAGCTGTTCAGCATGGCTAAAAGTTAGTGGTGTAGACGAGAGTGGCATGGAGTGAAGTGTCATAGAGTGGAGTAGAGTGATGAAGAGTGGTGTAGATTGGCGAAGAGTGGAGTAGAATGTTTTACAGTGGAGTGGAGTGTCGTGGAGTGTCTTGGACTGGAGTGTCGTACAGAGGAAGGGATAGAGCAGAGTTGCACAGAGTGGAGGGGTGTAGAGTAGAATAAAGTGGAGTATGATAGAGTGGAATAGAGTAGAATAGAGTGGAGTGGCGCAGAGTGGACTAGAGTCATAGAATGGAGTGCCGTAGGGTATTATCATAGAGGGAGTGATGTAGAGTGGAGTAGAGGCATGGAATGGAGTGGTGTTGACTGGAGTGGCATAGAGTGGAGTGGCAAAGAATGGCCTAGAGTAAAGTGGCATAGAATGGAGTAGCATCGATTGAAGTAGAGTGTTGTAGAGTGGAGTGGAGTAGAGTGTCATAGAGTGGAGTGGCGTATAGTATTGTAGAGTGGAATTTCGCAGAGTGGAGTAAAGTGGAGTTCATAGAGTGGAGGTTGTGTGGAGTGGAGGGGCACGGAGTTGAGGGGCATGGAGTGGATTGGAGTGGCCTAGGGTGGAGTGCTATAGAGTGTAGTGGCATCGCATAGAGTGGAGTAAAGTGTCATAGAGTGGAGTGGTGTCTGGTGGAGTGAAGTGCAGTGTTGTAGAGTGTAGCGTCATAGAGTAGAGTAGAGTGAATTAGAGTGAACTGGAGTGTCGTAGAGTGCAGTGTCATTGATTGAAGCGTCACAGAGAGGAGGGGCTTAGAGTGGAGTATGCATGGTGTGTTAGTGCACTGCCATTACACATTTTCAAATGAAATGACCATTACATTTGCTCGTACAGTTTTACTGATAAAACTGTACAGCTCACAATGATAATGTGAGAAAATGGCATCACCTAGTGTACTGATTTGTTTTGATCATATTAATATATTTGTTTCCACCATACTTCTAAATTACCAGAAAAGTGTTTCATTTGTGATTTCCAAATTCTGATATATTCTGACATATTTGCACAGTTCACTTACAGACATTTAAATTTTGATGTGTGCTAGAAAAAGACATTTTCTTTCCTAGTACCCTGCAAGATTGTCATATAAATCCTCTCATTTTGAAGTCAGAGAAAGAAAAGTAAACACAAAGCTCTCTCAGAAGACAGTCTAACATTTGACCTCTGTCTTTGATTGCACAGCACATGCAACAAGATAAGAGCAAAAGTTAAAGGCCTGTTTACTGAAAGTGTGTGGAAGAATACAAATAACACTGGTGAGTAAGGTATGCTCCATGGGAGGGAAAAAGCAATGCTGGACAGCCTAAAACAAATGAAGCCAACAAACAGAACGCCAGAAAATGTGAATTACAAACCACAATGCCAATGGTAAGCAATGGGTGGAATGCATTCCCAGGGAAGATTTCAAAATGCCCACAAGTAGTCTTTTCGCAACCAGACAGCTGCTCTGTCTGGTAGGCTTCGACATTAAAACAAGGACTTTCTTGCCTTAGGACTTATCATTTTGACCTCTTATCTCACCATCTCAAAAAAGGAAAAGACCTGGTCTGCACTGCAACACTTCTTGTCTGTCATTTTTCTCCAAGTTACTTCTTTGCACTCCCCAAGTGTCCTAGAGCCACCTGCTTTGAGTTGGACAGTGAGAAAGAGAGACTGCATATTTGAATAACGAAGAAAAATATAAAAGAGGCAGCAGCCCTTTACTGTGGAGTAGAGGGAAGATAATCCTATCCAATCATCACTTTTGTTGGGTCATTTAGATCCTTCTGAGAATGCCAAAGGTGGGGAAACAGTGTTTGCTCCCAGCTTAGCATGAGTGGCAATTCAGAGAAGAGTGTATATTGTGCTATGTGTACTTGCCCAGTTACTCACCGCTAGCTTTTCATTGGTGGTAACTGCTGTCATAATAAGAGAAAGATGCATAAATAACATATGCACAACAAGTGTAAAAAGAGTTGCATATGTTACCCTCCATATTTTACCAACGAGTATAAAATGGGCAAGAAAACACACCCAATCCCCGGCTTAAATATTATTTCTGCTGGGATATATTTACCCTATCAATTTACAGTAGGGACAAAATGAAGGAAGAAAGTGAGTTAAAAGTCTTTTTCCTGCTGAAAGCCGTAGGCAGTTTTAGACAGTTTGTGGAAATCTGGAGTAACCAGGAAAAAATAATTTATTTAACTTTTGATGAAGTTTGTCTTCAGGAGTACCAAAATAAAGTATGAATTCTACATGAAAAACCCTTAACAACTTGTTGTAGGTTTTTCCTGCTTGGAGAATTAAAGCCAAAAGTTTGAGGCTACTTCAGGATGGAAAAAATACAGGTACCCAGGTCCCAGCCTAGAATGCCTTTTAAGAAAACATTGGCATTTAGCTTGCCTACTGTTTTCAACTGCCAGACATTTTGTTGACATTTCTTACAATATGTTTGTTAGAAATGGGATTTCTGGTTGGCTAGGGCATGCGCCTATGCCAGGCAGAAACCACCACTCTAGTCAGGGCGAGGGAGTTACACGCTGAAGATAAACCCTGCTCACCCCCTTGGTAGCTTGGCACGAGCAGTCAGGCTTATCTCAGAAGCAATGTGTAAAGCGTTCGCACAACACGCACACACACAGCAGCAACAAACTGGGCACACCACAAAAGAAACTCCACACAAGGTTATATAAAAAAAATTGCCTTTGTATTATCATAAACACATTAGAAACCTAATCACACATTTACACTGTGCCAACTGGCACGGGCAATATTCACAGGGGATTATATAAAGGACCGGGCCAATCGGGCCGCGGTCACAACCATCAGAACAGGTAAGTAAATGTAAAACACAACCAGTAACTACTGGTAAAATAATGACCTAAGCATTATCACAGTCACATTAGACACCATCCTAAAATATCATAGCCTACCATTGGGCACAACCACATTAGCATAAGACACCCTCCTAAGCATAAACACCTTACGCACTAGGACATCAACAGCCCAAACACATTACACTAATCATGGGGCATAAATCACATTAGGCATAAATCATGATAAGCATAAACGCATTATACCATCTCATTAGGCCTGAACATCACAGCATGACATTTGCATTAGGCATCACTTTAGAAACTGACCACCCAGGCCGACTGGCCTTCTCAGAGGGCTCAAATTCCCTATGTCCAAATAATCAGGGCGTAGCTGCCAAAGCAGCAGAATCCCAAACGTGCGCAATTGCGCAGGCCTAAACGTAGCAGCTGCTGCTAATTGCGGTGCAGCTGTGCAGGCAAAAATGGGGGCACTGACACTCACGGTACCCTCTGGGCCTCTCTGAATAATTATGTGCAGCGTTGCAGCTGCCCACTGTCAGGCGGGGTGGTTGGGGGAAATGCCTTGGCACTACAGTGCCCTGGGAACCCTCAATCTGGTCCTACAATTGTGCCCCAAATGTTGCAGCTGCCCACTGTCATTCAGGGCAGCTGTGGCAGCAACAGGCACTGACAATGTGCCCTGAACCGCACCCCATTGCGGCCAAGGAAAGTAGCACTAGCACCAACTGTGCCCGAGGAGCACCAACAATGTGCCAAACAACTTCAGCTCCCCATAGGCACCCGCAGGGCCCAGCACCAACAATGCCACAGGAGTTCCCCTTCACCGAGGCTCGTCTGGTGCCCATATCCGGCTCCGCAGATAAAGCCTCACATTCAGCCCCCACTCACCGGCAGTCCAGGGACCCCACTCTTCTCCTCGGGGAGGCTCCGGTTTGCAGGCCGGCTTCCTCTTTGCCTTTAGCTATGTTGCGGGGCTCTCCTCAGTGCATGGAAGCCCTGCTACCTCACCGGCCTCCACTGCCCTCACGCCGTACCGCCGCCTCGTCCTCCCAGGACTGAGGACTTCACCCAGGCCCTCTCCTGGGACCAGGGACTTCGATGCTGAGCCCGTGAGGCTCTGGACCTCCCGCTTCCTGTGGATGGCTTCTGGGCCCCGCCCACAGCCAGGCAGACGGTGACTGACTTCTGGGTTGCCGTGGCAGTGCGACGGCCCTCAGTGTTCTCATGGCGGCGGCCTCATGCAGGGGCACAGACCGGTGGGGTGGGCTCCCGCTCCGGTTTTAAAAAGTATAAATACGCGGGGTGGGCACCCGCAAATTAAGTAGCGAAAATGCGGGGTGGGCACCTGCGAAATGGCGCAAATGCGGGGTGGGCTCCAGCCGATTTCAGGAGCGTAGGGGGGGGAATCCCCCATGCCGGGTATTCCCTCGCCCTGCAGCTGGGCAGCTCCTCTCTCCTGGCAAATTAAAATAAAAGTGCTCACGGGGCACTAGGAGCCACAGCTCCAGCCAACAGAGTGTCCTTGATGCTGGGGAGACCACAACACAGCACAGCCAGGCAGGCCAGCACGCAGGGACCCCCAGGAGACAGTAGCTGGGTCCCGCGGCGGTTCCCCTTCCAGCAAGCACAGGACAGAACCATTTCATGGGGTCACAGCCCCTACATTTATACCACATTTTCCTTGGTCTGTATTACAGGGCATGGGGAAACCAGTTAGAACTGGTTCTGGAGCACTCTGTTTACCAGGCTCCTCTTCCCTATTGTTAGGTGGGGGCTCGCCATCAGACACACCACAGGGGAAGCATTCACTAGGGCAGGCACTATCCTATTCAGGGACCAGGGATTTATCCTCCCACCACTCCAAATGCAGACGTCCCATTCAGCCTAGCGCTGACTCACCCTGCCCCTCTTGGAGCCACACACACCTCACCAGCCCCTGTCACTCAAAAGCCAGACATGCAATCCACATCAGGCAGGCAGACACATAGCACACAGAAATGCCAACTTCTAAAAGTGGCATTTCTAAAAAAGTTATAATAAATGTGCGCACACCATTGCGTAACATTTATTATTACTATTCCAACCATACTAAACTTGACCACGCTGCACCTCTCATATCAGGAATTACCCCTGAAACACTTATCAGGGAATCCCCAATGCATTTCTGTGAGAGGGCAGCCCCACAGTAGAGAGAAACCAAAAATGGCTGTTTGTCAATACCAGGGCATTTCACACACTTAAGGTACATGTCCTATCTTTTACCTACAATGCACCCTGCCCATAGGGCTAGCTAGGGCCTACCTTAGGGGTGACTGACATGTAGTAAAAGGGGGGTCACGGACGTGGCACACACTTTAGGTGCCACGTCACAGCGGCAGTCACACTGCGCGCACAGGCCCTGCAATGGCAGAGGCCTGAGATAGGGTTGAAAGGCTACTTTGGTGGGTGGCGCAATCAGCGCTGTAAACCCACCAGTAGCATTTAATTTACCAGCCCTGGGTATATGAGATACCACTTTACAAGGGACTGACAGGTAAATTAAATAGGCCAAAACAGGTGTAGACCAATCCTTATCATCTTTAACACAGAGAGCACACACACTTTACACTGGACAGCAGTGCTAAATGCCCAGAGTCCTAAAACCACCGAAACCAAGTCAGAAAAAAGGCCAGTAGAAAGGCAAAACGTTTAGGGATGACCCTGCATAAAGGACCAAGTCCAACAATGTTGTACTCCTGATCACTTTAACCATTGAATTTACATTTTCATTTACAGACTGCATTTTATTTAATTTTACAGAACTAGTTGGGAATTTTATCTGCTGGATTTCTTACATTTATTTTTGTTTTCACATACCTTTCTTTTGAGGGAAGCATGTCTGCTTGTGTTAGGATATCAATGGTAAGCCAGGGATTTCTCACTGAAACCTCCTTTTACTTTTTTGGTGTTAGGCTAACTTTGCGGGATTAAGCTCAGCAACATCTCACATCAAGACTAAGGCCCCTCTCCCCTCTAGTTGGCAAACCAGTTTCCTGCAAGTAGTTTATCCATTTTCAAGGTACATTCTCATAGACCGGTGATGGTTTTCAAATAATTATGCTGTCTCATTGCAACTAAAACAGCTTATAGATATAACACTGAGGTGCCGATTACGATCCTGGAAAAAAATTCCCCGTACGACTCGTATCCGGTCTTTTTACCGTACGAATCGTACAAGTACCGTACAAACTGCCAAGTACGATTCGCATGGGAAAAAGTCCATACGAATCGCATTGGGAATTATTCCCCACACATCCTCGGGTCGGAAAATGTGTCCGACACATCCTCGGACGATTTACCGTACAAATGTGAAAAGTGAAGTCCGACCGCGCTAGTACGATCCATCCCGTGCGTCCGATGTTACAACCGGATGGAAAAAACACCGTCCGCACCGAACTCCCATAGCAACCATGGAGACATGTGCCCGCATACGCGCCCAACACTCCCCCCAGCCCTCCTATGTACGAGTCGAATCCCCACCTGTGTATGTACACCCGTGTATGTACGAGACGTACCCCCACCCGTGAATGTACACCCGTGTATGTACACCCGTGTATGTACACCCGTGTATGTACGAGACGTACCCCCACCCGTGAATGTACACCCGTGTGTGTACACCCGTGTATGTACACCCGTGTATGTACGAGACGTACCCCCACCCGTGTATGTACACCCCCGTACGTACGGCCCGTACCCCCACCCGCATATGTATGGAGCGTACCCCCACCCCAACCGTGTATGTACGACCCGTACCCTCACCCGCGTACGTATGGAGCGTACCCCCACCCCAACAGTGTATGTGCGACCCGTACCCTCACCCGCGTACGTATGGAGCGTACCCCCACCCCAACAGTGTATGTACGGACCGTACCCCCACCCCAACCGTGTATGTACGGCCCATACCCACACCCGCGTATGTATGGAGCGTACCCCCACCCCAACAGTGTATGTATGACCCGTACCCTCACCCGCGTACGTATGGAGCGTACTCCCACCCCAACAGTGTATGTACGGACCGTACCCCCACCCCAACCGTGTATGTACGGCCCGTACCCTCACCCGCGTATGGATGGAGCGTACCCCCACCCCAACCTTGTATGTACGACCCGTACCCTCACCCGCGTATGTATGGAGCGTACCCCCACCCCAACCGTGTATGTACGGCCCGTACCCTCACCCGCGTATGGATGGAGCGTACCCCCACCCCAACCGTGTATGTACGGACCGTACCCCCACCCCAACCGTGTATGTACGACCCGTACCCTCACCCGCGTATGCATGGAGTGTACCCCCACCCCAACCGTGTATGTACGACCCGTACCCTCACCCGTGTACGTATGGAGCGTACCCCCACCCCAACAGTGTATGTACGACCCGTACCCTCACCCGCGTATGCATGGAGCGTACCCCCACCCCAACCGTGTATGTACGACCCATACCCCCACCCCAACCGTGTATGTACGACCCGTACCCTCACCCACGTACGTATGGAGCGTACCCCCACCCCAACATTCTAAGTACGGAGCGCACCCCAGGCCCCAACACCAGCACCTTCACCCAACATCGCGCATGTACGAGTCGTACCAAGCCAGACACAAGGACAGCACTGTACAACAAAATTGCCGAAGTACACAGCGTACACACTCTAAAAACGCACGTACACAACCAGGACAAAGCAAAACAACACAAGAATACACTATTCGCATGGCACAAAGCCACAACACATGTCCAACAAGCACAAATACAACACATTCACTGACCTGCAACTGCCAAAATCCCAAACAGAGGCCCAAAACACAACCACTCCTTATAACACACCCACCCAAAGTTCAAACACAGCCACACCCACCAATGAACCAATAAAAAGGGCCCACAGACACAAACCATGAGCCTTTGCAACAGACTCACTGCTGCCAGACCCCACCGACAACCTACAGCACCATACTTGAACCTTTACTACACCTTACACTTGCACACCTTCACACACCCACCTTCACAAACACCCCCTCATCACATTCACACACACACCTGCACAACCACACCCACAACCATCCACACCCACACCCCCCACAACCATCCACACCCACACCCCTCACCATGCCCACTAACAAGAATCCAAAGTTCACTAGCCAAGAGTTGGAGGTCCTTGTCGACGAAATCCTCAGAGTCGAGCCACACCTCTTTGGAACATTGGTCAGACAGACCAGCATTTCCGAAAAAACAGCCATGTGGCAGAGGATTGTCGATGCTGTGAATGCTGTTGCGTCCACCAGAAGGACCAGGCATGAATGCCAAGCCAGGTGGTACGATCTGCGGAGGAGGGTCCGAGCCAAAATGACCGACGACCACAACCAGGCCAACATCACTGGAGGAGGGCCACCCCGCAGACCCGTACAATACCATCCCTGGGAGGAGAGGGTGATGGCCATACTGCCGGTGGTGTCAGTGGACGGAGTAGAAGGACTCCGAGAGCCGGGTGAGTACACAAACAACTCACCTCACATGGGGGGAACGTCATCCACAACCAAACTCACAATCAGGCACGCAACCATCCCAAGCTATCGCATGACTCAACCACACTCCATGAACACACACATGCCACTAGCGCCACCATGCCCCATGCACCCAGCTGGGCAATGCCAAGTCACAGGCCACAGAAAACACCAACACAAGACACGGTAAGACGGATGGCGGGAGTGTGTGCCCCAAAAATCACATAGTGCAACTCAGAAGCAGACAGCAATGCCCTCTGCCCATATGGCCTAGGTCACAGCCAGACAAACAGTGTGTCCCCACACAGGAAAGACTTGCCAGCAAATGGCGGACGCCTTGCATTAAGACATGGGGGTGAAGGCACGTTTTTGCACATGACAGCAGCTAATGAACAGCCAACACTGTGAAAGAGTGGCAGCACACACCACCACAGCAGCAGCGCAGACACAGACACTACACCCAATGGGTGCCTGGAGATCAGAAACAAACTCACATCAACAAGCCAAGGGCCATTCAAAGATCTGCAAAAAGTGTGTGCCTAGGAAGCTGGGCTGAGGTGACAGAGGGTGACACACAGAGGGAGGGAGAGGGGGAGAGAGAGGGAGGGAGACACAGGGAGACGGACAGAGGGAGGAGGCTGACACAGGGAGGGAGGGCGAGGAGTACAGAGAGGGAGTGAGAAAGGGACACACAGGGAGACCAATTCAGCCTTGTGGGGTGTGGGAATGTCTGCTCGTCAGCAGGTGGACTGCGTGCATGTAGACAAGGGTGGGCAGTGCCTGAATCCCCGTCTCTTCTCCATGGCAAAACACTGGGCCATGTCTCAACCTGTGCACGAGCACAACGCCAGCTACCTGCATTATATAAGTGTGTGGAACAACTCCATGTGCCCACGTACAGTGCAACACGGAAGGTGCCAATGCATGGCTCGCTACACCTGCTCACTCCACTGCTGACTGCAGTCACAATTGATGCAGCAAGTAAGATTGTGCCACACATAGGTAAAGTCTCAAAAGCTGTGGCCAAGGGACATACCCATGCACAAGTGCACTGTGAGTGGAATGCAAGACATATCCAAATTCCCAGAGGAAATGTGCCAACTTAGAAACGAATGAAACATGGATGTTGCATGGAACAAAATTAACATTGTCTCTCTCACACACAGGTCAACGTCGTGGATCACCCCCCAACACTGGGGGGGAAGACTCACAGGACCCGGCTCTGCGGGATGACGGACCCACCAGCAGCGACGACTCTCACCACTCTATGGACGACCCCGACCAACCTGGCCCCTCTGGTGTCCAACCACCTGCAGCACCTGCGTCAGGTTCAACTGGGCCAACCACCACCCCCACTCCTGCCACATCCCAGGAGACACCCAGGATCCCTGCCCCACCACCACAATGCAGCCAGGCTGACCAGGAGGGACACGGTGTACCGGGCACCCAGGAGGAGATAGGCGACAACGCTAATGCCACCCCTCAGGGGTCCCGGAGACCCGATGTGCCCACAAGGGCAGGCCAGGTGCAAGTGGGCAGGGGTGGTGGGAGTGGAGGACGGCGGAGGCGCGAGCCTGACCAGTTGGCTGCGGAACCGGTATATTCCCATATCAGAAACATCCTGGACACATACCGGCAGGACACCACGGGCATGGCCCAGGTTGTGTCCACCCTCGAGGAGATCAAGACCCAGCAGGCCCAGCAACATGCGGAGCAACATGCCTGTCTACTGCGACACCAAGGGCGGATGGAGGACAGACAGGCTGAGCTCGTGACGGTGTTCACGGGAATTCACCGTACACTCCGTCGGATAGCCGACAACATGGGCAACCCTCCCTGTGCCACCAGGCGTAGAACATCACCACCCACAGGGAGGGATCAGGAGGAGGAGGAGACATCCGACGGAGCATCCCAAACATCGTCACGGCCTGCTTCTGAGGGTTCCCGCAGGAGGGCGGGTCGTCCACGGAAAAGACCGTGAGGGTCGGCGCAACAGCACCATCTCCCAGGACACCTGGCCTGGCACCTGGCCCACTGGACCAACAGCAGCACATCAGCAAAAGACATTCTCTGCCACATGGACTTGCTGGTCACTGTCTGACCAATGTTGACAAAGACTGTGGCATGGACTCTGAGGATTTCCAATGGCAAGGACACCAACTCCCCTAGTGAACTTTGGATTCCACACACCCGGAAAGCCCCTCATGTCATACCCCCCCCACGTACCCCAACAAAAACAAAAAGTTACACGATAAAGAGATGATGCCTACATTTTGCATTATTACCTTACATGTGTCTTGTAAAGTCTAACCATGCCTGAGTTCTCATATGACTTCAACCATCCACACCCTGGGGCCTGAGTCTGGCACAGGACACACATGGGTCACAATGTATTAGGCAACACAGACATGGAGCACCATACACACCCGTGATAGGCCCAACCAGCTGAGGGGGTGGCCGCACAACCGTGCCGACAGACATATTGAGTACAGCGACAGCCATGCGCAGAGGTCAGGGATCATGTGGAGTGTCCTGGGGGGCACCCAGGTATGTGTGGACAGGTGGCAGAACCATGTCCTGCAAGCTTGAGTCAGGTGGATGCAGAGAATGGTGGCCTGGCCAACATTGGATGCATGGGGATGGCACATGTCACAATACCCACACAGTCATGGACAACATGCACAATACACAGTCTAATCCCACACAAACAGCTTGCATCTTGCTACTCGACACATAGAGACATAGCCACTATCACGGAAAACCATGCCAGACATGCCGTATGCACCGTGGCAACACACCAGCATTGACTGAGAATAGGCACCTTGGAGGCATAGGGACACCTTTATTATTCATGTATTCGGGAATGCAGAGGCAACTCGGAGTACACATACACAGGTCATGTGGAGTAACATGTGGGTCCAACACTGGAACCCCCCTTCTGCAGCACAAATGCGTGATAGCCATGGAACTGGCACACAAGTGTCGGCTAACAGCTAAACACCCCCTGCTGCTCACGGAGAGGCTGCCATACACCATTGATCCTCTGATGTGGAAGTCCCACACCATGTCAAGCCAATGCAAACCGTATGTGTCCGAGGGCAGTGTTACACACATTGATGCCATCATCACAATCCACTATCCCATCACAGATGACTGTCAACAAGTCTGACCATCTATTCAGGTGTACCCAGCTACATGTCATGTGTCCCATGGTGATGCGACATGTCTGCAGAGGAAACAAACATCGACAGGGGCAGTGTGCACACATCGTAAACAACTGCCACACCCAATACACCCCTGATGCATCCCTTACCCTAAGGAGACTTTCATACTTGTCCGTGCGTGTAACGCTGAGTCAGCACACGATCACGATGACGTGTCCATGAGGAATAGCAGTGCCACAACAATGCAACCAGCAGACAGCATGCGCAAGTACCTGGGGATGAGAGACACACAAGAAGTCAGCCACAAAAAGCACAGCCACTTGCATGTGCATGTACTCGACACATGTAAGGATGACAACATGCTAGGTCACAATTATGACTGGGGAAATACACTCATCACTGGCACCATCACTCCAGTGACACATCCACACACACCTCTGACTCATGTGGCATACATGCAGATGGACACACACATCGCAACACATGCCACACGGGGACCAATGCGTGCACACTCAGACACTGGTACTCACCACTAAGCAAAGAAGTCGCGTATGAGCCGACTCCGAATGTCCTCTTGTGGAACCACATCCTCCACATCACTAGCCCCATTGCCAAGCCCTTCGTCCTCCACGGGTGGATGGTCCTGATAATCTTGATCCAGGATGAGTGGCACAGCTTTCTCAACTGCCATGTTGTGCAGCATGCAGCAGACCATGAAGATTTTGCAGACCTTCGCCGGGGCATATGGGAGGGCGCCGCTGGTCTTGTGGAGGCATCTGAATCGGCTCTTCAGGAGGCCAAATGTCCTCTCTATCACTCGCCTTGTCCGGCCATGGGCGGTGTTGTAGCGGAGCTGGGCCGGCGTGCTGGGGTTGCGGAGAGGTGTGATCAGCCATGGCATGTTGGGATAGCCAGCGTCCCCTGCATGGAAACCACATGGACATAAGTAGGACAGGAGAAGCGGTCGTGCTGGAAGTCTACGCAAAATACAGGACAGACAGAGTGTACCCACCAACAACACATGCTCGTTCGTTGCGCAGCTGCGTCCTCATTTCAGGCACCCTGCTACGCCTCATGATGTAGGCATCGTGTGCTGATCCTGGAAAACGGGCACAGACATGTGAAATCACCATGTTGGACAGACACACCACAAGGGCATTGATGGAGTGGTAGTGTTTGCGATTCCTGTACGCTACCTCCTGTGCCTGTGGTGGTACCAAAGCCACATGTGTCCCATCTATGGACCCAATGACATGGGGCATTCCTCCCAGGGCATAGAATCCACGCTTGACCCCAGTCAACAGTTCAGGAGTTGGGAAATGGATGAACTCATCCAGGTGAAGCAACATGGCCTCTAAGAAATCATGCAGCACACGGCTGAACATGCTCTGGGACATGCCACCAACATGAGCTATGGTATATTGAAAGGTACCCGTGGCAAGAAAATGTAGGGCTGCCATTACCTTCAGCTTGGGTGTCAGTGCCGTAGGATACCTGTGCAGCGGTTGCAGGTGTGGTGCCAGCCTTGCCGTCAACTCCTCAATCAACGGTTGGGGGAAGCGGTAGCAGCGTATACAGTCATTCTCCCGCATGTCAGCCAAGTCCGGAATTGGTCGGGGAAGAGGCGGCGCTCTGCAGTAATTTGGAAGTGACAAGGAAGAGTGAGTGCACTACAACAACAATTTATTTGTACTGAGCACATGTTAATCTGTCAATACACATATGCTACATACGGAGTCAGGTATGTGCCACATGCCCTGGACACGTATGGCTGCCAGGTGACACTCCTACCAAGACCCAGCTACACACGGAGATTGTGAACCTCCACATGCCACGGCATGGGATTAGCTGTGTCCCAGTGTAAGTGAACAGCCAGACGCAACACAGGAGTGACATACATCAACACATCAGCAGAAGTAGGATGTCGATTTCAGAGACAGGTAGCGGAACACTACAGCCACAGGTCACATGACATTACACTAGGACAGCCCACACACCTTGCCAATAAGGTGTACATGTAATGACTCACCACACATACATTGAGAGGATGCAGACATGTCCTTGTTATGCTACTCCGTGTCCCATGCATACATACGCACCTCACATCCGATACCACATGGGGCCTGGTGTGCGTAACAGTGTGCCATGTCCATCTACACACAGACACATGTTGGTTGCTGCAACAGCTGATGCTTTTGAGGGAACACCAACATCAAGCTAATGGGAACACACCACACATACATGACATAGACACATCGTGCACCGTGGGTAGTCACATATCTGGTGTGGTAACCCCTGTAGCGGGCATCAGGGGACACTTGCGTGTGTTGTTGACTGTGCCATGCCAGTGACGCTCATCCCAAGTGTGCTGTACAACATGCAAACATGTCAAAGGAGTTAAGGGCATGCCTGGCACATATTGCACCGTCACACATAACATACGTACACATCTCATCATACATCTATTGCCTTCTCGACTCAGGAGTAATGTGCCACATCACAGCCTTTCACACCTGTGCCCCACACATGTAGTACTGCCCAGACAATGCCTTGATGTCCATCCATGGACAAGTATGTCAGCTCTATTCCTTCCTGTGTGCTGCCTGTCACCACTGTGATGTGTGAAAGGCACCGTACATTCGCTCAGAGGGCCTGTGTACGTTCCCTATCACTATGGGTGTGCTCGCGTATGCGTACCCATAGTGATAGTGAGCGTACAGGCGTGTGTACGGTCCGTATCACTATGGGTACGCATACGCGAGCACACCCATAGTGATAGTGAGCGTACAGCCATGTGTACGGTCCGTATCACTATGGGTGTGCTCGCGTATGCGTACCTATAGTGATACGGACCGTACACACGCCTGTACGCTCACTATCACTATGGGTACGCATACGCGAGCACACCCATAGTGATACGGACCGTACACATGCCTGTACGCTCACTATCACTATGGGTGTGCTTTCGTATGCGTACCCATAGTGATACGGACCGAACACACGCCTGTACGCTCACTATCACTATGGGTACGCATACGCGAGCACACCCATAGTGATACGGACCGTACACACGCCTGTACGCTCACTATCACTATGGGTGTGCTCGCGTATGCGTACCCATAGTGATACGGACCGTACACACGCCTGTACGCTCACTATCACTATGGGTACGCATACGCGAGAACACCCATAGTGATACGGACCGTACACACGCCTGTACGCTCACTATCACTATGGGTCGGGCCAGCGGTGACATCTTGGCTGGCACATCGAGTGGAACTGAGGCGGAGGGGAGTGAGGCCGAGGACCTGTCCACTGCCACCACAGAATATGAAGCTGACGGGTCCGAGGATGAGCTCTCCGAGTGGGCGGAGGCTGCACCAGCAGCTGACAGCGGCACAACATCTCTCCCCGCCCCCTCCATTGCCATCAGCCGCCTCCCACTTGCTCGTGTCCCTTCCCAGCGTGCCCAGTCACCGCATGTCTCCTTGCTGCCATTCACCGCACCCCCTGCCCCTGTCTCCACTGCTGCCGCCAATGCCGAGTCTGTGGACATCCAGCGGCAGTTGCAGGTTGGTCAGGCTGCAATGCTTAATGTCCTCCATGGCCACAGCCAAGTGCTGAACAACATTGAGGCATACTTGGAGGGCATTTTCTCATCGCAGGCTGACCAACGCAACTTGCTGAGGTCCATTGACTCGACACTGACTGCAGCAGTGGGTCTCCTGCAGCGCTACGTCCAACCCCCTACCCCTGACCCATCCACACTTCCCACTGCCATGCCTGTCCCACGTACACCCAGACGTCAGCATGCACCCACCACAACAGACACAGGCACCACACCAGCAGGGAAGGTCAAACGCACACCTCCTGGCACGCACACACAGGGTGAAGTAGGCACACCCACTGGGTCGGGGGGCAAACGTAAGACACGCAGCCAGAGTGGGAGTCCACATTCCACAAAATCCACTCCCTCCAAATCCCCTCCCCTCAGCTCTCCTGGCCACAAATCCAGCAAAGACTCCTTCATGGCCGCTCTGTCCCTGAGCCCCACAGTGACACCACCCCGCAAGCGGTCAAAGGAGTCCCCGGTCAGGGTGGTTGAGTCCCCCCCCCTGTCCACACCCTCCCCCAGTGGCGCTGCGACCCATCCCTCCGACCCCCCCCCTCCTTGGGGCCTGTGGTTCCTTTGGGTGCAGGGGAGTCGCTGGAGGACCTTGCTAAGGTGTTCAGCGCCATCCTGGCCTCCGCCTTTGGCACTGCCCCACCCCCTGTGGTGGAGTCCTCCGTCCCTGCACCCACGACGCCTACCCTTCGCCCTCATGTCCCTGCGGTGCCTGGTCCTTCCCCCCCACATGATTCCTCTCCCCCTCTGGAAGACAAAGGAGTCTGACTGTGCAGGCAAGCTAGGGGACACGCGTCCCACTGTGTCCCCCACCTGGATTAGAACTTTGGATTGCCCTATGGCCATTGTACAATTTGAACTTTCAAGGGACAAACAGATTTTTGGATGCTGAATAAAGCAATTTATTTTTCCTTAGTACACTACTGTCTGTCTGGTATTGCTTTTGGTGGACCTGCTCCATTATTTTGGGTGGTGGTAATGTGTTGGGTGTGTGGGAATTGTAGTCTTGTGCTGGTCATAGGGTGGACCATGGTATCTGTGTGCCATCACAAGCTGTTGGCTACATAACTTTGTTCATGTGAGCAGTTACTGCATGGTGACATCGTCCCAAGGTGTGTTCCTTCCTCTGTGTGACCTGACATCTTCCCTGCAGGGTCATTCCAATATGTGGTGCTGAGCTGTGTCTACATTGGCTGGGTGTGTGACGGACTCGTTAGACTTGGGCCATGCATGCTGAGCGATGTCTCCACCTGCATCATTCGTGGCGTCCTTGGTGGTCACTGTACTTGTGTATGTAGACTGTTGTCATGACTTCATGTGGACATGTTTTCTTTTAGGCGCTATGCATGTGTATACTCCCAGCCTCGCACACATGTGATACATGTACTGCAGGATCTTTGTGCACCTGACTGACATTTGTGGGCATTGGATCTGTGGGTACTCCACCCTTTTCTTTGCAGGGGCACTGCTGTGAGTGTTAGGCACACACCCCTACTGTGTCTGGGCACTGCTGGGAGGCCTCTGCACACACCCCTCCTGTGTCTGGGCACTGCTGGGAGTGTTAGGCACCCACCCCTCCTGTGTCTGGGCACTGCTGGGAGGACTCTGCACACACCCCTCCTGTGTCTGGGCACTGCTGGGAGGACTCTGCACACACCCCTCCTGTGTCTGGGCACTGCTGGGAGGCCTCTGCACACACCCCTCCTGTGTCTGGGCACTGCTGGGAGTGTTAGGCACCCACCCCGCCTGTGTCTGGGCACTGCTGGGAGGACTCTGCACACACCCCTCTTATGACTGGGCACTGCTGGGAGGACTCTGAACCCACCCCTCCTGTGTCTGGGCACTGCTGAGAGGACTCTGCACACACCCCTCTTATGACTGGGCACTGCTGGGAGGACTCTGCACCCACCCCTCCTGTGTCTGGGCACTGCTGGGAGGACTCTGCACACACCCCTCTTATGACTGGGCACTGCTGGGAGGCCTCTGCACACACCCCTCCTGTGTCTGGGCACTGCTGGGAGTGTTAGGCACCCACCCCTCCTGTGTCTGGGCACTGCTGGGAGGACTCTGCACACACCCCTCTTATGACTGGGCACTGCTGGGAGGACTCTGCACCCAACCCTCCTATTTCAGGATATGTACGCTTAGAACATATACGGGTGTGGGTTCGCTCCATGCATATGCGGGTGGGGGTACGGTCCGTACATACACTGTTGGGGTTGGGGTGGGGGTACGCTCCATACATACGCGGGTGAGGGTACGGGCCGTACATACACGGTTGGGGTGGGGGTACGCTCCATACATACGCGGGTGAGGGTACGGGCCGTACATACATGGTTGGGGTGGGGGTACGCTCCATACATACGCGGGTGAGGGTACGGGTCGTACATACACGGTTGGGGTGGGGGTACGCTCCATGCATACGGGGTGGGGGTACGGTCCGTATGTACACTGTTGGCATGGGGGTATGCTCCGTACGTACGCGGGTGAGGGTACGGGTCGTACATACACGGTTGGGGTGGGGGTACGCTCCATGCATACGCGGGTGAGGGTACGGGTCGTACATACACTGTTAGGGTGGGGGTACGCTCCATGCATACGTGGGTGAGGGTATGGGTCGTACATACACGGTTGGGGTGGGGGTACGCTCCATGCATACGCGGGTGAGGGTACGGGTCGTACATACACTGTTGGGGTGGGGGTACGCTCCATGCATACGCGGGTGAGGGTACGGGTCATACATACACAGTTGGGGTGGGGGTACGCTCCATGCATACGCGGGTGAGGGTACGGGTCGTACATACACTGTTGGGGTGGGGGTACGCTCCATGCATACGTGGGTGAGGGTACGGGTCGTACATACACGGTTGGGGTGGGGGTACGCTCCATGCATATGCGGGTGAGGGTACGAGTCGTACATACACTGTTGGGGTGGGGGTACGCTCCATGCATACGCGGGTGAGGGTACGGGTCGTACATACACGGTTGGGGTGGGGGTACGCTCCATGCAGACGCGGGTGAGGGTACGGGTCATACATACACTGTTGGGGTGGGGGTACGCTCCATGCATACGCGGGTGAGGGTACGGGTTGTACATACACGGTTGGGGTGGGGGTACGCTCCATGCATACGCGGATGAGGGTACGGGTCGTACATACACTGTTGGGGTGGGGGTACGCTCCATGCATACGCGGGAGCGGGTACGGGTCGTACATACACGGTTGGGGTGGGGGTACACTCCATGCATACGCGGGTGAGGGTACGGGTCGTGCATACACTGTTGGGGTGGGGGTACGCTCCATGCATACGCGGGTGAGGGTATGGGTCGTACATACATGGTTGGGGTGGGGGTACGCTCCATGCATACGCGGGTGAGGGTACGGGTCGTACATACACTGTTGGCATGGGGGGTACGCTCCATGCATACGCGGGTGAGGGTACGGGTCGTACATACACTGTTAGGGTGGGGGTACGCTCCATACGTACGCGGGTGAGGGTACGGGTCGTACATACACGGTTGGGGTGGGGGTACGCTCCATGCATACGCGGGTGAGGGTACGGGTCGTACATACACGGTTGGGGTGGGGGTACGCTCCATGCATACGGGGTGGGGGTACGGTCCGTACGTACACTGTTGGCATGGGGGGTACGCTCCATGCATACGGGGGTGGGGGTACGGTCCGTACATATCCGTACCCACGCTGTGGAATGCTTGTGCGGGCCGTACCCAGGCCTTTGCCACGTGGGTACAGCCATCCCGCCATTGTTGGGGTGACGTAGGTGTGGGCGTGGTACGACTCGTACCCACGCTCTTAAGGCGTGGGTACGGGACGTACCTGTATTGTTGTGTTACCGGTTCGCGTCGTCAACCACTTCCGTTGTGGCGGACGCTGGCTTTGCTGGACACGCCCCCACCCCCTTGTAGTGACCAGGGCCTGGGGGTCAGGTATGTCCAGGGCATGTGTGCTGTGTGACTTTGGTGGGGGTTTTGTGGCCTGCCCCTGCTTCTGCCCCCCCCCTTTTCCCCCCTCCCTTTGTTGTTCTGACCTTCTGCGGCATCTGCGTCGTAACCTGTAGAGGAGGTCGACTGTTATGAGGGCCGGGATGACACGTAGGTTCGGGTCCATGTCTGTCCGTCGCGTGCAGGTACTCCTTGTTCGCGTCGTCCTGATTTCCCGGCAGTTTTTGGCTGCCGGAAAATATTCTCCGTGCGGGATGACGTCGGTGCGAATCGTACTTCCTGGTTCGTGAATGGCAGGCTGCGTGCGTCCCGACGTCACGTCGGCGCTTTCCCGGATCACATTTGTATGTATATTTTCGTCGGTCGGTGTTTTGTACGAATCGTACGGAAATAGTATTTCCGTGCGAAACGTACTTCCATGTTTGTATCTTGTTACGACCGGGTACGCGTCGGACGGGGAATATGCTCCGTCCGACGGTTCGTACCCGGTTTTTACAGGATCGTAATTGGCACCTGAATCTGTGCATTACTATTCTTTGAGCAAGGAAAAATCCTAGTATCTTCGGATTCCACTTAAACTATAAAGTTGTTTATCTCTGGACCTGAAAATATGCGAGGTAGTAACCATTCAGCTAATGTTTTCACCTTCTCATTGAATATATGTCATTACATCGCATGCGGTACAACGCATGTGATTACAGCACGGTTGTTGCAACACAAACCATTATAACGCAAGTCATTTCAACGACTTGCTGTAGAGGGTGCGCTCGACTTAGGAATAGTATAATTTACTATTTCAACTCCTGTGCGCGCAACAGCAGGAAAGGTGTTGAAATGGTAAATTATACTATTCCTTAGTTTAGCGCGCCCCCTACAGCAAGTCGTTGAAACGACTTGCGTTGTAATGCTTCACGTTGTAACAACGCAGTCATTGTAACAACCGCATTTTAACTGCATGCGTTGTACCGCATGCGATGTAAGCGCTGTTTCCCCTTCTCACTACCCTGTATTGGCCTCTGAGTGCATTTAGAAAGGTTCCTCTGGGTTCTTCTCTTAAAGATGTTATGTCTTATTTTCAACTACTAATATTTTCACTGTTATGCCTGATTTCTTCTTTACTCACTGGCATGCAAGACTGGAATATGTACCTATTTTATCAACAGGATATCTCATTAATAAAATAAACACACTGAATTTAGAATTTCACATTGTTCTCTTTTACTGATTCATTAAGGCCCTTTTGCTTTCCTAGCATTAGCTAAGAAAGATTCCCATATTAGATGATTATAAGCCTCCATTTTCAGAAAGAATGACCCAAGCTGAGAAGAAAAAGATCAGAGGGTTTTACTCCAATGGCTACATCATCATCATCAACTTTATTCACGTACAAGTGGTACACATAAAAACACATAAAAACACATACCAATTACATACATCAATTTCTAAAAATAGCTTCAGTAAAATACAATTTATTAAAATGCATCCTGTTAAAATTCATTGTTACAATGTGATGTACCGTTCCAGTGAATGAGCAACAGACTTCAAAGAAGGACCGGTACAAAAACAAGGCATCTCTTAGACCAGCTCTAAAAGTGCTTTTAAGTATGGTGTTTACAGCAATTCATTAAAATTAATTCAATAAAATGAATTACTACATCATAAAATACTTTTCCTTGAATGAGAAGCTACTAAATAGCAAACTTCATTGCATAATAACTGGAAATGTCTCAAGGCCACCCTACATTGGGCAAAACAATTTTTATGAAGATACGGTAATGAAATACGACCAGACTATAACTGATAAAATTTACAAAATAAGACAAAATAAAGCAGAGTTTGTTCAGAGATGCAGACGCAAGGACAAGCCACCCCTCTGATATTCATTAACATATCCTTAAAGGGAACCACAATAAATCGTGAACCGAACCAGACCTAAAAGGGAAGTGAAGAGATCCTTCCCATCTCCTTCAATACTCGTTCGGGTATGGCGCCATACCCACTGTCCCCTTCAGGGCAAGATAACTCAAAAGTGTGCCCTTGCAACTTTCACATGCTTTCTGAATCTGCTGCTGGTTCCCTTTCAGTGGGATTTTATCAATCAATTAATATAGGTTTAAAACTAAGGGCCTGATTTAGATTTCAGCAGACAGTTACACCGTCACAAAGATGACGCTAACCCTTCCGCAGAACTATAAATCCCATAGGATATTATGGGATTTATATTTCTGTGGATAGGATATCTACCATTGTTGTTTACAGATCAACCCATCTTCCAAATTATAAATCAGACCCTAAAACAGGATATCCTAATTATAATTTCTCTGGCGACTTATACTGTACTGTGGAGAAAGTTCCTCCCCCTTTTCCTGACAACTTTTGGTCTTCGTCAGCTGCCCTGACTCTGGTTCCAGCTAAAGTAGTATGCAATTTGGGGGTTATGCTCGATGCTAACCTAACCCTGGGAACACATGTAAATAAGGTGGTGGGGAACTGTTTTTCCCTGATCAGAGCCTTGAGAAAGATCCTCCCTCTGGTGCCTAAGGCGGCCAGAGCGCTGGTCGTTTGAAGTATCATTCTCAGCAAGGTGGACTATTGCAACACCCTACTATGGGAGGCCCCAACATTTTTGGGTGCACGTCTTCAAAGAGTCCAGACCTTTGCGGCAAAACTAGCACTGGCGAAACCACGTTGCTCATCAGGCTCTTTGGCTCTTGCAGAGCTTCACTGGTTACCAATAAGGCAGAGGATTCAGTTCAAGTACCTCTGCTTGGTTTTCAAGGCTCTGCATGGTGTTGGACCTAAACCCCTTCAGGAGACCTTTGTATGGTACACTCCATCAAGGTGTCTCCGTTCCTCCACAGCCTGTTTGGTGAGAGCTCCGCAAATTCGCGAAGCCAAATCAGGAGGCAGGGCGTTTAGCTCTGCCACTGCCAAACTTTGGAACAACCTTCCTTTGGAAGTTAGGCAGGTTCAAGATCTTCTGCAGTTTAGGAAAGAGGTTAAAACGTGGCTGTTTCCTTAGAACCTGACAGTTAGGAGGGCTTCTTTCCCTAAAAGTCTTTCTGGCATCTTTCACTGACTGATGATACACGTACTATAGCGCCAAGATGCCCGTAGGGTGATAGCCGCGCTTTACAAATACCACATACCATACAATACAATAATAGTGATGGCAAAAAGCAGCCGCAAATTGCTTACCAACTTTATGCAACCTTTATTTTATTTTTCTAAATGATCTATGTACTAATAGTTTGGTTCCAAAATTATGAATCTCAGGGAGTCGCAGAATGACCTTACTAGTTCATATTCATTAAGGAGGTTGCAATTTGCTACCCCCTGTGATTGACAACATTCAGATGGATGTTAGTCTGCAAGGGACAGCAGTCAAGTATACTTGTGATTCTGCTCCAAAATGGAAAATATTTTTTTTAAAGCAGCCCGAGTTCCTTAGGGAACCTGGATTGCTTAAAAAAAAACATTTTTAATTTTGGAAAACTCCAGCAAGAACAAGCAGTGGTCCCCAGACTACTGCTTACACACCCTGAAGCTGCCACCCTGATTCCCACAAGGGAATGGGTCCAAAAGAGACCACTTTCCCTTTGTGATACAGTTACCACCATAAATTGTGTTCCAATAACTGATCAGTGGTTTCCTATAAGAATTATAGTCTCAAACCATTGATAGATAAGTTTCCACATAGCCATTTGGAATAGACACCCCTTATAGGCACCATTCAAATAGTGCTTCAGAAAGGATTCCTAAACCCAATTTGAGGTTTGGAAAACATTTCTGAATTGCAGAATCGGCTTAGATCTCAAACACTTTATGTTATCAAATTCATAGATTTGGCACCTGTAAATCACTTGGAACATATGGCCCTAGATTCTCTGTGGGGCATAAATTATGAGAAGAAAAACATACACATCAACTGGCAATTTCAAGCTTCTGAGAGTGCCGGGGGAGGGTAGGGGTTATGGTAGGGGTGACTTCACTTTTTTTCCCTCCTTCTTGAAAGTTTTAGCTTTGTATATTCCTCTTCTGCCTTACCAACTGTGTGATCTTTGATGGTAGAAAAAGATTACAGCACAACCAATCTCACCATTGTGGAGAAGATGGTTATGCAGTCGTCAATAAATGGGTGGGGAGAGTTGGGGGACAGTTGAGAGACAGTCAGATATGGCATTCGTCCACTCTCAAGTGCACAGAATATCTGCTGTGGAAGGAAGGGGACAGTTAAGCTAGCATCATTTAAATATTCTTTAGCAGCCCACAGAGACTCAAATACGTTTTCCGACATGTAAAATAGAGAGGACACACACACACACTCCAAAATTGTAAAAAGAAAAGTGTTACCACAGAAAGAATGCTGCAACTGAATTTGACCATTGTCGACCTTGGGAGCAGGCCTGAACTACAGAGCAGAAGAGCCATGGTGTTTTCTTTTCACAGACATGTTGACTTAGAAAAGGAAATTACAATATTAGAGAGTCTATGTAATTGGGGTCAATGGGAACTCGGAAAGGATGACAGACTGAGAAGCACAGGCTGCAACATGTACTATTAACTAAATCACTGTTCACCCAAACATGAAAAAACAAGTTTAGCTAAATCCCCCACATGCACCATGTAGGAAGGTAGGATCTTACAGCATGGTTACCCCCATGTTTTGCCTGGTGCTATGCTGGTTTTTGACTAGTCTGACTGGGATCCTGCTAATCAGGACCCCAGTCTATCTGCTTTCTCTCTAAAATGTTGTGTTCAGTACTTAGGTACATCCAAGATTGGATACTGGGGTACCCTTGTCAGTCCCTAGTATATGGTACCCATGTACCCAGGGCATAGGTACCCCAGAGGTCTCCCATGGGCTAAAGCATGTATTATGCCATCCATGAGAGACCATTCAAAATGGAACTAAAGGCCTGCCATTGCAGCCTGTGTAAGTTGGTGCCTGCACCACTTACAAAAGATATAGGTTTACTACATCTAAGGGTCACTGCACTTAAAAACTATAAGTCACCCCTATAGCAGGCCTTTACAATCCTGAAGGCAGGGTGCTTGGTTCTAAGTGAGAGGGTGCCCCTGCATGAGCAGGACACCCCTGCAGCCTACGGAGTCCATTCTTTCGGGCTGTCAGTGAAGCAGCCATATACTATATAGAGGGGCACCGCATAATTACGCGATGACCATCTCGAAAACCGCTGCAATGATTCCTATCATATTTGGTATCAAACATGCTGGAATCATACTCCCACACCATAAACAGTGTGGGAGGTATGATTCCAAGCACTGTAAGAGCCCTCCATTAGGCTCTCATTGTTACCGGTGCCAACCATCTAGACCCGGACAGCACAAAATGGTTGCTGCCGGGCAGAGACACATTTTTGCCATCCTGCTGCTGAGCCAAGTTCGAGCAGAGGAAGGTGGAACAATAGGCATCCTGTCACAGGGTGGTGTGACCACCTCACAGACAGGATTAAGTGTATTGGGACTGGGTGGGTGTGCTTGCCAGCGCCAGAAAGTCTGCATGAGGGGCACATTTGGTGTCCCTGTGCATAGTCCAGTTCAAACCAGTTCTTGGAGCTGCTGGCTCCTGCTCTGGCCCGAAACTGGACAAAGGACATGGGAGTAACCTCCCCCCTGTCCAGACTCTCCCCTGTATCTTTCCAACCTGTTCCCTAGGGTACTTAAGGGTTTACCTGGGTGAAGGTCCCCAGATTCATCGTGGGATAAGATTCAGATCAGACACCACTGCACTTCTAACGTCTGGGCACTCTGGACTTCGCTGGACTTCATTTGGGCCTGACTTCGTCTCCCTTCCAGCTGCATCGACCGTGCCTGTACATCATCCAGGAACCTCGAAGGCTGGTGAAACATCAAAGACACCTAAAGTAATCTCCCTTGGAGTGAAGGAGTCACTCCCCTGCATTTGCAAGCACTGTAACTCAGTTGACCGGTCTGCAGATCCTAAGCTCCCCTGGACTCCATGGGCTCTGCAACACAGGTGGTAATTTTCCACAGCTCATGAGGCCTGCTCTACCCTCTCACCAACTTTGAGGCCAGTATTCCGTGGGACCCAGTATTCCTTGGGGGGGTTGCAATAACTGAACCCCTGTGTACCGCTTCCAACTTGTAGTTGCAAAGGCTTGTTGGCTTCTTTGCAAGACAATCTCAGGGCTGCAAGTAGCCCCAACCTCGAGCACCTCCTGTGACCAGATTCTTCAGTCACACCACATTGTGTTCATCGTGACCTGTATCTTTTGGTGAGCTGCTTGAGGCCCTCTCGCAACTCCAGTGCCTCCAGCCTGTGGGTCTACTTGAAGGTCACATTTGTTTCTCTTGGGCTCCCCTGATTTCTCAGGGCCTGCCCTGACTCCCCTGCCTTTGGTGAGTCCCCTGAACCTTGCTGCTTCCAACGTTGCTCCTTCTTTGATTCCTGTGTGGCTTGCCTGTGCCAAGGCTTGTTGGTGCGCCTGCCGGACACCGACCCCTCAGCATGCGACATCCTTCGCTGGACAGCTCGGGCATGGCTCCTGGTCCTCCTCAGTATCGCCTGATCCTCAAAGCTCGGTCTAGGTCCACTCTCTCCCCCAGCTCCGCTGTGCCTTCTCTTGCCTCCAGACCCCGACCTCCTCCTTGGGAGGTTCGAGGCTGCGGCCCGCTCCTGCATCTGCTACCCGCTCCAACTGCTACCAGACTGCCTGCAACCACCGTAACCTTTCTCAGCCATTTTTTTTCTTACTTTTTCCCTGTTATGCCACTGTTATTGTGCCCAACTGTGTCTTGCTCCAATTCCACCACAGTTTTTATTTTCTCGTTTCTGCCAAAGCCAAGCCCATCTGTGCCCGTCCGCGATCCAACCGCGGCCTGCACCAGGAACCCTGGACCTCCCACTACCCATCGCTACGACACAGCCACCCTTCTCGCACTCAACCCTGGAAGACTTAGAGAATTCCAACAGGCCTCGCCGAACACGACCCACGGGCAGTTCTCCTGCCTCCACTGCTGCCAGACCCTCACCGCCACCCTGGCCTCCAACACCGGCGACGCCAACACCGGATACACCCTAAAATGCATCCTCCTCAACATACGCTCCGTACACAAACACACCATGGAAATCTGGAACCTACTTGACTCTCTCTTGCCCGACATCACCTTCTTCACAGAGACCTGGAGCAACGCATCCTCCTGCCCCCGACATCAGCACCGCCATCCCAGATGGATACAAGATCCAGAGAAAAGACCGCCCAACCACCCAGGAGGGTGCCTCGCCATCGCCCACAAGTGCACCCTCCACCTCACCACCTCCAGCAAAATCTTCACCTCCGCCGAACACCTGCACTTCCAGATCCAGACCACCCCCAAAGTCACACTCTGAGGAACCCTCATCTACAGCCCCCCCAGCCCCCGAACACCCTTCACCACCACCATTACTGACTTCATTGCACCCCACGCCATCGCCATCGCCTCAACAAACTACATACTCATTGGAGACCTGCACTTCCACCTCAACAACCCCAGCGACCCCAACTCCACTATCCTTTGTGACAACCTCGCCAGCATCGGACTTAAACAACTCGTCAACACACCGACCCACAGAGCAGGACACACCCTCGACCCCATCTTCGCGGTAGGAAACAGCGTCCAATTCAGCCACACAACGCAGCTGCCATGGACCGACGACCATTGCGTACAATTCGCCATCAACAAACCCAAGGCACCCAAACCAGCCCCACGCCCACCATGAAGGAACTGGAGTAAGGTGACTGATGAGCAACTTAACTCCACCCTCACCCGAGACAACCACACCTGGGCACCCAACGCAAACAACAAACGATGCAGCCAGAGAACTTCACACCTGGATCTCCAACTGCGCAGACGAGCTCACCCCGCTACGCAACCCCGACAGACAACCCCCCAGGAAAGCCGCTTGGTTCACCACCGCTCTCCAAGAAGCCAGATGCACTTGCAGATGCCTGGAGAAGAACTGGAGAAACACCACGACAACCAAAAACCACACCACATACAAGGACACCATGACGGACTACCACAACCAGATCAGAGCCACCAAGAGGAAATTCATCCACAACAAAATCCTGGCCAACTCCACCAACTCCAAGGAACTTTGTAGTGTCATTCAAGAATTCACCAACCCACGCAGTGAAGCCACAGACATCACCCCATCCCAAGACCTCTGCGACAAGCTTGGAACCTATTTCCACCTCAAGATCAAAAAACTTTACGACAACTTCATCGACCATCCACCAGGTGCCACAGACGGCCCCTCACCCCACAGAAACACCAGCCAGTCCACGATCTCCAACTGAACACCGATCACGGCTGAAGACACCGCCTCCACCATGAAAAGCATCCACTCGGGGGCCCCCACGACCCCTGCCCCTCTCACATCTACCACAGAGCCGTGGCCGCCATTGCACCCGAACTACACTTCACCATCCACACCACCTTCTAAACAGGCCCCTTCCCAGACGACTAGAAGCGTGCAGAAGTCAGACCCCTGCTCAAGAAGCCCACAGCTGACCCCACCGACCTCAAGATCTATCGGCCCATCTCGCTCCTCCCCTTCGCAGGCAAAGTTAATAAATTATTAAACTGTCCCAAAATTCATCATAAAAATGGGATATGGCACCTTGCCAACATTCTGAATGACTTCCAGCTGAGGGATGTGTGGGAGACCAGATCGGACCATACCCACTTCAAAGCAATGGTCAAAACAGCTGGCAAGAACTTTTGATTCAGGAACACTTTAGAGGCCTTCTCAAACTTATCAAGAGCACAGCTCCTACATTCATCTTTTATATCTCCATCCCCACAACCCTAATCATCTATTAACCTAAACACTCTATTTGTTTCAAATTCATCAGTTGCAGATTTCTACTTCTACCTCTAAAGACCACCCAATCCTATAAGTTTAAAGATGTTTGCCCATGCTGTAGAGAGTGTGAGAGCATATTAGAATCTTTAACACATGTAATATGCCTTTGACCACTTTTACTTGCCAACAGAAGGAAACTTCTACATCCCTGTTTTGCCCATTTAGGAGTTAGGGCAACTAAAACTGCTCTCGATGAATGTTTGCACGAACAGATGTTCAGATTGTGACTAGATATTCAAAATTCCTGGAGCTAGCAACAGCACTACTTGAAAAAGCAAACATCAATCTCCATAGCCAGTCAAATCACGAGCTCAATCAAATATTGGCAGCATAATCTACCACATATGTTACTGTAATTACAAAAGCATTAGGGGCCACAGGGGCCACTGACTAGCAGGCCCCCTTTGATATTCTGAAATGCTCCTAAACCTTTCCATTCACCTCAAGTAAGGAACTAGTCATGCAATGTATAACTCTGGAGCACACAGGCTTATTAAAATACAAAATCATACCACCTGTATCTTTAAAACCATGACAATATCACCTATCTAAGTCGTCCTACTAGAACTCACCCAATTTGTAGGAGGTTTCAGGGATTTACCAGAATGTGACTGTTTATAGGAACTTGTATCAATGACAGCTCACACACTGCATTTCATATTTGCGCTGTTTATTCTTTACAAACATATTCTTTTGTTGACGGAGCTTTATTATGCTGCATCAACCTACACCCTAGAACCTATATACCCTGATGAAGAATAAACAGCGCAGACATGGAATAGATTTTGTTAGCTTTTGTTGATATAAGTTCCTACAACCCATAAACAATTTGGAGCTGATATAATTGGCTTACAACTTCAATCTACCTTGATTTAACTTAATATTAATCCCAACTGGGACCATCAGTAGTGCGGATTAGGGATGCTGTTCCCAGGATGCGGAGGCTAACCAGTCATCAACCTACACCTATAATCAGGGGGTGATACCCTTCAACACACAGTTAAACAGAAGGGTAAGGATTACCCTTTGGAAGAAGCAAGGAGTGCATTGCCATATTTCAATTTTCAAATTACGGTAATGTGCCTTAATCAAACTCCTTATATAAAACTCACTTTTAGGTATAGTCTCAGATTTGGCAAGTATCGTCAACATGAGTTCAGACTCTGATCACTCTTTAAGAACCAGTAGGAGTCAAGTACTGTTTTCAGTGTGGTGCTCCTCAGATGGAATTGATAGACGAACCTCATGTACATTTTTAATTATATGGACTAGTCTAAAAGTAGCCCAATTTGTTTATAGTGAATATTTTGATTTAGCCTTTTAAGCAATTAATTATTTTTTAGAAATGGAGGGCAGAACATACTGTGTTATTTGTTTTGTACTTCTATTGTAAAGGTTATTAGTAACCTATCACTAATCCTACTTACCTACTTATAAGAAAAAGGTTATCTGCCTGTATCTTGCACTCTGAGCACAATAGACAATATTTTTATTTACAACTCTTGGAACACCAAATATAATACAAAAGAGTTCTGATTGGTTTAAGCAATTTTTTTTATAGAAAGAGACACTGTGTTCTCAGTTTTTAACATGATATGTACAGTTCATCTTCTAATATCCTTCATCGCATTTTACTTGTCTTAGAAATCAGCTCCCTCTTCCAGTGTTATGTCTCCTGTGCCTCATAATCTGTAGGCTCATCCAAGTACTTCTGAAGCATGTTCTCTACTGCTTTTGTTCACAGTTCATCCCTCTGAGTTTCTTACATCGGTGCCCTTGATGGAACAGTTACTAACCACCAAGCACAGGATGCTTCTAGTAAGGCTGCTGGTGTTGATTGTTTAGCAAAGGTTGTGATTTGGAATGCAGATTCTTTTGTGAGTGTTGAGTGCTGCTGATGCGACATGCTGCTGGAATCACTGCCACGCCCTACAGATGTTGATGAAGACAGCACTTCAGTTCTTATTTAGAATAGAAGTTACAATAGTTCATCTTTATCTTCAAACAATTTCTTGATGATCCACTTCTAAAAATAGAGACCTTCAGGACTGTTTAGGGAATTAAAGTAGATAGTCCATGCTTGTATTGTGTCAGAGATTTACTCTTTGGAGGACTCAATCTCTTGTAACAGTTATTAATTGTCAGCAGACAAATGAGTAAGCAATTGACCAAACAAGCAGTTTCATCATTAACACTGATTAACATTTCTTCCACCGTATGCAAATAAGTCTGCAGCAAATGCAATAATGGAATGGCATGTCTCATGGTATGATCTTTCCTACGGGCTATCCGTGTTAAAATTTCAAAGTATTCATGGATCTATTTTCCTAATAGCCCCTATTGGTCTTAATTCATCAACATGTCTTTGATAGTTACATCTTCTCTCTCTTGCAGAGCATAATCATTATAGACATGTACTGCTCAAAAGGGAGTTTTGCAGATACTCTATGATATCATTGAATATTCCTCAGGCTGGTCCGAGCTTTAAAGAAATTACTAAAATATGTGCATTTCACCATTGTCATCAAATCTAGTCCTTAGACTTTGGCATTGAATTTTTAAATAATGTTAGCAGCTATATGTATTTCTCCATGGAGAACATTGCAACTGTTGTATGAAATGAATGACTCGAAAAGTATCATTACTGGTGGTGCCAAGTGATAGCCTTTTCTTAATCACCGTGAAAGAGGCAACTTATAAGGTGTTGTATATGTAGTCTGTAGTGTGATGGATCAACTGCACAGAGCTCTCCTTATTAAATCAGCAATTAACCCAAACACTTGATGGTACAGCTGTGGTACAGACAGGCTGGCGAAAAACCTTCCATATTGGTCAATGCATCTCCACAAGTCCCAAAAACCCCTTTCCATCTACCAATGAAAAGGGGAGGAGATCAAACACCAAACAAAATTGAGGCTACTTTCAATCAGATAAATAGCTCAACTGTTAGTATTAAACATGGTGCATTAGGGTTGAGCTGTGAGTTTTTTTTGGGACAATCCCACCTCAAGTGATTTCTATGGAGGTAGGCTATTGGGTGCTTTAAGGCGATTGGGATATCCCTCTTTTCCTTGGAGGTAGAGAAGTAGCAGGAAGGACCCTGTCAGCCAGCCTTGCACCAAACACCTCAGAGGCCTGCGACCTCATCTGCGATATTCCGCACGGATCCTACTTGAATCTGGCCCTCTTCAACACATACATGAGCCCTCTAATGAGCATTATCCACACTAACAATATTAGCTTCCTCCCCCACACTGACGACACAGCTCATTCTCTCTCTCACAGGCAAGATGTCCAGTACCTGGATCAAGTTCATTGCCTGCATGACTGAAATTGCCCACTTAATGTAGACCAACTGTCTAAATCTGCACAGCAACAAGACCGAAATTGTGATATTTGGAAAGAGCACATCACAGTGGGATTCCACCTGGTGGCCAACAGAGCTAGGACGTCAAGGACCTTGAGATCATCATTGACAACAAACTCTACATGACTGTTCAAGTCAATGCCATCACTACCTCATGCTTCCATTCCCTGAAAACCTGTGGAAGATTTTCAAATGGCTCCCAATCAGCATACAGAAAACTGTCACATGCACCCTGGTCACCCTCCACAATGTTGAGATCGATTATGTTGCAATCTGTTTCCACCATCAACAGATCACAAAGTTGGTAGGGCAGAAGTGGTATTTACAAAGCTAAACCTTTCAAGAAAAAGTGCAAAAAAATGTGAAATCGCCCCTACCATAATCCCTACCCTGCCCCAGGTACACTCTGGAGCTGGGAATTGTCAGTGAAAGTGTATGTTTTTCTTTTTATAATTTATGCCCCACAGAGAATCTAGGGCACCCTGGCAAGTTGGACTACAGAAACAGCGTCTATGCTGGGATTAACAAAAAGCTCACCAGAAGTGCTCGGGTTCCAGAATCACTCTCAACCTCCCACGCCACACTCACATCATGCCACACCTGAAGGAGCTCCACCGGTTCACCAATCAGAAACAAGCACAATTCAAACTCCTCACGCCTACTTTTAAGGCACTACTTTACAATGGCCTAGCAAACCTCAAGGATCACATCTTCTTTCACAAGCCTTCCAGACACCTCTGCACATCCGGGCTCTTACCTGCACAAATGCCATTCACACTGAAATCAAGATCCGACACTCAAGTCTTCTCCTACATTGCTACTAAAGCATGGAAAGATCTGCAGCTACACAGAAGAGCCTCTTCCTCACTTCTTGAATTCTGCAAGATGCCAAAGACCTGACTTTTCGGGTAGTCTCAGTAGGCCTTAGGTGTGGTTAGACTCACGCCTGTTCACTGCATAACATAACATAACTTAACATAACATAAAGCACTGTAACGTAATGTAACGTAACCTAACAGAACCTGACATAACAAAACAAAACATAACAGGACTGAAAATGTGTCATGTGCACTTCCTCTGTGCTGTTCTCAACACAAAAACTGATTCATTACTTTCTGCACTCTTCCTTTTGCATTGCCGCCCATGTGAGAGCTTGAGTCCACTATGTGTCACCTTCATTTAAAGGTGACTTAGGGATGATTGTTGAGTTGAACTTCTTTCACTTGGAGCAGATGGTGAACACACTATGTAAGATAAAAGAGAAGGCATAACTCCTGCAGATCGGTAAGTGCAATATCCTGCTGTTCATCAAGCACCACATCCTGCTCTGTCGAATGTATAGCATCCTGCTATGCTGCAAGCCTAACTTCCTGCTATGCTCCTACCTCAGGAGGATCAAGTGTAGAAAACTCCTGTTCCATTTCTGTTTGCTGGGAAGATTATGTGGCTGGTACAATTCCATGTCTGACTGACTGTTCCCCACCATGGGAGCAGTCACCATGGCACTGAGAACATGTGCTTTGATGCTGGAGGTTATACAATGGATCCAGGATCTTCTTGCATAGAAAAGAGAGCAGCAGATACACAGCAATGTGCATCTTTGCAGAAGAACGAAGAGGGGTCGATGGTAGTCTCTTTCCAGTTGTGATAGACTTCTCTCTGACAACTTTCTTGTCAAGACCATTTTTTTGAGTGCCATCTTAATGACTTCTCATTGCTTAGGACTTATTAGAGAGGTATGTGGACTCTGGCATCAGCAAATTCACAGACCTGTCTTCATCTCGGTCTAGAACACAGTTAGGCAATAACAGATAAGAAAGAAGACTGTCAGACTTGGCCATTTCAGTGAATGTAATAGAAGCCATCATAATATACAACAATAATGCCACATAGTAGTAGTTTGAGCCCTAATTTAGACAAAACAGCACCATCAAAAGCTGATATTAAAGAAATATATATTAACAATGTTTAATACTAAAAATTGCCTATTCACTGATAGTTGATGCAATGAGTCTGATGACATAGCCCCACAACACCCACAGAGACCTGTGGAAAAGAAAAAGAGCTAATATCTGATGTCCCTCCTGCATCCATTAGACCTCTAAATGAGCATGCAGAAGGCTTGGAAAAATCTATTAAATTATATAAAAATAATATTCATGGCCCATTAGGCTCAATTACCATGGCATAAAAGTTTGAACAAATATGTAAAATGAGCAATACTATCTGGTGTCCATCTAGGGTCCAAGGTACCAAGAGGGGGGCATGGGACTCATACCAAAGCTTTAGGGAGGCTAGCACAAATCATATTAATGAAAAATAACCATGACTGGAATACTACAATGAGCCCATAAGCACAATCAAAGAAGAATTAGCGAAAAATGTAGAAACATTAGCAAAGATACATAAACAAACACACTGGTTTCACAAAATGGAAGACATGCATGTGACATGGCAAGAAGGAGAAAACAGAGAACAATGAAAAAAATATACCCAATGCACACTGTTTTCTATTCACACACAAACACACGCACACACACACAGAGTTTACTGTGCTAAGTATAACTTGCACTCCACTATGCACCACTTATGTCACATATTAGATCACTCGTGACATGTCAAATGATATAATTGATGACATCAATGAAGAAATCACTGATAAAATTATATACAGCACAGAGTTACAGCAGTGCTAATTCACAAACATAAACTTACAGTTTTGTGTAAGTTTACTTTTTTGGGTGTTTACAAACTATTAGTTAATAGTAAATTTATGACTGTGGAGAGTCTGGAGAACTCTGCCCATAAAGACGTAGACCTATCTTACAGCTGTTGCTGGTGCAGGAAAGAGCGGTGGAGCAAGGGGTTAGAGGGGGGGTTCGACAGACGATGACAAGGGAAAATAAACTACCAAAAAAGAAAACAACTTACCTGGTGCTCGCCGCATCGCCGAGTTGGAGATGTGGCAAGCGCCAGGTAAGGGTTTTTCTTTTTTTTAATTTTATTTTCCCTCGTCGTCGTCTGTCGACTCCCCCCACCCCAACCCCTTACCCCACAGCTCTTACCTGCACCGGCTGGGACTGCTATCTTATCTTTTTATGGGCGGAGTTCTCCACCCCAACTTCTGAGTCTCTGCAGTAGCTATTAACTTTAGTTTATGAATACCAAAAAAGTAAACTTACAAAAAAGTGTAAGTTTACATTTGTGAATCAGGCCCAAAGTGTTTATATGTGGGTTTCACATAATAGAAAGAGATTGAGCTCTGGAGCCAATTGTGATTGCGGATGTTGAAAGTTATATGGTACACTGCTTACAAACGGTAAGGTGTGCGGTTCAAATAGTACTAATTTTTTAACAAGGTAAAGGCTGAGCACACTAGATGTGAGTTGCAGAAGCATGTTTCAAAGTAGGTCGTGGCTTAAAGCCAAAGCCTGTTGCAAAAAGATCTGTGAGAAAAGTCAAAGTTTCTGTTGATAACAGATTATTCAGTAGTGAATGTCTGGGCAAGTGTGCATGTAAACTGGTTGTAGTACAGTGCTGCAACAAATTATATGTGGTGACGGTGTTTAGAAGATGTGGATATTTATTTCCAGAACTTTGCTGAAGACTTTGAGACATCACAGATTGTTGAATAATGTAGACTGTAGGTGTGAGCCACTTACAGGTGTTTCAACTCACAGGGGAGCTGTAAGCATGGTTCTAGGGCTGCATACCATTGTGCTCTTCTCATGAAAGTATGTAGTGTATTTTAGAAAACTACAGAGGGATGTCCAAAGGTCTGTCAGAAGATGTCTTATGAGTGGTAAATGCATACCTGTCAAACTTTTGACTTAAAATATCAGGTCAAGTGAAACTTTTAAGAGGGTATCATGTTAAAGCGAATAGTGTGCAAACTCTTTTTTGGAGGATGCTCAAGGTTGAAAAAGGTGGCACCCTATTAAATTCTAACAAGTAATTTTGTTTGTTAGGTGGGTGAATAAAGCAAAAAGGGTAAAACCCACTGCTTAATTTGAGCTGGTGGTCATATGACACTCTGCAACATGGTGGTGGCTGTTTGTCTAAATTAAAGATGAACACAGTCGTTTATTAAGTAAATAAACATTTTAAAGGACTAATACATGCTGCCAAAGCAATTCTCCTAGCTTTGGGGCCCTGGAACAGTGTGCATAGTCACTCTTGTATGAGTGTGATGGTAAGTAGCTGTGTTTGTATTGTCACTGGCGAAGCTGGCAGTGGCAATGGGTGGTACAAATTATGCACTGGTGACATCTACCAAATGTGGGTGACTTGAAAGATTTGCAATGTTTTCAGCATGTGGTTAGACATTATATAATTATCATGTGATTGATGAGAGTTAATTGGCCAGAGATGTGGCATGTTGAATTACTTCAAGTCCACAAAACTGTTAGGACACTTTCAGAATGAATGGATGATGTCTTCAGTAATGTCACTTGCGATATCATCATTATTGTCACCAATGATGTTATTTAACAAGTCATGAGTTATGTAATATGTACGGTCATAACCATTGCATGGCAGGGGTGCAAGAGTTATTAAACTATAACATGGGAATTTCAGTGTCTTTTTTGTTGTAAACATTAGTTTTTTTTATCTCACACCTAACAATAACATTACTTTAATTTTAAGTAAGTTGTTATTACTGTACCCACTTATAACTTCACTTTAATCTTTGTTATTTTTAGTGAATTTCTAGGCCAATGCCTCCACTGTGCACTGCATTAGGCCAGCAACAGCAGGGTGGTCGCCACAGGGCATGGACTCTGTCTAGGCTCTGAGCCCAACCCTGCCAATGCTGCACAATGCCCTGCTCTGCATGGCCCCCGCAGGCACCCATCCATCTGCTGTGCATGACCCACAGCTGTACGCAGCGGCGGGGTGTCCACATGGCCTAGCTTGAGGCCAGACTATGTGCCCAACCCACATTAGGTTTAAACACACCTGCACTTAGCTGAAAACACCCCATTGTGCACAGTCCTTGAGGAATATCAGCTGGCTAGTGAACACGGCCTCTGGCCTGGCCCCTCAATCAACCCTCCAACAGGTACCAGATCCTACAAGGGTGCCCCATGCTCAGCTTAGCACACCAGTGGGTTGGCCTTGCACCCAACAACTGCCAGCTGCCAATCGCACTGTGCACAGCCATGGCCTGCACAATAGCAGTAGGTAACAGGGTGTAGTCTATGACAGATCATTTTTAATAGTTTCTTTGGTACGGCAGAACCACAAAAAAAGACGCTTTGCACAACAATAATTACTACCTTCATGGGTATGAAAGGACTGGTGCCTTGGCTGTACAACTTGGTTAGTGATCCTATAAGTGAGGCTGGAATTAGGTATATTTAGAATTGGAACTCAACAACTAGGAAGGGAAAAAGTAAAGAAAGCTAAGGAAACACTTAGGAGCAATATCACAAAATAAAGAACTGACGACCAAAATAGAGAATCCTCCTTTAAAGTAATGATGGATTGCTACTTAACTTTAGTCAAACTATATAATGCATGTTCCTTTCTACTGGATAAATGCAGTCACACTGATTCTCAAATACACATTTTGTGGATTTTCCCTACATACATTTCTACTGCAAGAAGGAACTGGCAGCTATTCATGAGCATTGTAGACTTTCCTGTTTCTCGGCATCCGTGCACAGAAATATTTAGTTTCAGGCCTAATGCATGGAATAAGAAATTGCCAGAAAGTGGAAGTGAATCTGCCAACAACTTGTTTGGCAGAGAAGATTACCATAGTGAGGACCTGGAAAAAAAACGCAGTAGACATGTGGTATGGAAAGTTCTGAAATAATTGTATTGAAGAGACCTATAAGTAATCTACCTAAAGGCAAAGAAAATGTCCTTGTGGTATGACAACCATTATTGCTATATATCCATGGAGGGACTGACAGATAACATAGGAATTATGAGACCCACAGGAATGCAGTAGATCGCTGAATCTTCACATGATGATTGCAGCTGAAATCTCTTTGTGAAAGTCAGAGAAAAGGAGGAATTAAGGGACAGAAGATGATGTAGAATGGTACCTGATTGAAAAACTAAAACCTTTACAGACAAATATGAAATAAAACTTCCCCATCGGAGCTGCATGTCCTGTCCAACTGAGACCAACTTGGAAGCTGACATCAGGTGGGGCTGCCAGCGTGACAGTATGACCCCTCTTGAAGCTCCAGCCTTGTCTGGGAATTGCCTAAAATAGCTCTGAACACCATTCACTAGGTGGGTATCCCTTCAAAATTAATTGTAGTCTCTTCCTAAAGAAGCGTGAATCAAAAATCATATGGACCTCAAATTCAAGAGTAATGACAAATGGAGGAGGTCTAGAAAAAAGACAGCAAAAAAGGATCCCTCTGGTATAGTTTCAATTGACTTCAATTGGGAGAAATGAAACACAGGATGTATCCTACAATTCAGTGCCAAATAAATCTTGAAGGCCACTGGATTGATGGAATGATCTAGATAATGAATTTGTTTAGGGAATTGTGAGGAGAGAGAACTTTAGTGGAGAGCCACACTTTGTCTCTGACCTTATAGGCAGGGGAAAGAGTTCAGTGTTGACTGTTGATGCACGCACGTTACGGAGCGGATGGACCAGCTGATCGGCGAACCAGTGGAGCGGGTTAGCAGGCGGTCCGGCGTACCGGCGTTCCAGTGAGCCAGTGGGTTCGCAGTGATCGAACCAGACACTTTGCTTGGGGACAGATCGAAAACGAGCGAAAACGAGTGCTGAAACAGAGAGCAGTGAGTGGGGGCGGAGAACAGACTACAGACTACGGAGCTCAGAGCCCTTAGCTGTGCCAAACCCATGCCATACCTCCCAAAACTCTGTTATTGCCACTGCAACATTACGCTTCCCGGAGGTGCTCTTGAGATTACCGACGCATCACAAACGTTTCACCCTCGACTCCTTTGCCCCTCGGGGGGGATTCGGACAAACAGACCCCTGACCTTGTGGCGTACTTAGGGGGTATTTTCCCACATCACTAATGCCCCCAGCTGCACATCACTACATCACGGGCATCTGAGCGTCTGACCCGGAGGGCCTGTACAGGCTCAGCGGTTGGAGGTGGAGCGATCAAGGCAGTAGGGCTACAGGGTATTGGGCCTACAGTGTTTGTTGTGAATGAACTGCCGGCTGGTCGTGTGGGTGTGGGTAAACATCAGGGAGGTGACTAGAAGGTTCTTTCTCATCAATTCTCAAACGGACCTACTTAATTGAGCACTAAACTCGCAAACGGGAACAATGAGATCTGTAAGGATTAAGAATCCAGCAATGCAGAAAAAAAACTCAAATCAAAGGAAAACAACAAAGAGTATGAAAACCCTTCCAAAAAATCTTAGAAAATCCCCTTAACACCCTGGTTCAGCGTTAATGTCTCTCAACTACCCAATATTCGGGGCAATGAATCCTACAGGCCAGTTTACCTTTCTTAAGGACCCAGTAACGGGTATTTATCCAATAACAGAGAGAGTGATGGAGAATTCAAATACATTGACACCAAAAAAGCTGGGTTCTCCTATAGAAGAGGTCTTAACTTTAAATACAGAGCTAAGTCCAACTACAAGAGACACAGTAGCAATCCTGAACAATAGCCAACACTCAAAAGGAGTAGTTAACCAGAGTGGAGATCCAAAAGCAATAATTCCTGCAAAAAACAGCCACGTGATAAATGCTCAATTACATTCCACAAACATAACTCACTCTACTCCAAGATTGGAGCACTTGAGAAGCAGTGTACAACAGGATAATTTAAATTTGATGTCGAGTTTGGATAAAGCAAATGAAACAAATGATTTATGGCTTGAATCTATTTTATTGACAAATAATGTAGATATAATACAAGCATCAGAAACTTCAATAAACATTCTGGGCATTAAATACCAGTGTAATCCAGTTAAAGATCAAACGCAAAAGGAAAAACAAGGAATAATTGAAATTTCAAGCCTATTAGAACAAGCAATCAGTGATGATAACAATCTGTTTCATAAGCATCAAATATTAAATGATCAAATAATAAACCTGGCTGACATACAGGACAGCGATTGCCTCCTACATAGTAGAACACCACCAAAAGTGCTAAGAAGGAAAAATGAAGCAACTACCCCAACAATGATAAAAGTAAAAATACACACAGTACTGTTAAACTCTTTGCCAACTACTGTCAATGCACTCAACATGTAGTCGGACAAACTGGATATCCAGAGTAATTTAATGGCTATTATTGCAGTCCATTTAGCGGACATAAAGTCAAAAATTGAAATGCTGACGGACTTTATAATGCAGAAAGACAAAGTTGCCGTGAATATAACAGAGGGTCGTTGTGCATGTGGGCCAATAGTGGACAAATTAAGTACTGTACCAGTAATCCTAATGAGTATGTTGAATGAAAACAAACTGACCAATAAGTTGACTGTGGCATCTGGAATTCCGCAGCAGGAGATAACAAGAGTCAGTAGAACAATGCCACAGGAAACAAATGTATTAACAAATAAACAGGGACCAAAGAGATTCACTCCATTAAACGATCCTAGTGAAATTGATCAGAAATCATTAAAATTACCAAATCATTCATCAACATCAAGTATCTCAGCTATTAGTAACAGATTCAGCAGAGAAAACGATGAAACAACAAGATGATTCAGTTAAATTCCCAAATTCTCATCAGACTAAAAGACAAAAGAAACGCGCTAGGAAGGCCAGGAAAATTCAGCAATATAAAGGAAGTGTGATTCAATTGGCGAATAGATTCTACCCAATATTTGCCCCAAAACCTAAGGAGCAAAACTTAACCAACCAGGAGCCCATGGAAGAACGAAAGTGCACCATGGTAAAAGCTCTGCAATTGGAACAACCAATCAGTGAAATCAGGACTGTGAAAAAGGCATGTGAATCACCAGATAATTTCAGAAGATTTACAATAAAGAGTAGTTCAGTAGGAACAAAGACTGGTCCTGATCCAAGGATGCAGACCCTTACAATGGAAGGGAATACTGAATATAGTAACCGGTTCAGAACTCATACAGGCCTATCTGCAATTGGTCAAAACATAGTGCCCGCAGTAGCTGAGGAAATGCCAGAGGGAAAAAATTGGACGTAGACCAAATCCATAAACTAAACAATAAACTCTTTGCAAAACAACGAGAAGTGGTATTACAGAATGTACCCCAACCAAGCCGGGATTTAAAGGAATGGTTACTAATCAAAATAAATCCATCCGATAGTATCATGATGCAACAATCACCAGGACAACAACTAATGAAGATGGACTTGACCACACATCCGTTAACTTAATTAAAAAATCAGGAGCAAACACAGAATATAAACAACCAGATTATATTAACTCCACAATATATATCACAAGGTCCTCAGGATTGTTTGAACAGAGGTAACATCTTAAGTCTCTAAGCCACCTCAATATGACTGATCTTCTTTCCATTGAGTTTATTAACCAGGGAACAATGAACCAAAATTAGCAAACTCTATCTACTTGAAAGTCATCTGCATTAGTCTCATTGATCTTAAAAGCAGATCATCAGTTTAAGGACTGGCGCATAACACTGTCTAAACCTGCAAAGCGATGTTATCCTTTACCTCTGCTATGTCCACTTAACAATCAAAGACATGCACAAAGCTTAACCTCAGTTTAGTCTGTACTAAAAAATGCAAGAGGCGACTCGAGAGGCATTGAGTTAGAAACACAAAGAAAAGTTGATGTGGTAAACGGCGGATCGAGAACGGCTAAACTAAGAGATTGATATGATAATGAAAGCAATCACGAATTCCAGCCGCCGTTAATAACTTTTATCGTGGAATATTGCAGGAGCAAAACAAGAACTACAGCATAACGCGGCACCAGACGATTGAGAACATTTCGATCTAATCGCCCTTCAAGAAACCTGGCTGATCACGCCAATACAGATAGCAGGCTACACCTTGCATCATGTAGAGGCAACAAGAACTCAACGATAAGGCAGGCCAAAGGGTGGCCTTGCAGTTTACATCTCTGCAGCATTAAACACTGCATCTGTGCAGTTGCCAGCAACAACATGTAGTTGATCAGTATTGGGTTGGGGCATTGCAATGTAGTAAATACCATCATTCTTATAAATTTGCGCTCACATCCAAGCAGCGAGAGGAAGAAGGCACTATTTAACAAATTAGTTAAGGTAATAACTGAAATAGGTTTGAAAACACCTCATGGGAAATAATTATAACAGGTGACTTCAATTCTAACGTAATATTTACACCAGAGGAAGATGGTCATTAAAATGCGGAAAACGCAATCTGGGCAGTGAAAACACAGGCTGCACCATACCTTAAATGAAGCGACCGGCAAGGGCAGAATTTAGTGACAAACTTAGAACACCTCGGTAGGAGAGTGATACCCCTCCAAACTTACATACCATGGGATGAAGGCACGGTCCACTATAGACTGCACAATACTCACCCTGACACTGCTCGCATTAGTAAAGGACTTTTCCATTAAATATACCATCAAAAGTGACCACTCGCATCAGCGCCTCAAATGACTATTCTCCCCACCAAGGCTTATGGAAGCCCTGCCATCAGTAGGAGAAATATCAACAATTAATCTAAAGCGTATAAGATGGACGACCGACACCCTCCCCGAGATAGCTGTCAAAGCAAAGGAGCTGGTAGCAACGCACTATCCCAGGGAGGGGCCCTCAATAGCCCACTGGGAAACTTTCCAAAGAAATCTGCTAAATGATGTTCCTACAAGACATCGTGCCATAAAAGTGTGGCAGACGCTTCTTACACGTATGGGAAATAAAGCCTGGAATATAAGGAAAGAACTGAGAGCATTGGTAAAATCTACAAAGGCAAAAACTGTCTCTAATAGTACCTGGGAAAAAATAAAATCTCTTAAAAAACAGTATAAAAAAACAGTATAAAAAGAAAGGTGCAAACACATAACTTCTGGTCCAAGCTGCTTTTCAATGCGAACCAATCAAATGCCAAAGCTTTCTGGGACCAGGTCAACTGCCTAACGAGACCAAAAAAGATAATCAATGCTCCCTGTCTCTCAGATCAGTTTGGATACATCACTTGACAAACACCTTTGAGAAAGCGGAAAACAAGAGAAATGAAGTTATAAACATCACTAAATATTTGCCAGTGAAGGATGACAATGCAATTTTAGAACTAATAGCAAGGGACACTATCCATCCAATTTCATATAGCCAAACTGGACAGAATAATCCACCTTATATCACTGGCAAGACATTGGGAAAATTCCATGATGTAAAAGCAACCGTAAACAGCATAACTGAAGACCCTCCAATACAATATACGAAAGATGATGTTTACAAAATAATAAGATCAGGCAGAATGGATGGTGCTCCAGGACCAAATGGCATCCAACAGGCAATTTTTTTAAATTGGACCCGGATTTTTGGGCCACTCCTTTGTCACATTTATACAACGAGGTGAGCAGTCTGGTATTTTACATGAAAGCTGGAGAGGCACAATAATCAATCCTGTGTATAAAGGAGGCAATTTGGAGGAACCAGCAAATTACAGACTGATCTCGCTAATGGACTCAGAAGCTAAGTATTATGCCTCCCTAGTTTTCAGAGACTTGGTACATTGATCGGAAATTAATAGCATAATTCCCATGAATCAGTCTGGATTTTGTAGGGGTTCGGGTACAATTACGAACTTCCTAGCTCTTGGCTCAATGGTAGACAAGATCATACAACAGAGGAAAAGCCTATATGTATGCTTCGTAGATTTCAAAGCGCCATTTGACCCTGTAGACAGAGGTATTCTATGGAACAAATTAAGGCAATGGGGGCTTCCAGCAGACATCCTCCGAGCCATAATGCAGCTATATACAAACACCTGGATGCAAGTCAAAGTGGCAGATGGCTCTAGACTTACGAGGAAAATACAAACAGAAAATGGCCTGAAACAAGGTTGTGTTTTAGCCCCTCACCTGTTTAACTTGTTTATGGCCGATCTTTCCCCTAAGTTGGACCAGGCGAATTTACACCTGCTACGCCTAGGCCCCTTACAACTAAAGCACTTATCCTATGCGGACAATATAGTTTTGTTAAGTCAAACGAAAGTAGGGCTTCAAAGAGGGATCAACATATTGAAAATTTCACAAAAGACAACTTATTTGAAATAAATATAGCGAAAACAAAAGTCTTGACAATAAGTCACCGCTTGCAGGTACGACAACAATTTAAACTAGGCACTGTGAACTTGGAGGGAGTCACAAATTATAAATATCTCGGTCTAAATATCGACAGCCGATTTAATTTTAGAACACATAATGATGGTTTAATCAAGAAAGGAAACTGATTGATACATGCTTTCTGCTTAATAGCAAAGACTTTAAGTGGTCCATCGTTTAAACCATTATTGGCCGTTGTTAAAGCGAAGCTCTTGCCGACTCTAGCTACTGAAGTTCAATACGGCAAGGAAGCAGCAGTCCTTAAGAGAATGCAAATAAAGCCATATAAAGCAGTATTTAGATTACCGAGAAATTCCTCCCCTGCGCAGATTCGCCTAGAATTTGGTTTACTGCAGCAACGTCTAGCTGTAATGTATGCGAGAATAAAACTATGGTACAAAATCCGGTTAAACTGCCAGAACCCGCTAAATAGTGCCATCTGGGAAGCACAGAAGAATAATCCACGATCAGCTTATCATAAGTATTTGCAGCTATCAATAAAGTTAACGAAGGTATCAGATTTATGGAACCTGAACTTACCATTCACAACATTTCGACAAATAATAAATACAGCAGCAAAAAAACACTCGTTAATGGAGGATAAGATTAAATTCAGCAAGCGCTCTCATGCCTGGATGGTACTGCAATCTTATACGATCTTACAACCAGCGGTTTACTTGAACATAACGTACTCTATATATTTAAAAAGGAAACTGCTAGCAATATGTCTTGGATCACTACCGACTAATGCTGATCAACCACTCTGGAAATATAGTGGCCTGACGTCATGCACTCTATGTGGTGCTACGAAACAGGATTTTGTTAATCTGATCTGTATATGTCCCGTTTTAAAATTAAATCATCTTTTATTGTTAAACAATCCTTTTAAATCCAGGGGCATACTTTCAGGGGGAGAGTGGAGTGGTGCAGGAGATAGCAGAGACTACGCAGACAGGAGCAGCGGGGTCCGAAGGAAATTGAGGCCAGCGAGACCGGGTTTGTTGCACGAGGCGTGATATGGACAAATGCAACGTGTCTAATGGCAGCAATAAGACAGGATGTGTGAGCTGAGTTGGACTTCAAATTTCTCTATTTTTTTTTACTATATTGTTTTAAAATGCCTGGCGGTGAGATGGTGACGCATCACCTGCATACACTTTGTGGAGAACGATGCACGTAGTATTACTAACTGTAATGTTTGACACACGTGGATGTACAAAAAAAACTAGATGTATTGATTTTCAACTGGCATGTTGTTTGCAATGTTCATGACACTGTTTGAAAATATCAATAAATAAAAATTTTTAAAATGCTAGGGGCATACACACTTGTGGATCTGCCATACTAAAGTGTCTTGATCCAAATGACCTGCAACTTAACTTCAAATTGGTAAAAATGTTACTTTTATATGAGAAATTAACTTGAATGGGTATTTTAAATGGTATTTTATCAAAGAGAGAAAAATCCTCGATGCACTGTTTAATATTGTCTTATCTACTTGTAATTGGTTCTCTGGCGGGCCATCAGTAAATCTAACATGTAGACAACATTGGTGATAATACTGTCTTGATATGATTTTATCAAAAGCTGTAAACCTTATTAATGGCAATTAACGATTTTAATATGTATATTATATTTTCCTCTACGGATTGTTTAATTTTATCGAAATTGTTATAGTTTTAATTAACTTAAACAATAAAGAATATTCCTGAGTACAGTGGATGTCAGGCTAAAATTGCATCTTTTTAGAGCCTGGAGATAAGAAAAAAAATTTGTCTTATAGTTTTCTACTGTAGAAAGAAACTGGCAGCTGCGGGAATGATTGATAGAACCTTGAGAAACAGAAAGAAAAGTTCAAGGGTGAAGACCATGAAGACAAAGAAATGGCAAAGACTTAGTGGTGCTATGAACAGAACTGGCATACGAAAACTCAGCCAGAGATAGACATTAAGACCAGTCACTCTGTGTCGAATTACAAAAAGATTAGATAAACTGCTTAAGACCCTGGTGGAGCCGTTCTGTCTGACCATTGGTCTGGAGATGAAAACCAGAAAGCAAGGCAACCTCAATCTGGAGGGACCAACAAGATTACCAAAAATGAGAGATATACTGAGGAATTCGGTCTGAGAAAATAACTTGAGGTAGCCGATGTAGGCGGAGGATTTCTTGCAACAAACAAACATGTACGATGTCTTTGGCAGAGGGTAATTATTTCAAGGCAGTGAAGTGAGCCATTCTAGAAAAGGAATCAACAGAAATCATATTGACCCGTTTTCCAGACATAAGCAATCCTATAATGAAGTCAGTAAAAATAGTATTCCAAGACTCTAGTGGAACAGGCAAAGGTTGAAGAAGCCCAGGAGGTTAAGAGTGAGAAGTTTTAGTCAGGGCACAAACAGAGCAAGAACTGACATGAAGTGTAGTGTCCTATTGAATAGAAGGCCACCCGAAGGAATGCTGTATTAGCTCCAAAGCTGACTTAATTACTCTGTGGCCAGCAATCGGCTAACCATGACACAATTTAAAAACTTCAAGTCTAGTGCCTTGGATGGGAAAAAATAAGCTCTTTCCATTAAACAGTAAATTGCTTTGCTTACAAATTAGTCACTGTAAGGACTCCTATTCCCTCTTAGTGACCTTTGAATAGCTATCTTGCACCTTCAAACGAAAGACTGTGCCACCCCAATAATTTGCTTTGGAGAAATAATATTCTTACCAAAGGTTGATGGAGACTCTGGAAATCTGTGTGAAAGAGCATCTGCTAAGGTGTTCTTGGTGCCGGGTATATGAGTATAATAAAAAAGTCATATTGGTTGGAAAAGTTGGCCCAACAAGCCTGATGACAATTCCTGCACTGCATATTTCTGAGACTCGGGAGCTTATGATGATCAGTTCAATTTTCAAATGGTCCATAACCTCCCATCACAAAGGGGCCGATTCCGATACCCGGTCGGACAGCTGTCCGTAGCCTTACCGTGCGACCGACATGTCCCCGGAGCCGGTCCGTCCTGTAGAGTAAGTACGATGCGCATAACTGCCAAAAACGCGACCGACACGTAGGCTGTGATTGAAGCTTCCTTCTCCATCCGAGCCGTAACTCCTAACGCTGAACCGAGTCGCCCGGAAGCAGTATCCATAGCAGTTTCCGGCATGACAAGTACGATGCATACTTCCTACGCGCCGGACGGGTCGCCACGTAAGGGATGTCACAGCATCCGGAAAACAAGCATATCAGCTACGATTCGCGCCACAACTCAATACACGGCTACGAGACGGACCAACTTGCAGCGGGTACGAGACGGAGCAACAAGCAGCGTGTACGACACAAACACATCATGAATCTCATTGCGCAGGTTATATCAGTACTCTACATCTATGACCGGCTCAGGAACCGATGCCGACGGCGCAGGCGGTAAGTCAGACACCTACCACATAAACAAACAACACGTACCGCAAAATGAAACACACACACAGGGGATCCAAATCCTGGCCACTAACAACAGCCCACCACAGGGGTTGCATGGCCAGCACCACTAACACCCCCAGCCATAGGGCGTATGTTGCCCATCACTACTGCCACCCCCACCCATAGGGACTCTGTTGCCCATCACCCCTGACACCCCAAGCCATAGGGCTTATGTTGCCCATCACTACTGCCACCCCCAGCCATAGGGCTTATGTTGCCCATCACTACTACTACCCCCAGCCATAGGGCTTATGTTGCCCATCACTACTGCCACCCCCAGCCATAGGGCTTATGTTGCCCATCACCCCTGCCACCCCCACCCATAGGGGACCTGTTGCCCATCACTACTGCCATCTACACCCATAGAGGACCTGTTGCCCATCACTACTGCCACCCACACCCATAGGGACTATGTTGCCCATCACTACTGCCACCCACACCCATAGGGGACCTGTTGCCCATCACTACTGCCACCCCCACCCATAGGGACTATGTTGCCCATCACCCCTGCCACCCCCACCCATAGGGACTATGTTGCCCATCACTACTGCTACCCCCACCCATAGCGACTATGTTGCTCATCACCCCTGACACCACCAGCCATAGGGCTTATGTTGCCCATCACTACTGCCACCCCCAGACATAGGGCTAATTTTGCCCATCACTACTGCCACCCCCAGCCATAGGGCTTATGTTTCCCATCACTACTGCCACCCCCAGCCATAGGGCTTATGTTGCCCATCACCCCTGCCACCCCCACCCATAGGGGACCTGTTGCTCATCACTACTGCCACCCACACCCATAGGGGACCTGTTGCCCATCACTACTGCCACCCACACCCATAGGGACTATGTTGCCCATCACCCCTGCCACCCACACCCATAGGGGACCTGTTGCCCATCCCTACTGCCACCCATACCCATAGGGGACCTGTTGCCCATCACTACTGCCAACCCCACCCATAGGGACTATGTTGCCCATCACCCCTCCCACCCCCACCCATAGGGCCTATGTTGCCCATCACTACTGCCACCCCCACCCATAGGGACTATGTTGCCCATCACCCATGCCACCCCCAGCCATAGGGCTTATGTTCTCCATTACCCCTGCCTCCCACACCCATAGGGGACCTGTTGCCCATCACTACTGCCAGCCCCATCCATAGGGCATATGTTGCCCAGCACTACTGCCACCCCCACTCATAGGGGACCTGTTGCTCATCACTACTGCCACCCCCACCCATAGGGGACCTGTTGCCCATCACTACTGCCAACCCCACCCATAGGGACTATGTTTCCCATCACCCCTGCCACCCACACACATAGGGGACCTGTTGCCCATCACTACTGCCACCCACACCCATAGGGGACCTGTTGCCCATCACTACTTCCACCCCCACCCATAGGGACTATGTTGCCCATCACCCCTGCCACCCCCAGCCATAGGGACTATGTTGCCCATCACCTCTGCCACCCCCAGCCATAGGGTTTATGTTGTCCATCACTACTTCCACCCCCAGCCATAGGATGGGTGATGCGCAACACATCTAGCATACTCCTACATCAGGTATGTCAGCAAAATACATCCCCCCTAACATCATGACAACAGTGTGTAGTCTGTGACAAAAGCCCACAACAGTGATTATGACTTCGAACATACAATGTAACTAACAGCACATGTGTGACCAACACATGAGTGTGACATACACAAGGCAAGCATCACTAGCAATGGGGCATTGTAAAAAGAACACCCCCTCACTGTGTAGAACAGAAGTTGAATGTGGGCTTCCAAAATGCAGCAGATGTTGAGCATTGTGGTGATGGGGACTAAACCCCCCCTCATCACAGTGACCAAAAGGTAAGTGTCATCATGGTCAAAGCTGCAAATAACAAACAGCATGTATGATGCCTGCTCCCAACACATTAAACACTTCTGGGGCAAACTAGTGGTTGTGTCCCATTCCCACAGAGATGTGGTTAGGCTAACAGTGCTGTGAAAACATAACACACTCTCGGTCATGTGCAGACAAGCACACACATGGGGGCTGACAATGCATACAGTGTACAATGACACACAAGCAGAAGTGACCATCACCAAGCATGCACACATCTCGAAAATAGACACACTAATCAAAACAACATGTGTAGACTGTAGGTGTCAGCTCCCAAACACACATTGGAAACTTATTAAGTCCTTCCTAGCTGATAGAGTACAAACTGTTACTCTGGGAGACTTCTCTGCCAAATCGTTCTCCCTCCCTTGCGGTGTCCCACAGGGGTCGTCTATCAGTCCGACACTCTTTAATATCTATGTAAAACAATTGGCCCCTCTGGTAGAATCATTTGGGTTCTACCTTACCTCATATGCGGATGATACTCAGATTGTGGTCTCTCTACTTCCTGGGGGACTTCTGAGTACTGCATCCGGGTTCAAGGATTGTATGACCACAGTAGGCAGCTGGATGGCTCAGAACTGCCTCAAACTAAACTCTAACAAAACTGAGGTGGTGCTTTTTGGAAATGATTTAAATTTCTGGACACCAGAATGGTGGCCAGATTCACTGGGACCCTTGCCAACACCAAGTAGAAAAGTAAAAAATTTAGGAATCATTATCGATAATAAGCTTTCCTTTAAAAATCAAGTTAATGCGGTAGTCTCTGCCACTTCGCATACATTGAGGTCCTGTAAAAAGATCCTACCTCTGTTACCTAAAGAGTCTCAAAGGATAGTTATCTCAGCCCTGGTTTTTATCAAGATTGGACTATTGTAATAGCCTATACCTAAACACTCAGGAGGGGCTATTGAAAAAACTCCAATTATTGCAAAACGCAGCTGCCAGATTAATTTCTGGGATTCCTAAATACGCTGCAATCTTGGCTGAGATCAAATGGCTACATTGGCTACCTGTAAAAAAACGTATTTTGTTTAAAGCTATGTGCGTAACGCATAGATCCCTACACGGAAGTGGACCCACCCATCTGATAGGCACATTCAATGGTATATGCCCAGAAGAATGCTGCGGTCATCAGAGGCAAAATTAGCTTCAGTCCCATTGGCAACAAAAGCTAATTGGGGTGGACGAAGTTTTTTAGTGAAAGCAGCCAAAGCATGGAACACACTTCCATTATCCCTTAGAAACATCACTAACCATCTGGATTTTAGGAAGGCCCTTAAAACATGGCTATTTACGCTCTAGAGACCTTTATACCCACCCTGCTCGGACCAAGGATGGACTTCTTTTTCAATAGCGCCAGGACACCCTCGGGTAACAGTCGCGCTCTATAAAAGTCAATAACATAACATAACATAACATTCCATGCCAGCAATGGCAGCTAACAACCCGGATGAATGTGCACAATGATGTGATATGACTCACAGGGACAGCAGGCAAAATCACAGAAACAGCATCCAGACAAAGGCCCACAACAGCAATACCAATGCACTGGTGCAGATGCACAAACACAAACAGGCAACCTCACACTGCACATCTGACACAGCATGTGTGTGTGTGTCACAGTATCCCCAGGCAACTACACAACACATGAGGGGGGCTGAACCACAGTGACACAGATGTGGACACAGTGTCACACAAAAGTAAACCATCATTGGGACACCGTCAGTGGGCAATCAGGCATTGGTAGATGGGAGGGAGCACAACAGACACATGTGACACAAGCTGGAATTAACACAAACTTACACAGCAAGAGACTGACACACAACACCACTACCCCCAGGGACCAGACATTTGGGTGACACAAGCATGCATGACACCTCCACTGTGATGACAAAGGCAGATGTCGTACAAACTGGGAAACCCAGACATGTGTCCTGTGCCACAAACGTACATCACACATATACAAACTCAAATCGCTCAGCATGGCCCCTCATCCATGGACAAACGGGAGCTAGAGGACCATCCATGCAAACATTTACATCAGTCTACCCTCAACACCACACACCCTGAACTGCAACAATGTGTATCTGTGAAGCCCACATGGCAAACACTGGAATGTTGGGAGGAACTAAGGTGCACAGACACATCACACAAGGACTGTTTACAACCCTGGGGAATAACAGACATACTGCACAGTATGCAGTACATGGCCATGACCTCAAAGCTCACGTAACCTTCAGAATCCCTGCCACAGTCCCAGGACAATGCAGAAGCCAAGGAGAACCACAAGGCACACATGCTGACACCTGCCAGCATTGCAACCATGAACCCGACAAGTGGGAGCAGTCACACACACATACAAATGTCTCAATCACTGAAAGGTACCACCTAGGGACAACTACATGATTTAGCAAATAAACAGGTGCCTTGGGAAACCCTGACGGTGTCCCATCTGTGTCTGACAACCTCATCGCCACTCAGAACTGACAAATCCCAATGATGATACACCAATTAACAGTAGTGTGTCATGCACCCACGCATCTGGTAGCCCATTGGAAAAGTAGTGGGATGAACCCAGTACCACTCAGCAAGAATCAACAACAGGAACATATCAAGGGAACACTGTCTGTGTATGAACAGGGATGTGGACACACACACATGCTCATACAACACACACCATGGGACCAGGCTGTGTCACGGGACAACACACTTACTTGAGTGGACCCATCTCCTGTGGAAACCCAGCTGTGCCAAACATATTCCCCACACGTCTCACTCATGCCTGTAGAACACTTGGTCAGTCAGCCTTCAGTTACCACACAATGAAGGCTCTGGTCACAACAGCCTGGGTACGTGAGTCTCCCCTAAGTCATCTGCACATACCCAAAACATATGTCTAGCAAGTTGCACAGAGGACCCAGTTGCTCCTATACCAATGATGTCCACACCTGTAGGTCCAGTGTTGATGCGCACAAAGTCTGTGGAAGTGACAAATTGGACATTGGGAAGCACATCATATGTGCATGGGTACAAGCCAGAGATGTGACCATGCAAATGAAATGTTCACAGAGATGTCCACAAATAGTTGATCCTGACACACCCAGGTAGCTGCAAAGGATGACATGGATACCCACCAGAATAGGATACATATCTCATGAACCACAGGGAGTACCTCACAGCAACACATCAGTATTCAACATTGGAAACCAAGCATCACAGGTGCAAGGGCATGTTAAACATCATCAACATAATGTACAGCTAAATCAAGTTCACAGGGATAAAGAAAAAAGCTTTATTCAGCATATTAAAAGTTAAACGTCTGTTCAAACAAAAGGCCAATGGCCAGTCCATGTCCAAATGCCAAGGAGTGAAGTGGAGTGACAACTGTCACACCTTGCTTGCCTGCACTGCTAAGGACCGGGGTCATCCCCTCGGAGGGGCATACATGGGGGCAGGCCAGGCACCGCAGGGACAAGATCAGTGCGCAGCAGAAGGCGGCAGTGAAGAGGTGGTGGATGCAGGCGAGACACTTGCAACTGCAGTGGAGCTGACTGAAGTGGTGGGTGCTGTCACAACTGCGGGGCACAAGTCAGATGGGGCGGGTGCCGGCACAACTCCAGTGGGCAGGTCAGCTGGAGTGGATTGGGTCACCACTGCAGTGCCCAAGTCAGACGGGGTGGTCATGGACTCCAATGCAGTGCCTACATCCATGGGAGCGGAATGGGGGGCAGGTGAGGTCGGCAGGGCATGGGGGGACACGGTCCCCACATCAGTGGCACTAACCGTCTGACCAGGTGTGGAGGAGCATGTGCCGGGGGGGAGGGCCTTAGCATATTGGGGATGGTGTATCTGTGGGTGGGGGAACCCGGGGCAGGGAGTGGCGGTGGAACCTCTGGAGTGGTGGCCTGTGGGATGGAGGACGGAGACTTTGCCTTGGAGCTGCGCTGGTGGTGGGGGGGTCTTGCTCGTCTTGCGCCAGGGGACTTGCGGGTGGGGCTCTCTGTCTGACTGCACCTTGGGGAGGGTGTCCAGGTGTGAGGGGCACTCCCCTCTGTGTGTGGGGACTGCCTCTTCTCCTTGTAATCAGGATCTGCTGGGTCAGTGGGGAAGAGGCCAAGGTCACAGAGGAAGAGCTTCTGGGGAGATGGGGTTGCAGGTGATGCAAGTGAAGGGGGCTGGGAGGGAGACGTCTCAGAGGACTGCAGAGTGGTTGTGGATGACTGTGTGTGTGTCTGCAAACTAGCCCCTGTGAGTGTGTCTTCAGTCCCCTGCGCTGGCTTGTGTGCACGTCTAGACCTTGGTTTGGGTGTTTGTGTGCTTGGAACAGGTAAGCTGCTAGGAATCGTGGGTGGTGCAGGGGTAGGAGGGGTGCAGGACTGTTGGAGGAGGGACACTGCTGCCATCAGGGAGGAGGCCACGGACTGATTGGTCCTCTGTAGGGCAGACATGCCCGAGGAAATGCCCTCCATGAATGACACCAGTTGTGTCAACAGACCTGTGTGTGCATGGAGGACCTTCAGCATTGACGCCTGCCCTACATGGATCTGTCGAAGTAAGTCCACAGACTCCTCACTCAGGGCAGCAGGGGACACAGGGGCAGGGGGTGCAGTGCCGGGCACGAAGGAGACGTGCTCACGAACACGGGAGCCCACAGGGACCTCTGGCATGGGAGCCGATGGGAGGGTGGTGGTGGTGGCGGGGACAGCTTCACTAGCTGGGGTATGGTGGCTGCTGACACCCGCCTCCATAAGGGAGTCATCCTCAGAGCTGCTGTGGCCCTCGGCTGGGGGGGATGGTGCTGACGACTCCTCTGTGTGGCTCGACTCGCCATCCGTGCCACTGGGTCCACCCAACTCCTCTCCTTCTGTGCCTGTAAGGCTCTGTGGCTCCTCCTGGTCCGTGGAGCTGTCCCCTCCTGTGGCCGTGGATGTATCTGGATAGGAATAGGAAGTAAGAGAACAACATCAGTCACCTGCACCGACTGCACACACCACAGTGAGTACATCACATCACATGGCAAGCCCTGGCATCATCAGCTGAACACAGCTCAAAGTGCCAACACTGTTTAGGATAAGACAATTGTCATTCTCAACATCAACCATGGCACACATATCCCTCCTTGACTTTCACACATATGTCTGTTGCATGTTGGATGCAAACAACCCAATATGCCAACATGCACCACCCACACATTAGTTGTACATGCAAGTGAACATGTAGGAGTATGTCACTATACACAGAGCACATCTCTTGCTACTGAATCAATACAGGTGTCCGGATGAAGGGATGGGCAGAGACTCATTTCACATGCTTGTGATGCATGCCAGCAACACACACTATGATGTTCTCATGTCCTGATGGGCAATTCCACAATGGTGTTCATGGTGCACACTTGAACACAATGCAGGATCACCCATAGCAAGTTAAATGCCATGGCACTGCGATGCCCTGATAGTCAGTCAACACTGTCTCCTGTCACAGGGGCAGGGCATCCAGACAACAACAATATGCACTGACTCACAATCCTAGCTCAGGGGTAAAGCTAACTCTGCAGATGACCGGCGCACTTGCCCATCCCATGCAAACAACATGTCCAGGAGCCAGAAGACCCCACATCATGCAAATCAGACATCTGAGTCTCTGCAAACACAAATCCCTGTACATTAACATGTCACAGTCTGCCATGCATGTAACCCAGCGGCCTGAAGGATACAGTTGCATACACCATTGTGCGCTGTCAGATGATCACACACCTATATGTCACACAGGTCCTGCCTCTCACAGTCACATCTCAGATGTCATGCTGACCCTCTGAATCATGGACACCCCAGTTGTACGTAACAATAAGCCACACCCTAATGACACAGAGGCAGACACTTGAGGGCACATGTCACTAAGCACAACCTGCAATTTCATACACAGGAGTGGGATTACAGAGTGTTTCGAAATGCCCTTGAGGAGGCATGACTGGCAAGGTCTACGTGAAACAGTGTTTGGCCCTGGACAGTAGTCAGGTGGCTAAGCAAGTGTGACATACTTGATATACATGCTCCTGAAGCCCAAAAATTGCAGTCCCCTGCTGCATGGGTTTGTTTGGAATACTATAGAATGTGGTGGGGAGTGTCACCTTCCCACTGGAACAAGTGCGCTCTTTAAACAATGAAACACTACGGTTTCTTCTCACAGTTCGACAAATTTATTGAAACGAAGAAATTTGATCAATGAATTTTGGTTCAAATCCTCATTGAACAGTTAAACATCGTGTCCATAATCCATTTCTTATAGAACGAGCATAGTATTCAAAATGATATATCCACCCAATGCATTTCGGGTCACATAACTGACCCTTCTTCAGGGGTCTAAAATGAAATGAGAGAGGGACCATTAAGTTCACAACACTTAATCAGCTTTCAGAAAGCTTAAATTGCCAATAAACATGTATGTGTGATACGAGCTTAAAAATCATCAAATAAAGGATGATAAACAAGTATATAAATCGCATGAATAAATGAAAAATACAGTACATGCACATTTTAGTTGAAGTGAATGGGAAATGATACCAAAGAAATACCGTAACGGAATCGAAAAGGCGTAACAATGTTAAGCAGTACATAAAAGCGTGTGGGGGAACGGTCTTAGATGACAGAATGCAAGCAGCGCAAAAGTGGGTGCGAAGTGAAGCATGATGTAAACTGTGGGAAATACAAATGGATATCGTGCGCTTATAACCCTATAGTTACACTTACTGTGGACCGGCGGGTCTCGATTGCCGTGGAGATGCTGTAGTTAGAGTTGAATTTCGCGCAGCGTATCTTACAGGGAATATAATAGGTCTAATTGTTTCATGACATCATGATCACCTGATGTGGGAGGAGGAACGTAATTATGACGTGTGGATGAAGGGCCAATGAGAATGTATCTTGTGCGAACGTAAATGTCACATGATCGCGAGAGGATAAACTACGGCAAATGTCACCGTAGTGGGTTAAATAAAGAATAGAAAAAAATGTTGGGAGAATGAAGGATGCAAAAAATGATAATAGAAACAATAGAAAAAATAAGAAAGTTGAATTGTGCATGCTGTGGTGTAAAGTCAAGGCAAAATACAAATCATTATGCTGACAATCAAGTTAAATTCAAGTGTTCAGGCCAGAATCTTCCTCATTACCAATGTCATATTATAAAAAACTTGATAGTTCAATCCGATCATTCATCCCATGCGGATGGGAACTATTCAGTTTTTTGATCCAAAAATATTCTGCTCGCAGTCTTTGTTTATGGGGATCCAGGTCTCGGCGTTGTGTGATCGTCTCAATGATAGTGAAGCGAAGTTGGGAAATTTGATGTTTGGCCTCAATCCAGTGGTTAGCTACAGAAGACTTCAAATTCATGAGTCGAATGTTACTCTTGTGTTCTGTGATGCGGATTTTTATTTTTCTTTCTGTTTGACCCACATATATTTTGCCACATGGGCATTTGATGATATAAATGCAATTGGCCGTGTCACAAGTGCTGGTGTGGTTAAGAGTTATGGGGTAACCTTTAGTTGGATGATTGATTTTATTCCCGACGATGACATTACTGCAGTGTGTACAGTTATGGCACTGTAGCATCCCATGCCATTTCTTCATGATTTCTAGTGGAGAATTCAATATTTCTTTCAAGTTTTTGGATTTACGCCAGAGAAGTATTAAAGACTTCTTTAGACAAAGTGTCAAAACTTGCACGGGATGATCTACTCAAAGAAAAAACGATTAATCCTAAGAACAAAACTGTATGTGTTTTGAAATACTCAACTGAGTCATCTAAGATCAAAAAAGCAATCAACAAGCACTGGCGGATGATACAATTGGAACCTGATCTGAAAGATCTATATCAAGAGAGTGTTACCTTTGCATTCCAAAGATCCAAAAACTTGAAAGAAATATTGAATTCTCCACAAAAAATCATGAAGAAATGGCATGGGATGCTACAGTGCCATAACTGTACACACTGCAGTAATGTCATCGTCGGGAATAAAATCAATCATCCAACTAAAGGTTACCCCATAACTCTTAACCACACCAGCACTTGTGACACGGCCAATTGCATTTATATCATCAAATGCCCATGTGGCAAAATATATGTGGGTCAAACAGAAAGAAAAATAAAAATCCGCATCACAGAACACAAGAGTAACATTCGACTCATGAATTTGAAGTCTTCTGTAGCTAACCACTGGATTGAGGCCAAACATCAAATTTCCCAACTTCGCTTCACTATCATTGAGACGATCACACAACGCCGAGACCTGGATCCCCATAAACAAAGACTGCGAGCAGAATATTTTTGGATCAAAAAACTGAATAGTTCCAATCCGCATGGGATGAATGATCGGATTGAACTATCATGTTTTTTTATAATATGACATTGGTAATGAGGAAGATTCTGGCCTGAACACTTGAATTTAACTTGATTGTCAACATAATGATTTGTATTTTGCCTTGACTTTACACCACAGCATGCACAATTCAACTTTCTTATTTTTTCTATTGTTTCTATTATCATTTTTTGCATCCTTCATTCTCCCAACATTTTTTTCTATTCTTTATTTAACCCACTACGGTGACATTTGCCGTAGTTTATCCTCTCGCGATCATGTGACATTTACGTTCGCACAAGATACATTCTCATTGGCCCTTCATCCACACGTCATAATTACGTTCCTCCTCCCACATCAGGTGATCATGATGTCATGAAACAATTAGACCTATTATATTCCCTGTAAGATACGCTGCGCGAAATTCAACTCTAACTACAGCATCTCCACGGCAATCGAGACCCGCCGGTCCACAGTAAGTGTAACTATAGGGTTATAAGCGCACGATATCCATTTGTATTTCCCACAGTTTACATCATGCTTCACTTCGCACCCACTTTTGCGCTGCTTGCATTCTGTCATCTAAGACCGTTCCCCCACACGCTTTTATGTACTGCTTAACATTGTTACGCCTTTTCGATTCCGTTACGGTATTTCTTTGGTATCATTTCCCATTCACTTCAACTAAAATGTGCATGTACTGTATTTTTCATTTATTCATGCGATTTATATACTTGTTTATCATCCTCTATTTGATGATTTTTAAGCTCGTATCACACATACATGTTTATTGGCAATTTAAGCTTTCTGAAAGCTGATTAAGTGTTGTGAACTTAATGGTCCCTCTCTCATTTCATTTTAGACCCCTGAAGAAGGGTCAGTTATGTGACCCGAAATGCATTGGGTGGATATATCATTTTGAATACTATGCTCGTTCTATAAGAAATGGATTATGGACACGATGTTTAACTGTTCAATGAGGATTTGAACCAAAATTCATTGATCAAATTTCTTCGTTTCAATAAATTTGTCGAACTGTGAGAAGAAACCGTAGTGTTTCATTGTTTAAAGAGCGCACTTGTTCCAGTGGGAAGGTGACACTCCCCACCACATTCTCTACAATTTCTTGCCACGGTCGGACTCCGTGGGTCACAAGGAGCGCCGAAATGAATGTTTAAAAACATTGTCTACATTGTGTGCACAGGGATATATTGTCTTTGTTTGGAATACCTCAGCCAGCAATTGGAACACATCTCAAGGGCACACACATATCACATGTCAGATCTCAGGCATTGTGTAAACAATTGTCCCACCTAAGAAACACACAACTGAGTCACGGGAACAGATGCTGACCGGTAGCTGAAGCACAGCTGACTACAGGGACACAGTGCCCTAGTGACCACAAGCAACAGACTGTAGGGGCCACACCTGTGGAACAGATGAGGAGGGTGCATCACACAATTGAGGGACATGAGTATTGGACTACAAGACCTACGTAATGTGGAAGTGTGACCAGGCCAAATGACTGCTATTAGCATGTCAGACATAGTACACAGATCAGGCATGGACTTACCCCCTTCCTGCTGCTGTCTGGCCTTCAGCTGCCTATCCAGGTCCGGGAAGACCACCGCCAGTATCCAGAGCATGTGGGGAGTCAGGGTCCGGTGTCTGCTCCTCCTGCATGGAGGTGACAGCTTCAGCTGACTCTAGCTTTCCTCCGGGTCCAGCCCCGAAGGTCCTGCCACCTCTTCTGGCAGTTGCGGATCCGGCGCTTGTAGACCCTCACCGAACGAACAGCCCGGGCGATGGTCAGCCAGATCTCCTGCTTCTGGTGGGCATCAACCTGTGAGGATGACAAAGTGAAAAGTACAAAACACATACCCCAGATTTGTGCAGCACACATTTGGATATACATGTCATCATCACAAAGGGAAAGGAATTACACAGGTAGTGCAACCATGGGGAAGGACAAATCACCTGCATGTCTGACATGTTAACAATGCCTGGATAGTTTAAGCTTTCACTAATGCACTTTAGCAGCAGGAAACCAATTCAGTACCTGTACCTACACACTTTGGGGGATGAAAGTAGTCAGTGAGAATGCTTGCCACTGGTGTACACACTGCTAGTCATACAACATGCATAATTAGGAAGGCAGTGGACTGCACACTCACCTGTTCCCCTGGTTTCCCATAGAGCTTGCTGTACTGTGGAAGGAGCCCGTCCAGCAGGGCCTGGTTCTCCTTCTCAGTGAAGGCTGGGTCCCTCTCCAGAGTACGTGTCATAGCAGGAGCCAGAGGATGCAGAGACAGCAGCAGTGGTAGCAGGGATGTGGTCCAGTAGCATGTAATGCAGGCAAGTGAGCTCCCTGGGGGCCAGCCAGCCTTATATCTGTGCTGCAGAGCCAGACTCTGTGCCATGTGTCCCAAGTGATAGGTCCAACACTGTTGCATTCTATGAATCTGGCCCATCCATTTAAATGTACGACTCGTACACGCCTTCCGCATTGTTCAAATCTTCACCTTCATGGAACACTTGAAATTGCAACATTGTTGTAGGCATCCAACTGAATTTCCAGTGCACAACTCGTACAAGTTTTGAATCCGCATCCGTCTCCATGACAGTCCGGAGCCAATGGGTCCGCCCGGCTCGTACAACTGACTGTACGATGCGTATTTTGAATATACACATGCATCCGTCTCCATACGATTCAATGGCAAAGCATACGCTCGGCTCGGACATGACCCGTGCAATGCGTACGCATTGTCACCCGCGTCGGACCTCATTGCATTCAATGACAAAGCGTACGCATGGCTCGGTCATGACCCGTGCAATGCGTACGCATTGTCACCCACGTCGGACCTCATTGCATTCAATGACAAAGCATACGCACGGCTCGGTCATGACCCGTGCAATGTGTACGCATTGTCACCCGCGTCGGACATCATTGGTGTGACTATTATACGGATGCAACACACATTTATTGGCCAGGGACACCTGTGCACACTTACCACACTACAGCATTGGCCACACAGTGTCCCATGGCATGTAAGGCTGCATTCCCTGGGTGTTTGTAGTGGTCACATCTGTTTTTTTGGCTGGCACTTTGTGCAGCCACTCCCAGGCTGTGCACGTGTACATGGGGGCAGAATCCTTTGTGTGTTGTGCACATTACCACTGTGATGTGCAATTGTACAGTAATGGGCATGAGTCACAGACACAATGTCAGGTTGGATATGTTTAGGACATGTCACATATACCCTGAGTCCTGGGGGTGATGGCATGTACGTCACAGTTAGACCTGTAGCCACAATACTGATGTGCACCCACAGTCTGTGTGCATGTTGTGTCTCAGATGTGTCTGAATAAATGTGCCCAATGGGTGACAGTCTCCACATCTATGTGGTATATGCATCACCATTGATGGGGTGTGTGTCTAAGAGATGTATGTGTAGGGCCGGCAGGAACAACAGTGGCCACTACCTGTGGGACTTATGCTTGCCTTGTGGTGTGTACGTGATAAGCCATGTCCATTGCTGTGTCGATGTGGCAATACAGGGACCCTGGGTTTCTGCATGGCAAAGATCTGTGATGCCTGGAAGACATGAGGCCTCACTTGTCACTGTGGTGTGTGTTTGGAACGTTGCAGCAGCACATAGGTTGGGTGACACAGCCAGATTATTGGCCATTGCACTACATGGGACTCATGTGGACATGTGGAATTGAGATGTGAGGTGGTGGTCATGGAGGTGCCATATGTGTCCATGCCCAACAGCGCACACCTCAGTACATTGAGTAATGTCATGATCTAGCATGTGATATTGATCGTGGTCATGACCACATGGGTGGATGAACTGACAATCTTCCTTTGTGCATCTCTGTACTGCAGGGCACCAGCTGTCCATCGGCCGTTCCCAGACCTTGCAACCATGCAGGAACGTGACTGCATCAGACGTTACCGCTTCACCAGGCCACTGATTGCGGAGTTGGCGGAGCAGTTGGCGCCACATCTGCAACCAGGCTGGACATACCCTACAGCACTGACCCCAGAGGTGAAGGTGATGTCAGCCCTGCACTTCTTTGCTACTGGTACCTTCCAGTACACTGTGGCTACTGCTGGTGAGATGTCGCTAACGATGTTTAGTCGGGTGCTACGCGATGTCTTGGAGGGGATGTTGCATTTCCCAGACCTGTATATCAAGTTCCCGAGCCCAGCTGAACTCCCTGACATAAAGGATGCCTTTTATACACTGGGGAGGATGCCGAACGTCATTGGATCTATTGATGGGACACATGTTGCCCTGACACCACCACAGGCACATGAGCAGGCATACCGTAACAGGAAGCACTACCATTCTATCAATGCTCTGGTGGTCTGTCTTGCTGACATGTTGATCACACATGTGTGTGCACGGTTTCCTGGTTCTGCGCACGACGCCTACATTATGAGGAGTAGTCGCATTGCAATGCTGATGTCACAGATGCCAGCTCAGCATGCCTGGCTTGTCGGTGTGTACTGACTGTTTCTCATTGTGTGTGTTTGTCAATGTTGTATTCCGCACTCCTACACAACTCAGCTACTTGTGCAATTTTGTGTGTGTTGGTGAATCCGGATACCCCAACATGCCGTGGTTGCTTACACCCCTCAGGAACCCTGTAACACCAGCCGAGCTGCGCTACAATGAGGCACATGGTCGAGCAGGAGGGTGATTGAGCGGATATTCGGCCTCCTGAAAAGCCGCTTTTGCTGCCTGGACAAGACCGGAGGGGCCCTCCCATATGAGCCTGCAAAGGTGTGCAAAATTATCCTTGTCTGCGGCATGCTACACAACATGGCAGTGTGGAAGGAGGTGCCTCTCATCCAGGATGATGATGACGATGACCAACCTCCGGCACCTATGGAGGATCCCGGACTGGGCCAAGATGCCAGTGATGATGAGGATGAGGGTGACGTTTGCTCACAGCTCATCAACAACTTCTTCACCTGAATGTGAGTTTCCAGGGCTGTTATGTGAATGTATGGAGGTAGCATGGAATGTGTTGTGCCACCTCTGTTGCTGTCTGAGTGCGTCTGTGTGCCACTTGACTGGATGAGTGCTGTGATGTGTCCATTCAGGTGGTGTGTACTCCACAATAGGGTAGTACTGCTAACTAGTGTTTGTGTAATTGTCTTGCAACATGTTTCGTGCATGTGTATTGCATTTCACTCCTGTTCTTCTGTGCTTTTGACTGTGTCTTGTGTCTGTCCTTCCCAGGGTACTTTGTCTGTTGTGTGGTCAACACTGACCCCCAATACACAGAAGCCAACACCAGTGTGGAAGTTGACAATTCCCATCATCTGATGTACCACACATCCCTGGACTTCCATTCTCCAACACATTGAGAGCATGTGTCCACTGTTACATAGAATTACTGTGCAACTATTGTGGAATAAACATGTTGCTGATGTGTAATGAACCTGTGCTATGCTTTCTCATGTGAGTTGTCTGTCTTCCCACATCTGAGTGACATCTACTTACCTCACCTGTGGACTTGTTACCACTGACTGAGGTTGGTGTTGTGTCTGTGCATGCCAATGCGTTTCAGGTCAACATCATTGTGTGTGATGAGTAACATGGCCATGGTGAGTATGTTTTGTGTTGCCATAGTGGTGTGTCTCCCTCACATGTGTCACATCACCATGACTCACCTTACGTTGGTCACATTGTTGCAGTATTTGGCATGCACTGTGTTGTGTAGCAGATCGACATCTCCCTGAACATAAGTTGGAATCACAACAGAGGCAAGTATGGTGTACTGGTGAGTTTATTTACAAACATGTGTGAGGGAAGTGCACAGGATGGTGAGTGCTGTACATTGGTTTTGGAATCCAAAGTTCATATTGGAGTTGGAAGTGCTGGTAGATGAAATGTCCAGAGTAAAGTCCACAGTCATCTGCTACATTGGCCCAACATGAACCCTCCATGTCATGTGGGCGAGTTGTGTGCGATTGGACATGGTGAACGGGTTGCGCACAAAGCACATTGTCCAGAACAGGTTTAGAGGCCCTGGGGGATGTGCTGGTTCATCTGCCTCCCATATGTCCTTCTTCGGACGACCCCTCTTCTTCTGGGGGGGGATCCTCATGTGCAGGCCTCTGCGGTGCAGGGGACTCTCCGCCAGAGTCCTCCTCCCTCCCTGTGGCACTGGCAGATGGTGTTGCGACAGATGTTGTGGCCACACAGGGGTGTGTGGACAGGTTGGTGTTGATCTGGCAGAGGCATTGGAGTATGTCCTGATGCACCGCAGTAATGTCATCCCACTTGGCCTCCATGCAGGCATGGTGGGCGACCTGCTCGTGTTGCATGTCCTTGAGGATCCCCACTACCTGGCCAAATCCTTCGGTGCTCTCCTGGTACGCATCTAAGATGCATGCCAGGTGGGAGTCATCATGCAGTCCAGACCCCTCTGCAAGGCATGCCCTGTGCCTCCCACCCCTCCCAGTACCCCTCTCCACATAGGCAGGACCAGCGGCAGGACGCACTGGGAGCCCTTGGGTGGTGTTGCTGGTGGTGTTAGCTGTAGCTTCCGGGGGGTCCTGTGTCCCTGTGCTGTGGGTGTTGATTGGCCTTGGTCTGTCCGTGTTGGCGGGGGTGCCCTGTCGGTGTCCAGATGCTGGAGGCGTGGGTACAGGAGGTGCAGATGTTGATGCTGCTGGTGCTGCATGATGGCTCACACCGGAGGGGCCAGGTTGGTTGTCGTCATCCGAAGAGGACAGAGAGAGAGTCAGACCAGAGAGCTCAGTGCCCGCCAGAGTCTGGGACTGGGTATCCTCATCATTTGGTGCTGGGTGCCCAGCACCACCTGTGTTTGGAAGAGGCACACAATGTGAGTTATGTTTCTACACGCATCGATGGTTCACAAACATGACATTTTCTACTTTTCGAACAGATGCCTGCATGTACACTGCTTTTTCCCTGCTTGTCACGGACAGAGTTTGATATTGTTGTTGGCCATTTCCCAGCATAGCCTTGTGCTCCCCACGACAGAGCCCAGTGTCAGATATCTTGTCAGTCCCTTTCCACTCCCTGTGAGGCGAGCATGGTTCAGTGTGAGCTTGCTGGGCCATGTGGGTGGGTGTAGATTGTCTGTGACTGCGACTCCCATCATACTCTTGGCTACACCCCCTTCCCAGCATGCCCATACTTCCTCCCTCTTGACTCTGCTTCCCTGTGAGGGGGTGTGACAGCAATGGCAAGATGGCTGACTGTGTAGTCCTGGTGTTTGTTTTTGGCCATTTCCCAGCATGGCCATGTGCTCCCCACGACAGAGCCCAGTGTCAGACATCTTGTTAGTCCCTTCCCACTCCCTGTGAGGCGAGTATGGTTCAGTGTGAGCTTGCTGGGCCATGTGGGTGGGTGTAGATTGTCTGTGACTGTGACTCCCATCATACTCTTGGCTATATTCCCTTGCCAACATGCCCATACTTCCTCCCTCTTGACTCTGCTTCCCTGTGAGGGGGGTGTGACAGCAATGGCAAGATGACTGACTGTGTAGTCCTGGTGTTTGTTGTTGGCCATTTCCCAGCATGGCCTTGTGCTCCCCTCGACAGAGCCCAGTGTCAGACATCTTGTCAGTCCTTTCCCACTCCCTGTGAGGCGAGTATGGTTCAGTGTGAGCTTGCTGCGCCATGTGGGTGGGTGTAGATTGTCTGTGACTGCGACTCCCATCATACTCTTGGCTACACCCCCTTCCCAGCATTCCCATACTTCCTCCCTCTTGACTCTGCTTCCCTGTGAGGGGGTGTGACAGCAATGGCAAGATGGCTGACTGTATAGTCCTGGTGTTTGTTGTTGGCCATTTCCCAGCATGGCCTTGTGCTCCCCGCGATAGAGCCCAGTGTCAGACATCTTGTCAGTCCTTTCCCACTCCCTGTGAGGCGAGTATGGTTCAGTGTGAGCTTGCTGGGCCATGTGGGTGGGTGTAGATTGTCTGTGACTGTGACTCCCATCATACTCTTGGCTGTACCCCCTTCCCAGCATGCCCATACTTCCTCCCTCTTGACTCTGCTTCCCTGTGAGGGGGGTGTGACAGCAATGGCAAGATGACTGACTGTGTAGTCCTAGTGTTTGTTGTTGGCCATTTCCCAGCATGGCCTTGTGCTCCCCGCGACAGAGCCCAGTGTCAGACATCTTGTCAGTCCTTTCCCACTCCCTGTGAGGCGAGTATGGTTCAGTGTGAGCTTGCTGGGCCATGTGGGTGGGTGTAGATTGTCTGTGACTGCGACTCCCATCATACTCTTGTCTACACCCCCTTCCCAGCATGCCCATACTTCCTCCCTCTTGACTCTGCTTCCCTGTGAGGGGGTGTGACAGCAGTGGCAAGATGGCTGACTGTGAAATCCTGGTGTTTGTTTGGCCACAAGTCCAAAGTGAGCTCCTGTGCTTCACACAGCAGCACCCAGTACGGGGTATCTTTTGCTGATATTTCAATGAGGTGTGTGTCAATGCATTGTACCCGGTGAGTTGTGTGGAGTTTGTGCTAAGGTGGGGTGTCTCCACATGCTGGTAAGTATGGTCAGGGCTGTTAGTCCTCCTTCCCATCATGAAACGTGCTTCCATTGTAGGGCGTGCAAGTTGTCTTTCAGGGTGTCAGTAAATGGTGTCCTGCTTCTGATTTGCACACAACCCCTAGCAGGGCCTTGTGCTCCCCACAGCAGGACCCAGTGTCAGCCATCTTGTCAGTCATTTTCCACTCCCTGTGATGTGGGCATGTTTCAGAGGGGTCTTGATGGGCCAATCAGGAGGGGGGCATTATCTATGACTACAGGCCCCATCATGCTTTTGGTTACCCTCACTTCACCTGCATCCCCACTATTCCTTCCTGACAGTCAGCTGCACTGTGAGGTGGTGTGTTTGTGGTGTCAAACTGTCAGGCAGGGTCTATTTGGCTTTGTGCCACTGGCTTGCTCTATTTGTTTGTAGGTTGGTGCATGTCATGACGCAGTTCCAAGTCACTATGAGATGGCAGGTATTGTGTTTGTCTGACTGGCATACACATCGTGGTATGATTATCTATTGGTTAGTGCAGCTTTGCTTGCGGTGCATGGTTTCACTGTCCCCTTGCCACACAATCTTGGGTATGTTGTTTGTGTACTCACCAGGCTCTGGGATGTCTGTTAGGCCATGGACGCTCTCTGGTGGTAGTATGTCCCGCACCTTCTCCTCCCAGGTCCTGAAGTAGACTGGTTTGGCAGGAGGGCCACCGCCGGTGCACTGACTCAGGGCGTGATCTTTTTCGATGAGTTTCTTGACCCTCCTGCGCACGTCATACCACCTGTTCTGGATATCGTCCTTTGTGCGCCTTGCTGGTGTTTGCTGCTAGCTGTGTCTCCTGTTTGCAAGGGATGATGGTAGTGATTGTAGTCCTTTATATAGTTGGAGTTGTGGGTGTGTCTTTGTCCCATGTTTTTTTCTTTGGTATTTATTGGCTTTGTCATTGCTTGTTTGGTCCTTTTTTTCTCTTTTTTCCTTTGGGTTTTGTAGGCATGAAGGAGACGTTCATGTGACGGAAACGGATGCTGCTGTTGTCTTGTGCGGGCTTCTCCGCCTCGTTCACGCTGCCTATCTTCTGTGTTTGGTACGCGTCGGTCTCTATTGCTTGTGTGCCGGGTTGTCTGTGCGTGTCGGTCGTGCGGCTTGGTCTCCGTGCGAGTCGGTCTGGTTTTACACACATTGCATCATACTGCACTAATCGTACATCGCGGGAACAGGTCGGTCGGGTTCATTTCGGGTTCATGTCGGTCGGTGAAAATCACGTCGGTTTTCCGGCCGGATCACTATTTTCCCTACGGCTCGGTCGTACGGCTTGTATTCCGTACATGTCGGTTGTAATTCACTCGCGTTGCATCGTACTGCACAGGTCGTACGGCGCTGGTCCTTGTCGGTCGGTATTCGGTCCGGGTCCTTGTCGGTCGGTTCATTTTGAGGCCGGAATCGGAATCGGCCCCAAAGTACCCCCACCCCAAACAGGCTTGCTTCATGGCCAGAAGCTCTCTTTCCAGTAAGGCGTCATTTTTTTCTGAATCAGATAAGGTATGAGACAGGCAGAAAATGGGGTGTTCTAGGCCATTGTCTTCATAAAGATGCAGAAGCACACTACAATGGCTTGGTCAGGAACATCACTCACAACAGTAAACCTATTAGTAGGATCCAAGTGTCACAAAATTGGGAGCTGTGTAAAGGATTTTTCAACCTTTTTAAAGCTTCTTCAGCTGGAATATCCTACTGTAAACCTTGATGGAGCATAGTCTTCTTCAGCTTTCGGGTAATACTAGTTAGCTGAGTGAAATCCCAAATTAACAGTGGAAGAATTTGGGAAACCCAACAAAACACTGGCTCTCCTTGACATTAGACAGAGTTGACCAATCTAGAATGCTAGAAACTTTATACTGATCCATTGAGACTCCAGTACTGTTTAAGCAGAAGCCTAGGTAATCCGTTTAGGAATGATCTAATTTGCTCTTTTCCAGATTACAGAATAACTGATTTGGTCGGACCCTGTTTAATACCTGGCTGACATGTTGATGATTTGAAAGGGGATTACCTGAAAAGACCAAGATATCATCAAGGTAGACAATAACAAATTAATTAAGCATGTCAGCAAAGACATGATCTATAAAGCGTTCGAATACGTCTGGGTGTTACTCAACCCAAAGGGCATTACACAATATTCAAAATGTCCAAGAAGGGTTGTTAAGGCCATCTTCCAATCGCTGCCTTCCTTGATTCACAGTAACTCAGTGACGATCTTAGAGCCCCATGATGGATTACATTACATCTTTGATTAGGGGTAAAGGGTACCTGTTTTTGGTCGTAATTGTATTTAAAACTTTAAAGTCGATGCATTGTCTGAATTCATTCAATTTTGTGGGACAAAAAACTTTGAGGTACCAGCAGGAGATCAGGATTGGGCGATTAGACCATTCTGCAAATTTTCTTCCAGATTTAGTCTTAGGGCTTCTTTTTCTGACTCAGAGAGAGAGAGAGAGAGAGAGAGAGCAAGCGAGAGCGAGGGAGAGAGAGAGAGAGAGAGAGAGAGAGAGAGAAGGAAGTGGCCCCAGGTTTAACGGGAATATTTTCTTTTATTGTGTATTGGGCTCAGTTTTAAATTGTATTTTGTTTGTCTTTTTTGGTGCCGATCACGATCCGGTAAAAAATTCCCCCGTGCGACTCGTATCGGGTCTTTTTACCGTACGAATCGTACAAGTGCCGTACGAACTGGCAATCACGATTCGCATGGTAAAAAGTCCATACGAACCGCACTGGGAATCATTCCCCACACGTCCTCGGGTCGGAAAATGTGTCCGACACGTCCTCGGACGATTTACCTTACAAACGTGAAAAACCAAGTCCGACCGAAGAATCATGATCCATCCCGTGCGTCCGAGGTTACAACCGTATGGAAAAAACACCGTCCGCACCGAACTCCTACAGCAACCATGGAGACATGTGCCCGCATACGCGCCCAACACTCCCCCCAGCCCCCGTACGTCCGACACGTACCCCCCGTATATGTATACCCCCACCCGTCTAGGTACACCCCAGTACGTTCCAGTCGAACCCCCACCCCAGTACGTGTCATAGCCCCGTCTACCTACACCCCAGTACGTTCCAGTCGTACCCCCACCCCAGTACGTGTCGTACCCCCCGTGTACCTACACCCCAGTACGTGCGAGCCACACCCCCACCCCAGTACGTGTCATAGCCCCGTCTACCCACACCCCAGTACGTTCCAGTCGTACCCCCACCCCAGTACGTGTCGTACCACCGTCAATGTACACCCCCCCACCCCAGTACGTGTCGTACCACCGTCCATGTACACCCCCCCACCCCTGTACGTGTCGTACCACCGTCCATGTACACCCCAGTACGTTCCAGTCGTACCACCACCCCAGTACGTGTCATACCCCCGTGTACCTACACCCCAGTACGTGCGAGCCACACCCCCACCCCAGTACGTGTCATAGCCCCGTCTACCCACACCCCAGTACGTTCCAGTCGTACCCCCACCCCAGTACGTGTCGTACCACCGTCAATGTACACCCCCCCACCCCAGTACGTGTCGCACCACCGTCCATGTACACCCCAGTACGTTCCAGTCGTACCCCCACCCCAGTACGTGTCGTACCCCCCGTGTACCTACACCCCAGTACGTGCGAGCCACACCCCCACCCCAGTACGTGTCATAGCCCCGTCTACCCACACCCCAGTACGTTCCAGTCGTACCCCCACCCCAGTACGTGTCGTACCACCGTCAATGTACACCCCCCCACCCCAGTACGTGTCGTACCACCGTCCATGTACACCCCCCCACCCCTGTACGTGTCGTACCACCGTCCATGTACACCCCAGTACGTTCCAGTCGTACCACCACCCCAGTACGTGTCATACCCCCCGTGTACCTACACCCCAGTACGTGCGAGCCACACCCCCACCCCAGTACGTGTCATAGCCCCGTCTACCCACACCCCAGTACGTTCCAGTCATACCCCCACCCCAGTACGTGTCGTACCACCGTCAATGTACACCCCCCCACCCCAGTACGTGTCGTACCACCGTCCATGTACACCCCAGTACGTTCCAGTCGTACCCCCACCCCAGTACGTGTCGTACCCCCCGTGTACCTACACCCCAGTAGGTGCGAGCCACACCCCCACCCCAGTACGTGTCATAGCCCCGTCTACCCACACCCCAGTACGTTCCAGTCGTACCCCCACCCCAGTACGTGTCGTACCACCGTCAATGTACACCCCCCCACCCCAGTACGTGTCGTACCACCGTCCATGTACACCCCCCCACCCCTGTACGTGTCGTACCACCGTCCATGTACACCCCAGTACGTTCCAGTCGTACCACCACCCCAGTACGTGTCATACCCCCGTGTACCTACACCCCAGTACGTGCGAGCCACACCCCCACCCCAGTACGTGTCATAGCCCCGTCTACCCACACCCCAGTACGTTCCAGTCGTACCCCCACCCCAGTACGTGTCGTACCACCGTCAATGTACACCCCCCCACCCCAGTACGTGTCGTACCACCGTCCATGTACACCCCAGTACGTTCCAGTCGTACCACCACCCCAGTACGTGTCGTACCCCCCGTGTACCTACACCCCAGTACGTGCGAGCCACACCCCCACCCCAGTACGTGTCATAGCCCCGTCTACCCACACCCCAGTACGTTCCAGTCGTACCCCCACCCCAGTACGTGTCGTACCACCGTCCATGTACACCCCCCCACCCCTGTACGTGTCGTACCACCGTCCATGTACACCCCAGTACGTTCTAGTCGTACCCCCACCCCAGTACGTGTCGTACCCCCCGTGTACCTACACCCCAGTACGTGCGAGCCACACCCCCACCCCAGTACGTGTCATAGCCCCGTCTACCCACACCCCAGTACGTTCCAGTCGTACCCCCACCCCAGTACGTGTCGTACCCCCCGTGTACCTACACCCCAGTACGTGCGAGCCACACCCCCACCCCAGTACGTGTCATAGCCCCGTCTACCCACACCCCAGTACGTTCCAGTCGTACCCCCACCCCAGTACGTGTCGTACCCCCCGTGTACCTACACCCCAGTACGTGCGAGCCACACCCCCACCCCAGTACGTGTCATAGCCCCGTCTACCCACACCCCAGAACGTTCCAGTCGTACCCCCACCCCAGTACGTGTCGTACCACCGTCAATGTACACCCCCCCACCCCTGTACGTGTCGTACCACCGTCCATGTACACCCCCCCACCCCTGTACGTGTCGTACCACCGTCCATGTACACCCCAGTACGTTCCAGTCGTACCCCCACCCCAGTACGTTCCTGGCGCACCCCCAACACAACCTCCTAAGTACGGAGCGCACCCCATGCCCCACCATCACAACCGCATGTACGAGTCGTACAAAGCCACACACAAGGACATAATCGTACAACCAAATGGCCCATGTACACACCGTACACACGCTCAAAACGCACGTACACAACAAGGACAAAACAAAACAACACAAGAATACACCATTCGAAAGGCACACAGCCACTAAACATGGCCAACAACCACTAAAATAACACAATCACTGACCTGCAACTGTCAAAAACAAACAGAGGCCCAATACACCACCACTCCTTATAACACACCCACCCAAAATTCAAACACTGCCACACCCACCCATGGACCAATGAAAAGGACCCACACACACAAACCATGAGCCTTTGCAACAGACTCACTGCTGCCAGACACCACAGAACCAGACTACAAGCTACACCACATCTTACACTTGCACACCTTCACACGACCACCCTCACAAACACCCTCTCATCACATTCACACACACACACAACCATCCACACCCCCCCCAACATCCACACCCCCCCCACACCCACACCATCCCCACCCACACCCCTCACCATGCCCACTACCAAGAATCCAAAGTTCAGTCACCGAGAGTTGGAGGTCCTTGTTGATCAAATCCTCAGAGTCGAGCCACAGATCTTTGGAACATTGGTCAGAAGCACCAGCCAGGCAGCCAAAACAGCCATGTGGCAGACCATCGTCGATGCTGTGAATGCTGTTGCGGACACCAGGAGGACCAAGCAGGATTGCCAGAACAGGTGGTACGATCTGCGGAGGAGGGTCAGAGCCAAGAGACAGGAGGAACACGACCAGGCCAACGCCACCGGAGGAGGGCCCTCCCGCAGAGCCGTACAGTACCATCCCTGGGAGGAGAGGGTGATGGCCATACTGCCGGTGGAGGCAGTTGAAGGAGTAGAAGGACTCCGAGACCCGGGTGAGTACACAAACAACGCACCTCACATGGGGGGAACTGCAACCACAACCAAAATTAATAACAGGCACGCAACCACCACAAGCCATCGCATTACTCAACCACACTCCATGAGCAGGCACATGCCACTGCTGCCACCATGCCCCATGCACCCAGCTGGACAATGTCAAGTCACAGGCCACAGACGACAACGACACATGACACGGTAACCCGGATGGCGGGAGGGTGGGCACCAAGAATCACATAGTGCGACTCCAAAGCAGACAGCAATGCCCTCTGCCCATATGGCCTAGGTCACAGCAAGACAAACACTGTGTCCCAACACAGGAATGACTTGCCAGCAAATGGCTGACGCCTTGCATCAACACATGGGGGTGAAGGCACTGTTTTGCACATGCCAGCAGCTAATGAACAGCCAACATTGTGAAAGAGTGGCAGCACACACCACCACAGCAGCAGCGCACAGACACACAGCAGACAAAATGGGTGCCTGGAGATCAGAAACAAACTCACATCAACAGGCCAAGGGCCACTCAAAGATCTGCTAACAGTGTGTGCCCAGGAAGCTGGGCCAAGGTGACAGAGGGTGACACACGGAGGGAGGGAGAGGGGGACACAGAGGGAGGGAGAGGGGGACTGAGAGGGAGGGAGACGGACAGAGGGAGGAGGCTGACACACAGAGGGAGGGAGAGGGGGACAGAGGGGGACAGAGAGGGAGGGAGACACAGGAAGATGGACACAGGGAGGAGGCTGACACACAGAGGGAGGGAGAGGGGGACACAGAGGGAGGGAGAGGGGGACAGAGAGGGAGGGAGACACAGGAAGATGGACACAGGGAGGAGGCTGACACACAGAGGGAGGGAGAGGGGGACAGAGAGGGAGGGAGAGGGGGACAGAGAAGGAGGGAGACACAGGAAGATGGACACAGGGAGGAGGCTGACACACAGAGGGAGGGAGAGGGGGGCACAGAGGGAGGGAGAGGGGGACAGAGAGGGAGGGAGACACAGGAAGATGGACACAGGGAGGAGGCTGACACACAGAGGGAGGGAGAGGGGGACAGAGAGGGAGGGAGAGGGGGACAGAGAAGGAGGGAGACACAGGGAGAGCAAATCAGTCCTTTGGTGTGTGGGAATGTCTGCTCGTCAGCAGGTGGACTGCGTGCATGTAGACAAGGGTGGCCAGTGCCAGAACCCCCCCTCTTCATCATGGCAAAACGCAGGGCCATGTCACAACCTGTACACGAGCACAAGGACAGCCACCTGCATCATATAAGTGTGTGGATCCACTCCATGTGCACATGTACAGTGCTACAAGGAAGGCGCAAATGCATGGCTCGCCACACATGCACACTCCACTGCTGACTGCAGCCACACTTGACGCAGCAAGTAAGACTGTGCCACACATAGTTAAAGGGGCCAAATTGGTGCCCAAGGGACACACACATGCACAAGTGCACTGTGAGTGGAATGCAAGACAGATCCTAATTCCAAGAGGAAATGTGCCAACTTTGTAACGGATGAAACATGGATGTTGCATGGATCAAAATTAACATTTTCTCTCTCACACACAGGTCAACGTCGTGCTGCACCCCCCAACACTGGGGGGGAACACTCACAGGACCCGGATCTGCAGGAGACCGATCCCACCGGCAGCGACCACTCTCACCACTCTGCGGACGACCCCGACCGACCTGGCCCCTCTGGTGTCCAACCACCTGCAGCACCTGCGTCAGGTACAACCATGCCAACCACCACCCCCACTCCTGCCACATCCCAGGAGACACCCAGGATCCCTGCCCCAACACCACAATGCAGCCAGGCTCGCCAGGAGGGACACGGTGTCCCGGGCACCCAGGAGGAGGCAGGCGACAACGCCAATGCCACCCCTCAGGGGTCCCGGAGACCCGATGTGCCCACAAGTGCAGGCCAGACGCAAGTGGGCAGGGGTGGTGGGAGTGGAGGACGGCGGAGGCGCGAGCCTGACCAGTTGGCTGGGGATCCGGTATTTTCCCATGTCCGTAACATCCTGGACTCATACCGGCAGGACACCACGGGCATGGCCCAGGTTGTGTCCGTCCTCGAGGGGATCAAGGTCCAGCAGGCCCAGCAACATGCGGAGCTAATAGCCTGTCTACAGGTACACCAACGGAGGATGGAGGACAGACAGGCTGAGCAAGTGACGGCGTCCCAGGGGATTCACGCTGAACTCCGTCGGATGGCCGACACCATGGCCGACCCTCCCTGTGCCAGAAGGCGGAGAACATCACCACCCACAGGGAGGGATCATGAGGAGGAGGAGGAAACATCCGACGGAGCATCCCAGACGTCGTCACGGCCTGCTGCTGAGGTTCCCCGCAGGAAGCCGGGTCGTCCACGGAAAGGACCGTGAGGGTGGCTGCTACATCACCATCTCCCAGGACACCTGGCCTGGCACCTGGCCCACTGGAGCAACAGCATCACAGCATCAAGAGACATTCTCTGCCACATGGCCCTGCTGGTCACTGGCTGACCAATGTTGACAAAGACTGTGGCATGGACTCTGAGGATTTCCAATGGCAAGGACACCAACTCCCCTACTGAACTTTGGATTCCCTAATCCCGGAAAGCCCCTCACTTTGTCCCCCCCCCCCCAATAATAAATCACACTATTAAGAGTAGATGCCTGCTGGTAGCATTATTACCTAACATGTGTCTTGTACAGTCTAAACATGCCTGAGTCATCTGTTCACTTCAACCATCCACACCCTGGGGCCTGAGTCTGGCACAGGACACATGGGTCACAGTTTATTAGGCAAGACAGACATGGAGCACCATACACACCCGTGATGGTCAGAACCAGCTGAGGGGGTGGCCGAACAACCGTGCTGACAGACACATTGAGTACAGCAACAGTCATGCGCAGAGGTCAGGGATCCTGGCCCGTGTCCTGGGGGGCACCCAGGTATGTGTAGACAGGTGGCAGAACCATGTCCTGCAAGCTTGAGTCCGGTGGATGCAGAGAATGGGGTCATGGACAACGTTGGATGCATGGGGATGGCACATGTCACAATACCCACACAGTCATGGACATCATGCACAATACACAGTCTCAGCACACACACACAGCTTGCATCTTGCCACTCGACACATTGACACATAGCCACAATCAGGGAATACCATGCCAGACATGCAGGATGCACCGTGCCAACACACCAGCATTGACTGAGAAGAGGCACCTTGGAGGCATAGGGACACCTTTAATAGTCATGTTTTTGGGATTGCAGAGGCAACTTGAAGTACACATGAACACATCATGTGGAGTAACATGTGGCTCCAACACTGGCACCCCCCTTCTGCAGCACAAATGCGTGATAGCCATGGAACTGGCACACAAGTGTCGGCTAACAGCTAAATACCCACAGCTGCTCACGGAGAGCCTGCCATACACCATACATCCGCTGATGTGGAAGTCCCACGCCATGTCAAGACAATGTTAACCGTATGTGTCCGAGGGCAGTGTCACACACATTGATGCCATCATCACAATCCACTATCCCATCACTGATGACTGACAACCAGGCAGCCCATCTATTCAGGTGTACCCAGCTGCATGTCGTGTCCCATGGGGATGCCACATGTCTGCAGAGGAACCAAACCCCGACCGGGGCAGTGTGCACACATCGTGAACAACTGCCACACCCAATACACCCCAGATGCATCCCTTACCCCATGGAGACTTCCAAACGTGTCCGTGCCTGTAACGCTGAGTCAGCCCACGATGTCATGTCCATGAGGAATAGCAGTGCCACAACAATGCAACCAGCAAACGGCATGCGCAGGTACCTGGGGAAGAGAGACACACAAGAAGTCAGCCACAAAAAGCACAGCCACTTGCATGTGCATGTACTCGACACATGTATGGATGACAACATGCTAGGTCACAATTATGACTGGGGAAATACTACCATCACTGCCACCATCACTCCAGTGACACACCCACACACACCTCTGACCCACGTGCCATACATGCAGGTGGAGACACACATCACAACGCATGCCACACGGGGACCAATGCGTGCACACTCAGACCCTGGTACTCACCACTAAGCAAAGAAGTCGCGTATGAGCCGAGTCCGGATGTCCTCTTGCGGCTCCACATCCTCCACATCACTAGCCCCATTGCCAAGCCCTTCGTCCTCCACGGGTGGATGGTCCTCGTCATGTTGATTCAGGATGAGTGGCACAGCTCTTTCAACTGCCATGTTGTGCAGCATGCAGCAGACCATGAAGATCTTGCAGACCTTCGCCGGGGCATAAGGGAGTGCACCGCCGGTCTTGTGGAGGCACCGGAATCGGCTCTTCAGCATGCCAAACGTCCTCTCTATCACTCGCCTTGTCCGGCCATGGGCAGTGTTATAGCGGAGCTGGGCCGGCGTGATGGGGTTGCGGAGAGGTGTCAGCAGCCAAGGCATGTTGGGATAGCCAGCGTCCCCTACATGGGAAGCACATGGACATCGTTAGAACTGGTGTAGCGGTCGTGCTGGTCGGCTATACAGAATACAGGACAGACAGACTGTACCCACCAACAACACATGCCCGTTCGTTGCGCAGCTGCATCATCATATCAGGCATCCCGCTACGCCTCATGATGTAGGCATCGTGTGCTGATCCTGGGAAACGAGCACAGACATGTGAAATCACCATATTGGACAGACACACCACAAGGGCATTGATGGAGTGGTAGTGCTTCCGATTGCGGTACGCCACCTCCCGTGCGTGTGGTGGTACCAAAGCAACATGTGTCCCATCTATGGACCCAATGACATGGGGCATCCCTCCCAGGGCATAGAATCCACGCTTGACCTCAGTCATCTGTTCAGGGGTTGGGAACTTGATGAAGTCATCCAGGTGAATCAACATGGCCTCCAAGAAATCATGCAGCACACCGCTGAACATGCTCTGGGACATGCCACCAACATGAGCTATGGTATTTTGGAAGGTACCCGTGGCAAGAAAATGTAGGGCAGCCATTACCTTCAGCTGGGGTGTCAGTGCCGTAGGATACCTGTGCTGCGGTTGCAGGTGTGGTGCCAGTCTCGCCGTCAGCTCCAGAATCAACGGTTGGGTGAAGCGGTAGAGCCGGATCCTGTCATTCTCCTGCATGGTGGCCAAGTCTGGAATTCTTCGGGCAACAGGAGGCGCTCTGCAGTAATTTGGAAGTGACAAGGAAGTGTGAGTGCACTACGAGAACAACTCATGTCTACTGAGCACATGTAAATCTGGCAATACACACATGCCACATGGGGAGTCAGGCATGTGCTACATGCCCAGGACACGTATGGATGCAAGGTGACACTCCTTCCAAGACCCAGCTACACACGGTGATTGAGAACCTCCCCATGCCACGCCATGGAAATAGCTGTGTCCCAGTGCAAGTGCACTGCCCGACGCAAGACAGGAGTGACATACACCCACACATCAGCAGAAGTGTGATGCCGATTGCAGAGACTGGTAGCGGAACACTTGAGCCACAGGTCACATGACATTACACTAGTCCAGCCCACACACCTTGCCATGAAGGTGCACATGTCATGACTCACCACACATTCCTTGTGAGTTTGCTGACATGGCCTTGTCGCGCTACTCCGTGTCCCATGCATACATGTGCACCTCACATCCGATAACACATGTGGCATGGTGTTGGGAACAGTGTGCAATGACAATCTACACACAGCCACATGTTGGTTGCTGCAACGGCTGCAGCTTTTGAGGGTGCTACAACATCAACCTGATGTAAATCCCGGACACATATATGGCATAGTCACATTGTGCACTGTGGGTAGTGACCAGTCATGTGTCATGACCCCTGTACCGGGCATCATGGGACACTTCCGTGTGTTGGTGTCCGTGCCATGCCAGTGACGCTCACCCCAAGTGCGCAGTCCCACATGCACACATGTCAAAGGAGTCAAGGGCATGCCTGGCACACATTGCACCCTCACACAGTACACATGTACACATCTCATCATACATCTGGTGCCTTCTCCACTCAGGAGGCATGTTCCACATCACAGCCTGTGACACCTGTGCCCCACACATGTAGTAATGCACAGACGATGCCTTGATGTCCATTCCTGGACAAGTATGTCCATCCATGGACAAGTATGTCCGCCCTATTCCTACATGTGTGTCGCCTATCACCACAGTGATGTGTAAAATCCGCCGTACTGCTGCTGAGAGGGCCTGTGCATGTTCCAAAATCACTGTGGGAGTGCTTGCGTATGTGTACCCATCGTGATGGCGAGCAAACAGGCATTTGTACGGTCCGTAGCACTACGGGTACGCATACGCGTGCAGACCCATAGTGATAGTGAGCGTAGATGCGTGTGTACGTTCCGTACCACTACGGGTACGCATACGCGTGCAGACCCATAGTGATAGTGAGCGTAGATGCGTGTGTACGTTCCGTACCACTACGGGTACGCATACGCGTGCAGACCCATAGTGATAGTGAGCGTAGATGCGTGTGTATGGCCCTATCACTATGGGTCTGCACGCGTATGCGTACCCGTAGTGGTACGGACCGTACACTCGCATGTACGCTCTCTATCACTATGGGTCTGCACGCGTATGCGTACCCGTAGTGCTACGGACTGTACACTCGCATGTACGCTCTCTATCACTATGGGTCTGCACGCGTATGCGTACCCGTAGTGCTACGGACCGTACACTCGCATGTACGCTCTCTATCACTATGGGTCTGCACGCGTATGCGTTCCCGTAGTGGTACGGACCGTACACTCGCATGTACGCTCTCTATCACTATGGGCCTGCACGCGTATGCGTACCCGTAGTGGTACGGACCGTACACTCGCATCTACGCTCACTATCACTACGAGTACGCATACGCATGCAGACCCATAGTGATAGAGAGCGTACATGCGAGTGTACGGTCCGTACCACTACGGGTACGCATACGCGTGCAGACCCATAGTGATAGTGAGCGTAGATGCGAGTGTACGGTCCGTACCACTACGGGTACGCATACGCGTGCAGACCCATAGTGATAGAGAGCGTACATGCGTGTGTACTGTCCGTAACACTACGGGTACGCATACGCGTGCATACCCATAGTGATGGAGAGCGTACATGCGTGTGTACGGTCCGTAACACTACGGGTACGCATACGCGTGCAGACCCATAGTGATAGAGAGCGTACATGCGTGTGTACGGTCCGTAACACTACGGGTACGCATACGCGTGCAGACCCATAGTGATGGAGAGCGTAGGCATGCATGTACGGGCCGTTGCCATGCATTTGGGGTGCCCTAGGGCCCACAAACGCACCGTACCTGTGTGTGATGCTCCAAATTACATAGGGGACACGTATTAAGGCCTACATGCATGCTGGTTGTCATGGAGACCAAGTTCAAAATTCGAAATTGTTCTGGAAGGTGCACAGCAGAAGTCAGTTGGAATTCTTCTACTTTGTTGCAATGTGTTTGTGGGGCTGACATCATGCAGGAGAATGAAACCGATAGAGAACCCACAGACTGCTAGCTTTGAAGGGATTGGTGGAAACATAGGATGCAAATGTGAGTGACCAATCACTCTGTACTCCTGTGCATGAGACTGGGCAGAAGGGCACATATAAGGCAGCCAGGTCCCATGAGGGAGCACTTGCCTGCACATCTTTGCATTCGTCGACCCAGCTGCTGCTACTGATTCCCTGGAACCATGTCAAGGGCTGTGGAGAGGACACAGCCATTCACCCTGGAGGAGAACATGGCTCTGCTGGATGTGATCCTCCCACAGTACTCCATGCTGTATGGGCGACCAGGGTATCAGGTGAGTGCATAGGCCACTGCCACAGACTGTCCCTATGTTGTGACTGTGACTCCTGCCATTGCGTCCAGGTGTAACACACATGCCATGTACTGTCGGGGGGTTCCCAGGGGGGGGGTGCCTGATGTCTCCCAGCAGTGCCCTGAGACAGGAGGGGTGGGGGCCTATCACTCCCAGCAGTGCCCTGAGACAGGAGGGGTGGGGGCCTATCACTCCCAGCAGTGCCCTGAGACAGGAGGGGTGGGGGCCTATCACTCCCAGCAGTGCCCTGAGACAGGAGGGGTGGGGGCCTATCACTCCCAGCAGTGCCCTGAGACAGGAGGGGTGTGTGCAGAGTCCTCCCAGGAGTGCCCTGAGACAGGAGGGGTGGGGGCCTATCACTCCCAGCAGTGCCCTGAGACAGGAGGGGTGGGGGCCTATCACTCCCAGCAGTGCCCTGAGACAGGAGGGGTGGGGGCCTATCACTCCCAGCAGTGCCCTGAGACAGGAGGGGTGTGTGCAGAGTCCTCCCAGCAGTGCCCTGAGACAGGAGGGGTGGGGGCCTATCACTCCCAGCAGTGCCCTGAGACAGGAGGGGTGGGGGCCTATCACTCCCAGCAGTGCCCTGAGACAGGAGGGGTGGGGGCCTATCACTCCCAGCAGTGCCCTGAGACAGGAGGGGTGTGTGCAGTGTCCTCCCAGCAGTGCCCTGAGACAGGAGGGGTGGGGGCCTATCACTCCCAGCAGTGCCCTGAGACAGGAGGGGTGTGTGCAGAGTCCTCCCAGCAGTGCCCTGAGACAGGAGGGGTGGGGGCCTATCACTCCCAGCAGTGCCCTGAGACAGGAGGGGTGGGGGCCTATCACTCCCAGCAGTGCCCTGAGACAGGAGGGGTGGGTGTGATGCACAGTGTGAGCCTTGATCATTGATTGTGACATTGCCATCATTCCACCTGTGTACCCACTGTGGCACATACTGCTTTTTCCCTCACCAGGGGATGATGTCCCTATGACAAAGGTGCAATGCGTTGGCTGCATGACATGCCTTGTTGTAACCAGCTAATTTGTACCCATATGTCTCTCTGTGACATGTGGCTGGTGTATTGATGTGGTGTCACTTGTTCCTCCTCACAGGTAGGCGCCACTGCCAAGGAGCAGATCTGGCTGACCGCCGTCAGTGCCGTGAGGGGTGTGGATGGTCGGAGGCGGAGCCTGCCCCAGGTGAGAAAACGCTGGCAGGATATCCGGTGCTGGACGCGGAGGATTGCACGGCTCCTGCTGGGGGACTCACCTGAGAGCCACAAGAACCGCGGCCGCCGCCGTCTGAGCCACCTCCACAGGCGTGTGCTGCCGGTGGTCTTTCCAGACCTGGAGAGGCGCTTACAGGCGATGCAGCAGCCGGAAGGGGGTAGGTACATGTGTGTTCGTTGTGTGTCACCGGCATTTGTAAGGGCACAGTAGCATGTATTCACTGGCAGGGTTTAAAGGTGCTGTGCAGATCCTGTTTGCCCCAGTATAGCGCTGTGCCCCTGCCACCCTTCCCCTCCTTGCAATGTGTTCCCTGGTCTGTGTGTAGTCACTCCTTCACAAGGTGATGTAGGCTGGCGCTTTGTCCACGAGAACAATGACTGTAGCATCATGTGTGGGGGTGGAGTGTAACAGGTTGTGGGACCTTGCCTGTGCACTGTCAAGTTCACTGCATGTGAGTTCCATGTCAGTTGGCACTGATGCTGACTCCAGACATGGGAGTTGGTCTCTCATGTGTCATGCCTTACAGCGCGCATGTCCTATGTGGTGGCCTGTGACATGATGTGCATGAGTGTGCGATACACATAGTGCAGGGATGGTGACGTGTGTTGCAGTCATTACCATTCAGTAGCATGTAGTTGCGTGCCCACTACTGTCCCCTGGGGCACCTTTTCCTCAGTGGTGTATGTGTCATCATACACGTGGACAATCTCAGTGTCTACAGCGTAGGTTGTGCTCTATGCCATTGTCCCCTGTCACCATGTATATAGACGTGCTATTTTGTACAGGTGTCCACTGTGCAGCCTGACCTGATTGTCCTTCTACATACTCACAGTTGCCAGTGCCTGTGTGTCTTGTTATACTCATCTGAGGATGGGCACTGGTACCTCATTATTTGTACAGGCGCACCTTGGCTGTTTGGCGTACACTCTTGCTTTTTGCCTGCCCCTGTGTGTATCAGCCAGACTATGAGATGTTGGTGCCACCTGTGTCTCAACAATTTGCCTCGTGTAGGGTCTTGTTGGTGCGGGCAATGCCTATGTGTCAAATCCTGATTTCTACTTGCTTGGTCTGGGCAGTGTGTGATGTGTCTGGACACACACGCAATGTGCAGTGACCGAGTCATGTTGGGCATGTTTTCAGCATTACCTATGCAGCATGTGTCTCAAGTTCATGGATATGGTCCCTGGTCATCGGTATTTTCGCCAACGCTGTGTGGTGCAGATGCAGTGCAGGATTGTCCCCAGGGCCTGGGTGCTATGTCAGACTCCGTTTCCTGTGTTTAGCTATTGTCTCATGCTCTCCATGGTATTTCAGTGGCATGGTGGCTCAACCAACTGTGTGTTTCATGCCCTACATCGGTACCTTGTTTAGTAGATGTTAGGGATCTTCCTTTTCAGGCTATGCAGTGTTACCTATGTCGATTGTACTCATGTGACTGATGTGTACAGCTGTCTGATTAATTTCTGTCTCTCCACCCTGCCCACAGCATCGTCGGGGGACACAGAGGGAGACATGGACACAGGCAAGGCGGAGGGACCGAGCACCAGTGCCAGCCGTGACATCGGGGCTGGCACATCGAGTGGGACAGAGGTGGAGGATAGTGCGGCCGAGGACCTGTCGACTGGCACGTCAGAATACGAAGCTGACAGGTCCGAGGAGGATGTCTCCGAGTGGGCGGAGGCTGCACCAGCAGCTGACAGCGGAACAACACCTCGCACCGCCCCCTCAGTTTCCACCAGCCGCCTCCCACTTGCTCGTGTCCCTTCCCAGCGTGCCCGGTCACAGCATGTCTCCTTCCTGCCAGGCACCGCACCCCCTGCCCCTGTCTCCACTGCTGCCGCCAATGCAGAGTCTGTGGACATCCAGCGGCAACTGCAGGTTGGTCAGGCTGCGATCCTTAATGTCCTCCATGCCCACGGCAAAACCCTCACCAACATCGAGGCTTTCTTGGAGGGCATTCATTCATCGCAGGCTGACCAACGCAACTTGCTGAGGTCCATCGACTCCACACTGACTGCAGCAGTGGGTCTCATGCAGCGCGACCTCCCCCCACCTACCCCTGCCCCATCCACACTTCCCACTCCCATGCCTGTCCCACGTACACCCAGACGTCGGCATGCACCCACATCAACGGACACGGGCACCACACCAGCAGGGAAGGTCCACCGCACTCCTCCTGACACGCACACACAGGGTGAGGTAGGCACACCCACTGGGTCGGGGGGCAAACGTGTGACACGCAGCCATAGTGGGAGTCCGCATTCCACCCAGTCCACTCCCTCCAAATCCCCTCCCCTCAGCTCTCCTGGCCACATCTCCCCCAAGGACTCCTTCATGGCCGCTCTGTCCCTGAGCCCCACAGTTACACCACCACGCAAGCGGTCAAGGAGGTCCCCGGTCAGGGTGGTTGAGTCTCCCCCCCTGTCTCCACCCTCCCCCGGTGGCGCTGCGACCCATCCCTCTGACCCCCTCCCCTCCTTGGGGCCTGAGGTCCCTTCGGGTGCAGGGGACTCCCTGGAGGACCTTGCAAAGGTGTGTAGTGCCATCCTGGCCTCCGCCTTTGGCACTGACCCACCCCCTGTGGTGGAGTCCTCCATCCCTGCACCCACAACGCCGCCCCTTTGCCCTGATGTCCCTGCGGTGCCTGTTGCTTCCCCCCCCCCTGATGCCCTCACCAGTGTGGAAGACGATGCCATTTGACTGTGCAGGCAAGGTAGGGGACACGCATCCCACTGTGTCCCCCATCCAGCTGAGAATCATTGACTGCCCTATGGGCTTTGTGAAGATTGAACTGCCTGTGATCCACGGACATTGTGCTCATGCTGAATAAAGCTTAATTTTGTTTTCATTATCACACTACTGCTATGCTGGTATTGGTGTTGGTGGGGCTGCTACATGGTTTTTGGTGGTGTGTAAGGGTTTGGGTGTGTGGGATATGTAGTAGTGTACTGCTCATTGGTGGGACCCTGGGATCTGTGTGCCATCACAAGGTGTTGGCTAACTTTCTTTGTTCATGTAAGCAGTTACTGCATGGTGCACTTGTCCCAGGGTGTATTCCTTCCTCTGTGTACCCAGCTTTCTTCCCTGCAGGGTGTTCCCAATGTTTAGCGCAGAGCTGTGTCTACATGAGCTGTGTGTGTGACGGAGCCCTTCTACTTTGGCCATGCATGCAGGGCCATGTCTCCACCTGCAACAATCGTGGCATCCTTGATGATCACTGTACTTGTGTGTGGAGTCTGTTGACATGAGTTCATGGGGACATGTTCCCTTGTAGCCAGTATGCATGTGGATAATTCTGGCCTCACACACATGTGTTACACCCCTCCTGTCTCAGGGCACTGGTGGGAGGACTCCACACCCACCCCTCCTGTCTCAGGGCACTGCTGGGAGGACTCTGCACACACCCCTCCTGTCTCAGGGCACTGCTGGGAGTGATAGGCACCCACCCCTCCTGTCTCAGGGCACTGCTGGGAGGACTCTGCACACACCCCTCCTGTCTCAGGGCACTGCTGGGAGTGATAGGCACCCACCCCTCCTGTCTCAGGGCACTGCTGGGAGGACTCTGCACACACCCCTCCTGTCTCAGGGCACTGCTGGGAGGACTCTGCACACACCCCTCCTGTCTCAGGGCACTGCTGGGAGTGATAGGCACCCACCCCTCCTGTCTCAGGGCACTGCTGGGAGGACTCTGCACACACCCCTCCTGTCTCAGGGCACTGCTGGGAGGACTCTGCACACACCCCTCCTGTCTCAGGGCACTGCTGGGAGTGATAGGCCCCCACCCCTCCTGTCTCAGGGCACTGCTGGGTGGACTCTGCACACACACCTCCGATTTCAGGATATGTACGCTTGGCACATACACGGTGGGGGTACGCTCAATGCATTCGAGGTGAGGGTACGAGTCTACTTACACTGGTGTGGTGGGGGTACGCTCCATGCATACGCGGGTGAGGGTACGGGTCGAACTTACACTGTTGGGGTGGGAGTACGCTCCGTACGTCCGCGGGTGGGGGTACGGGTCGTATTTACACTGTTGCGCTGGGGGGTACGCTCCTTGCATTCGCGGGTGGGGGTACGGGTCGTACTTACACTGTTGCGCTGGGGGGTACGCTCCTTGCATTCGCGGGTGGGGGTACGGGTCATACTTACACTGTTGCGCTGGGGGGTACGCTCCTTGCATTCGCGGGTGGGGGTACGGGTCGAACTTACACTGTTGAGGTGGGGGTACGCTCCGTACGTCCGCGGGTGGGGGTACGGGTCGTACTAACACTGTTGGCATGGGGGGTACGCTCCTTGCATACGCGGGTGGGGGTACGGGTCGTACTTACACTGTTGGGCTGGGGGGTACGCTCCTTGCATTCGCGGGTGGGGGTACGGGTCGAACTTACACTGTTGGGGTGGGGGTACGCTCCGTACGTCCGCGGGTGGGGGTACGGGTCGTACTTACACTGTTGCGCTGGGGGGTACGCTCCTTGCATTCGCGGGTGGGGGTACGGGTCGTACTTACACTGTTGCGCTGGGGGGTACGCTCCTTGCATTCGCGGGTGGGGGTACGGGTCGTACTTACACTGTTGCGCTGGGGGGTACGCTCCTTGCATTCGCGGGTGGGGGTACGGGTCGAACTTACACTGTTGGGGTGGGGGTACGCTCCGTACGTCCGCGGGTGGGGGTACGGGTCGTACTAACACTGTTGGCATGGGGGGTACGCTCCTTGCATACGCGGGTGGGGGTACGGGTCGTACTTACACTGTTGGGCTGGGGGGGTACGCTCCTTGCATTCGCGGGTGGGGGTACGGGTCGAACTTACACTGTTGGGGTGGGGGTACGCTCCGTACGTCCGCGGGTGGGGGTACGGGTCGTACTAACACTGTTGGCATGGGGGGTACGCTCCTTGCATACGCGGGTGGGGGTACGGGTCGTACTTACACTGTTGGGCTGGGGGGTACGCTCCTTGCATTCGCGGGTGGGGGTACGGGTCGAACTTACACTGTTGGGGTGGGGGTACGCTCCGTACGTCCGCGGGTGGGGGTACGGGTCGTACTTACACTGTTGCGCTGGGGGGTACGCTCCTTGCATTCGCGGGTGGGGGTACGGGTCGTACTTACACTGTTGCGCTGGGGGGTACGCTCCTTGCATTCGCGGGTGGGGGTACGGGTCGTACTTACACTGTTGCGCTGGGGGGTACGCTCCTTGCATTCGCGGGTGGGGGTACGGGTCGAACTTACACTGTTGGGGTGGGGGTACGCTCCGTACGTCCGCGGGTGGGGGTACGGGTCGTACTAACACTGTTGGCATGGGGGGTACGCTCCTTGCATACGCGGGTGGGGGTACGGGTCGTACTTACAATGTTGGGCTGGGGGGTACGCTCCTTGCATAAGGGGTGGGGGTAGGGTCCGTACATATCCGTCCCCACGCTATGTGATGTTTGTGCGGCCCGTACCCAGGCCTTTGCCACGTGGGTGCGATCCGTCCCGCCATTGTTGGGGTGACGTGTGTGGGCGTGGTCCGACTCGTACCCACGCTCTTCAGGCGTGGGTACGGGATGTACCTGTCTGGTTGTGTTGCCGGTTCGCGTGGTGACGGACTTCCGTTGTGGCGGGCGCTGGCTTATCAGGACACGCCCCCACCCCATCGTGGTGACCAGGGCATGGGAGTCAGGTATGTCCAGGCCATGTGTGGTGTGTGACTTATGTGGTTGTTTTGTGGCCTGCCCTGGTCGTGCCACCCCCACCCCACCCCACTTTCCCCCCTCCCTTAGTTATTCTGACCTTCTGCGGCGTCTGCGTCGTAACCTGTAGAGGAGGTGTACTGCTATGAGGGCAGGGATGACTCGTAGGTTCGGGTCCATGTCTGTCCGTCGCGTACTGGTACTCCTTGCTCGCGTCGTCCTGTCGCGTACGGGTCCTCCTTGATCGCGTCGTCCTGTCGCGTACGGGTCCTCCTTGGTGGCGTCGTCCTGTGTGTCGGTCACGTACTGGTCCTCCTTGTTCGCGTCGTCGTCTGTCCGTCGCGTACTGGTGGTCCTTGTTCGCGTCGTCCTGATTTCCCGGCAGTTTTTGGCTGCCGCAAAATATTCACCGTGCGGGGTGACGTCGGTGCGAATCGTGATTCCTGGGTCGTGAATGGCTGGCTGCGAGCGTCCCGACGTCAGGTCGGCGCTTTCCCGGATCGCATTGGTAGGTGTTTTTTTGTTCGGTCGGGCTATTTTACGATTCGTACGGTAATGGTGTACCCGTGCGAATCGTAATTCCTTGTTTGTGAAAATTGACGACCGGGTACGCGTCGGGCGGAGATTGTGCTCCGTCCGACGGTTCGTACCCGGTTTTTGCAGGATCGTGATCGGCACCTTAGTGTTTGTGATCATCCTGTTACTCACTGCTGACTCTGTGAATATTCTTGCAGAATTAATGTCTCAAATTGCTGTTTTACTTATTATATATTTTAACTTCTTTTTATATATACTTTTATGGCCTTTGTTACTGAAATGAAGTTATTTGAATTGAAAGATTAGACCATTCTGCAATCATTTGTTTCAGATATAGTCTTAGGGCCTCATTTCTGACTCAAAGAGAGAGAGTCAATTCTCCAAAAAGCAACAGTAGTCCCTTGTTCAATGGAAATGGTGCAGATAAACTCTTGATGCACTTGATGAGGAGGACAGAATAGTTATTGGGGCTTCTCAATGAGATCAGCAAAATCTTGATGTTGAACCAGAAGGCCTTGAAGGAGCTTGATTGTACTTGGAGCTGCTGCAAGGTTTTTGGCAATCTCTTTGGGGGTCCAGTCATCCTCAGTAGAATACCAAAATTTGAGATAAAAACAGGAGGATAGGAAATTGTTTGGGTCTCCCAGTTAATGTGCGGGTTTTGACGATTCAGTCATGGAACTCTTAAGACAACATCATAGTTGGGGAAAGCAATAGGATCAAAAGAAATGGTTTATGGTGTTTCCCAAACGTCATTCTTAAGGGTGCCACCATCTCTTTGACCAGTCCAGAAACCAAAGGTTCCAGCTGCAGTCTCAACTTGCTTAGTAGTCTATTTGTGAATCTACACAATGTTTTTTTCTGAAACCCAATCTTCATCCAGGTATAAACCACTGGCCTCACTGTCCAGGTGTGCCAAAATATTTTCTTTCTTCCCATTAAGAAACTCAAACTGTACAGGCAGGAGAAAAATGCAAAGCTTGCAACTCTCCAGACATTCCAACGGAAGAGGCTTGAGATGTTTTCATCCTTTCACAAGTGACAGGACAGGGCATTTCCCCGAGGGCTTCTCAGGGCGAACCATGTGGGAATGAACCAGATGCTCTCGTGATCTACAATACATACATAACCCATACTTACGCCAAGGCTCTCATTCAGAATAAGTTGGAAAAATCGTGATGCAGAAATATTGACAGCAAGAATATCGTGGTCAGGAATTTCGACTTGGAGGTAAGAATGATAGTTTTTGAAAAAATCGAAAACATTAATATCGTCTGCAAAAATATAGTTGTTTAAAATGTCGATGTTTTGGTAGTGTTATTATAGTATGTATTTTAAAAGTATATAAACTATTCTTTTGTATAAGTATAGCTTTTGTTTTTTAATATATGTGTTACATTTTTTGTAGTTATTAATTTTATTTTAATTACATTTCGCGTTTTTTCATTCTGTAGCGGGTTGTGGGTTTATAGGGGAATAGGGTGGGAAGTAAATTAATTAGTATTTATTTAATTTATATTTTATAGTGTTAATTGTGGGAATTAATTTAAAATTAATTATTTATTAATTGCTTGTTAATTATTATTAATTAATTAATTAGTTATTAATTATGTTAATTGTGTTACTTTTTCAAAAGTGGGTGGTGGTGTTGATAGGGGAAGTAATTTATTTATAATTAATAAATAAATATTTGTTAATTAATTATTAAAATTTAAATATGGCAATTGTGTAATTAATTTAAGATGTGAGTTGTGGGATTTATAGTGGTAAAGGGTGGGAAGTAAATTATTTTACATTAATTAATAAGTTGTTTATAATTTATATTAATTTATTAATGTAAAATCAGTTATGGAAATTGTCTAATGATTTATAGGTGCGGGTTGTGGTGTATATTGGAGTAGAGGGTGGGAAGTCATTTATGTTTATTTAATTAATAATTAGTTGATCAGTAATATTAATTCATCAATTCAAAAATATTTATGGTAATTGTTTTTTTTTTGTGTGTGTTTTGGTTTTATGGGGGTAACGTTTGGGGAGTAAATTAATTTTTATCTGTTTTAATTTGTTTTTAATTAATAATATTTCTTTAATTGATAATTAATTATGTTAATTATGAAGGTACATTTTCTTTTTTAATTTAGATGTGTGTAGTGAATTGTGTGGTGTTATAGGGTAGGAAATAAAAAAGATTAAATGTATATAATAATTAATGTTTTTGAATATAAGTAATTTCTAATAAAAATAGTTGTATGTAAATTATTTTTAATGTAAAAAAGTAATCTTTCTACGTATTTGTTCGATCTTTTTAACATTATAATATATGTCTATCTTTTGTAAATTTTTAATATTTTTAAATATTTTTTTTTTTTTTTTTTTAAATCTTTTGTGTTGTAGTTGATATTTTGTTTGTTTTTAATTTTGTGCTGACTCCAATGGGAATATTAATTTTAACCCCTCTGCTATCCAACACTTACCCTACTGTTGCACCAACTGGAGTAGGAATAGTAAGTTTTACCTCTCCGCAAACAACGCTTTCCCTACTGTTGCACTCACTGGAGTGGGAATAGTAATTTTTACCCCTCCACTAGCCAACATTTTCCCTACTGTTGCACTCACTGGAGTGGGAATAAAATATTTTACCCCTCCTCTAGCCAACATTTTCCCTACTTTCACATTCGCTGGAGTGGGAATAGCAGTTTTTACCCCTCCGCTATCCAACATTTTCCCTACTGTTTCACTCACTGGAGTGGGAATAGTAATTTTTAACCCGCTACTGTCCAACACTTTCCCTAATGTGGCACTCACTGGAGTGAGAATATACATTTTTACCCCTCAGCTATCCAACACTTTCCCTACTGTTGCACTCACTGGAGTGGAAATAGTAATTTTTACCCCTGCGCTATCCAACACTTTCCCTACTGTTGCACTCACTGGGGTGGGAATAATAATTTTTACCCCTCCCCTAACCAACGCCTTCCCTACTGTTGCACTCACTGGAGTGGGAATAGTAATTTTTACCCCTCCACTGTCCAACACTTTCCCTACTTTTGCAATAAGTGAAGCGGGAATAGTATTTTCCCCCTTTGGTATCCAACACTTGAGTGCAAAATTTAAGTTTAAAGACTATTAAATATTTCAATTTATAATATAATGTTTTTTTGAATAGTTTTTATAAGTGTATGTATATATATATATATATTTGTAAATGTTTCTATATTCATAACATTTAAAAATAAATTTATATTAATAGTTTAATTGTTTTAAAGTAAATATATATATATATATTACATTTTATATATGCAAGTTTAATTTTGTTTATTAAATGAATTTCTTATATTTGTTATAATGTATATTAAATCCAAATATTTTATTTTAAGTTCATTTTATTATTTAATAAGTTTAACATTATTTTTTATATATACAAAAAATTCGATATTTTGTACATCGATATTTTTTACAACGATATTTTCCCCTCGATATTTTTATACTTACCATTATAAATATAGGATGGTGATATTTTTTAAATCGATATTTATGACTCAATATTTGTGTATAGGGATATTTTGGGCGTTGATATTCTATCAGTGAAACAATTTGTTATGTTCACTGAAAAGCGTGGAGTATCCAGAGAGATTATTAGAACGTCAGAGGCCCTTGTAGCAAAATCTTGTTATAGAGCTAGATTCTCATTGCAGTTGTAGCTCTTGCATCTGTTGCTGAACAATCTGGACTAAGGCCTGGACCTGATCAAACTCAGCTGCCTTGGCAATGGCTTGAGCTCGATCCATAGTTTCAGAAACAGGACCAGATTTGGGGCGTCACAAACTGACAGGGGACTGACACCTAACTAGGGTCCTCTGGATGATGGTAGCTTGGGAAGCCATTGTTTTAAGGGTCTTGGTCTGCCAGAGGTTAGGGTTACTCCTTCCAATGACTACTATACTGCCAACTCTTAGTGAGAACCTGAGCAGATAGTGCTGCCAAAACTTAGTGGGAAGCTAAGCAGATGTTGTCTTCCAGAGGGAGCCCCAAATGGAGAATAGAAGGCAAAAAACGTCCAGGTGGCAGAAAGGCTCCAGGTGGGATGAATGGAGACAACCAAGAGTAAGACTAAACACAGCAGGAGAACGCATGAGGACATGTTGCAGCAGCAAGGAACAGGAACAACTTAAGACTGACTAACCCAGGAATTCCCTGACGAAAAGGTCAGCAACAAGACTGACATAGCTTTGTGATGCAAGGATTAAAGGAATGTGTTCCTTTTATACCCTTAAAACAGAAAACAGCCTCAAAGTCAGAGATGCCACCATGTTGGAATGGGAAAATCTCATAGACAATAACAGTTTTGCAGCCATCTTGGATTGGGCAATATATTCATCCAAGGACTTCTCATTAGAGGATACTGGTAAGCGGGAGGATTTGGGAAAATTGAAGCACTTCTACCAGGAGCCTCCCACAGAGTGAAGAGCAAGGGTGTGGAGACTGTACTACCGGTCCATGGCCAGCCATTGCTCCCCCGGCACTGCTCTTGCTCAGGAAGCTTTACATCCCACCAGCCCAAGACTAACTTGGGGGCTGCGATTGGGCTGTTGCGACACAGACACAAAAAGACTTGCCAGACATAGACCCATGTGCTATTACTGTACGTGGGAGAAGCTAATCAACAGGCGCCTAACCAACTGTCTCAACGCAGCCCAACTCCTCAGCACCACAAAATCTGGCTTCAGACCTCACCACAGCATGGAAACAAAACACATTGCTGCAACAGACTACATCTGACTGGAAGAAACCAATTAGTCAGCCTACCCTTCTTCTGCTCCGATGCCCGCAACCTCATCTGTGGAGTACCACAAGGATCATCTCCTAACCCATACTGTCTTTAACACATACATGATCCATTTCCAAACATAATTTGCCCCATGAGACAAATGTCTAATTGTGTGCTTATAACACTCAGTTGATACTCTTCCTCTCAGACAAAATTTGCAACACTCCCAACCAAGTTTGTGGTCTGCATGACGGATTTTGCTGTCTGGATGAAGACCAACTCTCTCAAACTGAACACCATCAAAGACAAAAGCCATGATTTTCTTAAAGAACTCACCGCTGCAGGCCGGATTAACTCAGATCCAGTTCTCCCCACCACCCATGCCAAGAACCTCTGGATTCTCATTGACAGCCAACACAAAATGACTGCCTAAGTTAATGATGTCATGGCCTCCTACTTCACATCCTGAAGATATGAAGGAAAATCTTTCAATGGCTCCCTACCAGCATATACATAACCATCACCCAGATCTTTGTCACAAGCAATCTGGACTACAGGAACAGTCTTTTATGCCTGTATCAGCAAACAACTCAACAGGCAACTCTGAATCATTCAGTATTTGACAACCAGGATCACACACCATGCCATCCACACACATAACTCTGCACCTCAGGGAGCTCCACTGGCTTGCAAAACAAACTCCGCACATACACAATTATAGCCCTCCAGAACATGGGTCCAGTTTACCTCAACCACTGAATCTCATTCCACAAACCGACTAGGCACCTTAACTCTGCCGAACTTCTACGCACACATATTCTATGCATATGCAGAATGAAGTCCAGCAGTTGGTTCTTTTCCTACATTGCTTCTACAACCTGGAATGACCTGCTGTTACACATTAGAGCCACCTCTTATATTCATGATTTCCACAAGAATCTGAAGGCACGGTTCTTCATATTTCTCCACACACCAGCCGTACGTGTCACAATTTTCTCTCTGCATTCTCGTGCCTACCACCAGTGGGCTGAATTGTGGGGCTCTCTAGTGTTGTAATAAGCTTACAGTCCCTCCCCTTCATGCATATACTGACTTCCAGTCATTTGGATTCTACTTATAAATTGTCATCCATCCCATGCCGGGTTTTGTGAAAGCCAGCCTGCTCATGCTTGAAGCCAGCCTGTTCATTTTTGACACTCCTGTACCTAGAATTCCCCGCTCACTGCTTAGTCTCCACCCCTGCAGGCCAAGGATGGGTGGAGGAATTCAGCTCACCTGTGGCTGGCTGCTGTTAGCCTGCTCACACCTGATGCATGTGATTACTGTGAGCTCTTTTATGCCCCAGCTCCCTTCAGTCCAGTGTTGGTCAGTGTAGCGGTGTTCCAGTGAGACCAATCCTTGTTTCCTGAGCTTTTGCTATTCCTTCATTCCTGAGTTATAGCTATTCCATGTGCCTGAATTAGCACTGCCTGCAGTGCTACCTTGTTTCCTGAGTTTCTGAGCTATAGTTATTCTTTGTTCCTGGGTGTCAGCTATTTCTTGTTCCTGATTTGCACTGCTTGCAGTGCTCTCTTGACTCCTTGTCTCCTGAGCTGTAGCTATTTCCTGTTTCCTTTAACTACCTTGACTTCTGAAGCTTTAGTAATTCTCTGTTCCTGAACAAACACTGCCTGCAGTGCTACCTTGACTCCCGAGCTTTCGTAATTCCCTGTTCCTAAACCAGCACTGCCTTCAGTCTTACCTTGACTCCCGAGCTTTAGTAATTCCCTGTTCCTGAATTAGCACTGCCTTTAGTGCTACCTTGACTCCCGAGCCTTAGCTCAAATCTTGTTCCTGCCCCAGCACTGCCTTCAATGCTACTTTGCTTTCTTGATTCCTGAACCTGCACTATTCTAGTATACCCTTGTAGCCTCCCCTTCTGTATACCGTTTTCCAGTCCCTGCCTTTCTTCCCATTTCCTTGGTTCCAGTTCCTAGTTTGCTGTCTCTCTATTCCTGCTGTCTTTCTACTAATTACCTTGTATGTTTGTTACTTGCTTTCTGTCAAGTGTGTCCCGTGATTTCCTTCCTTTCCTATTAAGCACTCCTCCTTGCTAGCTCCTTGCCTATCATGCTTGTGTTTAGTTCTACCCCCTTGCTGTTTCTGCCTTGCATATTCTAGTCTGATCGCCAGGATCCATGGGTACTACTGATAACCTACGTGGTGTTTCTTGTTCACTGTGAGTATTGTCTTTGAGTTACATTTATAACATCACCATAGGTATCAGCGCCACAGAACCTGCCTTTGCATGCATATCCTATATGAGAAAATTTGCAGTCAGTATCTGTAACAGCAATTGTGGGTGAGGAACTTAACTGAGCTTCAGTCTTACCGTGTGGAGCTCCCAAGTGCTTTAACCCACATTCCCTGTATTGTTAATGTTGTTGTAATATATATATGTCTTGCATATCCATCCTCTGTGTGTAGTTTTTCTGAATGCTAAATCACCTCTGAGGACTTGTCCTTTCTGAGCCTTAACTCTCTTTTTAAGTTTTAAAGAAGATTTTATTGAAGTTCATTTACAACATACTATCAACAAAGCATAGTATTAAAACTCATCTCAAGTAGAAAAATAGAACGTCATAATTAAGAGAGAGAAATAAAAGACAGGGGAAAGAGATAGAAAAGAGAAAGGTAGAAGGCATCATCAAATAGAGCAAAAACAATTGCAGTAGAAATGTAATCATTGCCATACAAAATTATACACAAGTCTAAAGAAGTGCATCAGACGTACAAAAACTCTTCCAATAAAGATATACACAATAGCTATAAGTTAAACAATAAAAATATGTACATGAAACCATTAGGAATGTTATCATGGGGGTTTGGGAACTTCTTCTGTACACGGGTTATGTAGGGGTAGGAGTCGAGCAGACACATCTAAGAAATCTGTGATGGGGAGCCATAATAAATCACGTTTAATGGCAAGTGTAATGGGGTAAACATAGGCTCTATCAAGTCTGTGATGATAACAAACTCCATACCACCAAGCCTGAAAGGAAACATTCGAGGTATCCTTCCAAGATTTAGTGATTTGCTGAAACGCTACAGCCAGAAGTAAATCAATAATGGACGTATTAGCGGTAGAAGAGGACCATATGTCTGAAAGACTACCTAAAAAGATATGTGAAAGTGTAAGAGGGAAAGAGGTGGAAAAAATCCTATTGATCTGAGCCCACACATCAGACCAAAATTTATGAATCTTCGGACAATTAAATAACATGTGCTTAAGATCCGCCCCTGACGCTGAGCAAGACCAGCAAGAGGAGGGGATGGAAGGATCAATTGTATGCAATTTGACAGGAGTAACCAAAAGTCTGTTGTATATAAAAAATAACGTTTGAGTCGTATTCGCTGCTCTAGAGGTTTTCCTTATCTTAGTCCAGACCCTTTGCCACAGTGAGACAGAAAAAGTGTCCTCTACATCTGACTCCCAGTCTATTTCTGTTTTAGATTTATCGCGAGTGCTAGTAGTATCTCTTAATTTTGCATATATCTGGGAAGCAGAAGAAGAAGCAGTAAACAAGGGAGAGAGAGAGGGGAAAAATTAGTGTGAGTGATGGAATCAGAAAGAACATTATACCTGTTTTGCAAAACCTCACGTAAAAGCTCATACTTGGATGCATGTGATACATGCAAAGAAAAGCGAGATTGAAGGATAGAGAAGGGAATACAAGTGCCTTCAACAAACAATTGATGAGTCCAATGTATACCAAGGTTATACTAATCCCTCCAAAAAAGCATCCTATTTCGAAGTTTAATAAGAGGATTATACCACAAGGGAGATTGTAAAAAACGCGAACGGTCATCTAAACCATTTAGTAAGAGAGGAGAAAAAGTTTTCCGAGAATTTTTAAGAATAGGGAGAGAAAATTTATTGGGAATATGGGACAACGATACAAATTCTTCAAAGGTAAAAGGATGAAAAAAAGATGATTCAATCTCAACCCACAAAGGCTTTGAAAGGGCATCGGATACCTGCCCGGATAATAAGGGGATAGAATGTTTAAGGAAAAATGAGGAATGATAAGAGGCAAAATCCGGAAAATTAACTCCACCCAACTGCTTAGGGCATTTAAGTTTTGCAAAGGACATTCTAGCCTTTTTATGTTGCCATAGGAATTTAGACAGCATAGAATAGATATTCTTATAACAAGACTTAGGGATATTAACTGGAAGGTTAGAAAGGTAAAACAAAATAATGGGAACTAACATCATTTTAATCGAGTCCAGTCTTCCCCACCAGGATAAAAACAAGGGATGCCAATGAGTCGTAGAGTCCTGTAACAATCTTTGTAGGTTTTTAAGATTAAGTGCTACAGTGTCTTTAATAGAGGATTTGAACCATAGGCCTAAATATTTTATCTTAACCGGACTCCAATGAAAAGAAGAAGTCAAAAAGTCTGCATGAAAACAAAATTTATTCAGGGGGAGAATTTCACACTTATCAACATTAAGTTTATAACCTGAGACTTCCGCAAAATTAGATACTTCCGATAAAAAGGATGGAATAGAGGACTGTGGATTGGAAATAAATAAGAGAATATCGTCTGCATAGGCAGAAAGTTTCAAATACTTATCCCCATATGGGAAACCAGTAATATCTGTATTCATACGAATTTTTATCAAGAATGGTTCTAGCGCCAAAATGAAAAGAAGAGGAGAAAGAGGACAACCTTGTCGGACACCCCTGAAGAGAGGAAACGAAGAGGAGACGAGACCATTGGCCAAGATAAAGGACCTAGGAAAAGAATATAGCAAAGAGACATAAGCAAGAAATGTCTGGCCAAAACCAAACCAAACAAGAACTGCAAGCATAAATTGCCAATTAACCCTATCAAATGCTTTTTCAGCATCTAACGCAACAGCGGCTAAAGAATGCTGATAGGAATGGGATTTACTCAGCACATTAAAAAAGAGGCGAGTGTTGTCAGAAAGGTGACGACCTTTAATGAAACCACATTGTTCCTTACCAATTATGCTAGGTAAAATTTTATCAAGGCGGAGCGCAAGAATTTTTGCAAAGATTTTATAATCCAAATTGATCAAAGAGATGGGCCTATAATTTTTGCATAAAGTATGGTCTTTATTGTCCTTAGGTAGGAGACAAATTAAGGCCTCTTGAAAAGACCCTTCAGATTTTTTGGACGATATAAAAAATGAAAATAGTCGATGAAGTTTGGGAACAAGCAAATTAGCAAAATGTAAATAGAATTCTATTGTAAAGCCATCTGGCCCAGGAGCCTTACCCTTTTTGATTATTCGAATGGACTCTAAAATATCCTTAGGACCTATATCTGCCTCCAATGGGGCAAAGTCAGTGTCTGGAAAGGAAGGAGGAGGAATGGAAGATAAGTAACGATCAATATCTGTTAACAGAGGAGGAGATTCCGGAGTATACAGAGTTTGATAAAAATTAGTGAATTCTGCCAGAATATCTTCATCGTTGTGAAGAATGAGATTCGATGAGGAGACAATAGACTCAATTTTTGTGCGTTCTTGCTTAACTTTAAGATACTTGGCAAGAAGATTGCCTGCCTTATTTTGCGCACAATAATATTTGGCACTGGATTTAAGTAGGATTAGGTTAGCAGATTCCGTGGAGAGTTTATTAAAGGAGAGTTTGGCCTTGAGAAGCTTATCTAAATCAGACTGAGACTTAGTTAAATAATAAGAATGTTCTAATTGCTTAATTTGTGTATTAATTGACTGTAAGGAATGGGATGCATTACGCCTTTTATGGGAAACAAACGAGATAATGAAATCTCTAGATGCAGCTTTAAAAGTATCCCATAGTACCTGAGGGGATATCAGGGGAGACTCATTTTCAGTAAAAAATAGGGATGAGAAGTCAAGGAAGGCTGGGGTAAATTTGGGATCTAATAGGAGAGAATTATTAAATCTCCATCTCCTGGTACCTTTTATGGGGGGAAGCAGATCGAGGCATAAGGAAACTGGAGCATGATCAGAAATTAAAATGGAACCTATTTCAGATCGGATAATGTGTTGGATCAAGGCTTTGGAAACAAAAATGTAGTCAATCCGGGACTGTGAAGAATGGGGTGGTGAGTAATATGTATATTCACGAAGTGTAGGATGGCAGAGTCTCCAAGAATCAACAAGGGAGCGTTGGGATATAGTGGATGTAAATTGAGTATGCATGGAGGATGGTGAGAAACGTGAATGTGATTTGCGGTCTAAAAGGGGGTCCATAACCATATTGCAATCTCCTCCTAAAATAAGATAATCATCAGAGGATTGCATCAACGAGACTAATATCTGGGGCCAAAATGATTTATCATGTGTAGAGGGAGCATACAAATTAAAAATAGTTAGAGGGACTTTATCAATTAACACAGATACAATGACCCATCTACCATCAGAATCATTGGCTTGACTTATAAGTTTGATATTTAACCGCTTATGACAGAGAATTGCAACACCATTGGGTTTCCCTGAACCAGGAGAAGCAAATACATGACCTACCCAGTTACGGCGTAATTTGGTAACTTCAACTTCTTGTATATGGATTTCTTGTAACAGCACAATATCTCCCTTTAAGTTTGCTAAATGAGACAAAACTCGTTGCCGCTTAATGGGAGAACCCAAACCCTTAACATTCCAAGTAAATATATTTAACGACATCTAAATATATAACTCATAACAAAAATAACTCTTGTGTAAAAGACAATCAAGTAAATGAATACTCAGACAATCATCATATAAAAATTGGAGAGAAATAACATTAGCACTAGAAGAAAAATGAGAAGATGCAGCACAGAAGATTGAGGTAAGAAAATGAATGGAGAATAAGAAAATGTAAGTAGAAAGAGATAAGAAAAAACGAGAGAGAATTAGAGATAAGAGAAGCAATAAACACCAGGAACATAACTGAAAATGAGATAAAAAGAAAACTAGCAAAGCAGGAGGAGAAAAAGAAGTAATAAAGAGGATTAGAACAAGAAACAGAGAAACAACAACAGCAATATGTGTAATGTAACGGTAAGAAAAGAGGAGAGAAAAAAGGGAAATGGAAAAAGGAGAAAATGAGAAAGAAGCAGTAAGAGAATAAACAATACAAAATAACACCGTTGTGTGAGGAGAAAAACAAAGAACCAAAAGACATGGTAGAAAAACCCAATATAATATATCATAAAGACATACCACAGATAAACATTGAGGATGGGGAGGGTGAAGCCACATAGGAAAAGGCAGCATACCAAGACGGACAACTCCAAGACTGACGAAGGTACGAAGGACGACGACCTCCAGGGACAATGAATAAGGGAGGAGGAAGGGAGCCAATAATATATCTACAAAGGAAGCAAAGAAGAAAAAATGTTAACCACCAAAGTTATATACGGGACATAGAGAAGAAAGTGCAAAAACTTAAGCATAACACAGAGGAACACAACAGAGGACAATACGTTGGCCGGAATTACGATCGAGACATGTCCATAGATTCATCTCTACATGTGTCCAAAAAATGCTGAAGAAGTGCAGGGTCTTCATAATTAGTTGTTTTGTTTTGATACGTGACCTTGAACAAACATGGATGAAACAACCCATAACGAGCATTCAAATTACGGAGAGCAGGCCTCATGTCCAAAAATTTCTTCCGACGATCTGCCGTGGCTTTAGAATAGTCTTGGGCAAAAAACAAATTAGAGCCGTTCCAAAGAATCTTTCCTTTCTGCTTGGCAGCCTGTAGGACTCTAAGTAGGTCGGTATATTCCAAAAAATATAAAATAACACCTCTAGGCTTCCCATGAGAGGACGAAGGAGAGGACGAAGCAGAAGAGCCCAGGATGTGACCCAGGCGGTGAGCTCGCTGGATGTTGAGAGGAGGTGTGGCAGGAAAACCAAGAAGTTTTGGCAAAAAAGAGCGGAAAAATAGCAAGGGGTCAGGACCTTCAATTCCTTCCGCAAGACCATAAATGCGTAGATTATTGCGCCTATTCCTGTTTTCCAAATTCTCCACCTGTTGTGTCAGATGCATAATCTCCCTTCGCATAACAGGAATGTGATATGTAGCAGCTTGAATAGATTCAACATGAATTTCCAGAGCATCAACTCTCTTCTCAGTATTTGACCAATTATCCTCAAGTTGTTGGAGGCGAAAATTAGTCTCTGTCATGTATGGCTTAAGAGAGCGAATTTCGTCCAACAAAAGTTCCATTGAAAGTGTAGGTGAAACATTAGGAGGAGAAGGAGGATTGATTTTTGTTCTTTTACCCGAAGATGAAGAAGAGGCAGAGGGAATCTTAGAGAGTGACTTATTACTGGAGCATGAAGGAACGGAAGCCAGAGGCGCAGAATTAGCAATTTCAGAGCCGGGCTCCTCCACAGACTCCTGCAACACACTGTAAGGATTAGGGTCCGCCATGGACGAAGACTTGGGCTGCTGGGCGCCACCACGGCTAGTGCGAGGCATTGCCATTCAATTCCAGAGATGGAACACCAAGAAATGTGGGTAAAATAGCTTGCTTTTAAAAAATTAGCCAATGAGGTGGAAGCGAGTAACCTACTACATTAATATACCGAAAGCCAAAGTCAGTAATTTTACACCACGACGTCAGGAAGACATAGAAGCCAAGATGCAAACAATTGAGGCCATAGAACGCTCACCGTCAGTCACATAAATAAGTGGATGTGAGGAAAATCTTCAAGGACGAAACGCGGGAAACCGGAACATCCAAAATGGCGGCCGCGGCGTTCACGGATCCGCGATAGACGCAGGAAACAAAAGGCAGCCGATTCCGCTATCATTTAGGAATCATTGACATCCCAATCAATGCAGGTAGGAGTCCGGAGCATGTTCCCACAACCTGGGGAGTTCGCCATGAAGGAAGGAAGCCCTGGGGGAAGTCGAACGCACTACTCCGTCACGGAGCTCCGGTAGGCAGCGGCCATTTCCTTCGGCGTTCAAGCCACGCCCCCGAGCCTTAACTCTCTTATTCTCTTGTACAGAGCTTCCTCTTAGGATTCCCTTCTCCTTTGACTCGCTGTGTGATCTTGGACAGCTCTGTACCCAGTATTCTGCCTACTTTGTCTTCCCTATTATTATTCTAATTCACAAGAGCAACCCTTATGTCCCTGTGAACCGGGTAAGTACGAAGTACGAAAAACAATATTCACAAGGAACTCATTTGTAAATGTTGATCTGTCATATTGCAGTTTTATTAGGTTATATATATTTTTTTGATATCCATGTGTGTGATTGATTCAAAAGTAACCATTGATGTTGCATATGACAGATCAACATTTACAAATGAGTTCCTTGTGAATATTGTTTTTTGTACTTCGTACTTTGTCTTCCCTGGCACCACTCACTGCCAGAGTCCCCGATACATGCCAGTGTCCTGGACTAAGTCCTAACAGTAGTCTAGGCCAGATTGCACCTCCTTTCAGCGCCAGGACACACTACCGGGTGATATGTGCATTACAAATACACACAACATAACATAACATAAAGGTAAAATATCAGCCCATTTTCTAGACTGCTTGTAATGAGGGCCCTGTACTTCCATTGCCTACAGTTAACATGCCACCTACAGGACTTCTCAGATTGCTCCCTACTTCTGACAAGATTGGTATATCATGAGCATCAAGGACAAATCTCGCATTATTCAGATTTCAAACAAGGATTTCACAGAAAACTAAAGAAATAATGAACAATTGCTAAAATGGTGATGACCACAGTTCCCACTGCTAAAATGTGTACAAATGTGTTAACAATGGCTGCAACTGAAAAGAGGATGCAATGCAAAGTCCAAAGAGCAGGCACACATCTGGAATTCAGAATGTAGAGTTAGCCTGGGTTATCCTGCTCATGTATTCACTGTTGTAACCTTAATTTCCGCCTAATGTATTCATTCATACCCCAGTGCTCAATTAATGTTCAAAAGGTCTTTACCTTTTAGTGGTAAATGTACCATTCGCTTCACAATGTTTGCTCCACTGACTCTGCAGAGACACGAAAGCCGGCTAAATTAAGCATTTTACACAGCCTGCTCATTAAATGTTTTTGTTTTCTAATTCTGGCGTCTCATTTTGACTTCTATTATTATCGGTGAGCTGTGAACTTCCTGGTAATGGACTCCCAGGGGAGAGGAGCAGTCCCCGACCACCAGACGCGCGTGCCTATCTGCTCCCGCGCGCCGAGCACAAAGCATGACAAGGTTTCACTCATGTTTCAAAGGCCTCTTTCTCTTCAGAGCCATTTGTTATTGTCTCAGCCATCGCAACTTTAGAAAAGGAAAGTTAATTAAATATGGAACAAGACCGAGCAACATCTTTTAAACCATCATGTCGTTAGAAGGGGATCCCTCAGAGAGATGCTTAAAAAGGGATCGAGAACAATGACTGTTCAATCAGATATTTATGGGCATGGTTATGTAAACACACACTTTATTGTCTATGTATATTTAATATAATTATCAATTTTGTCGCTCACTCCCCAGAGACCCGAGAAACCGCTGAGTTCCTTTGAAAATGTCAGCAGAAAAGAGAATTATGGCGCAAGTGTATTTTCATAAATTATATCACAATGTCTTGTGGAAAAAAAGGCCCTCCATCATAGCAAGGATGCCTTGCAACAGCTGAATAGCACCCGCAAAACAGAGAAGACAATAGATTCTGGACACATTGCAGAACACAGCTTGCTTCGAGTAACATGGAGCTGCTGAGTTCAACCACGCACAATGCGCCTGGGCATCACTGCATCAGAGATAGACGAGGGCTTAAAACTGTGGGGTGTTCGGTTTTGTTATTTACTGGAGAGGCAGAGATGCAATTTAGGTGAGTGGTCTGTTTTGTACGTGTAATTTTCAGTTCATTTGTGAGACAACACAGAAGGCAACCGAGTTAGGCTGTGAATCTTTGCCATCGGCTCTACATTGAAATATTCTAACAGCCGGTAGCAAATAGACACGCTTTGTTTTGCTGAGAGAACATATTTAACTGCAAAAGGTCACCATTTATTTAAAGCTCAGGATAGGTAGGTCAGAGTGAAATCTGAATAACTTTACTGCATGCTCCATATGTGCCGTCAGTTACAAGACTACAAGTTGGAGAAATTCATTGCTCTCCACACTTTATATCATTGTTACAGGTGACCGTGTAAGATATACATTAAAGAAGACTGGATTTTGAGGTCATGAGGTTTAAGAAAACAATTCATACGATTGTCTGTAGGATTGGTTAAAAAACCCCAGTTTTTTTTTATTTTCTATGTAGAACAAACTGGCTTATTTAAGATTCATTAAAGGTCAACACGTGCTTCACAACACAGGTCACTTCATCATGGCCAGATTTAAAACAATAATTAGTCACAATTTAATTGCAGACCGGAAATATGCAACAAAAGAAAAAGGAGTAAAAATATGGGTACGCTAAGGGCCCAATGCCGATCTCACTAGGAAGGGCTCCGAATGGGATCCGTAGCGTTTGAGTCCGTTTCGGAGCCCATATTTCCAACCGAATATTCCCCCATTCCGGACAATCAAGTATGATGCTAGTATCCCGTACCCGCCGAGCTAATCGTCTCCGACTCCGAATCTGTCCGTCCGACTCGTCCGGAGTGGAATCGTACCGCGCAATGGAGCCAGATTCCAAACGAGCGAGTACAATGCATGATTCGGACAGCTGTATCGACTCGGTCTCAGCAGGACGAAGCAGCTGTCGGAATTGGACTTCGGGGGGCCAGAGAAGGCCCCCTCCACCCGGAGCCCTCCGAATCGGTCACAGGGGTGTGCATGGGTCCCCCCGATCCAAGCATGCACAGTGTGATAGGCAACATGGGGTGCCCACCATGGTGTGTACGCTTTTCCCCACCTACCCATTTTTTGCTATGGGAGCCTGTGTATGTATTCAAGCTCCCATAGAGTGCTATGGGAATCCGAGCGAACCAAGTCTGTAACCATGCGGTTGTATCGTATTCGCTCGGTCGGATTTGACAGGGCGTTTCGCAAGGAAAGCCCTCCGGATCCCATTCGTACGGAGGGCTTTCATAGAAAGATCAGAATCAGGCTCTAAGAAGTCAAAAGATGGAATAGAATTTTCTTTTAACTTTGCAAAACACAATTAGTTAAGAATAAACACAATGTTTATACAAACAACTTAATTATATTAAAGTAATTAATAGTGAAGAGGAACAAAAGTGTGAACAACCTAAAGAAATCCTCAAAGTTAAATATGTGAGTTCAGAAAGGAATCAAGCTCTCAAAAAGGTGTGTGAAACAGAGATATTAAAGGAGAACAGTTATTTAAAAAACATACAGGGAAAAATAAATATATTCTCTATTTATGCAAGAGTGATCAGATGATATTTCAAAGTAGAAAATATGGGATGAATTATTCATATGGACAAACAGGTGTGTAAATGCAAAAACACTGTGATTAATATCTATTTGAACATATGTCATGTATAATCCTAAAGGACTGTACTGAGAAGTAACATACTTAATAAACAAATGTTTTTATTTGTTGATAATTAATGTAGAACTCTGTAGCACAATGGCAGTCAGAAGAAGTAACTACCATACGGCATGGTATGTCCACAGGAGAACAGAAATATCACAAAAGGAATTAACCCTAAATAATAAAAAGACTCCCAGTATAATCTACAATGAAAGCTGTAAAATATCCAACTAAAAAACTGAGATAAGCTATTTTTAAGGAATCCGAAAGGTGTTGACACTAAAAAACTCCAAACATTTGTCTCTCGTATTAGAACATGGTGGCTGCCTGAAGAAGCTAAAGAAACCACAGGTGGACAACATATTTTGAAATTAATTCTTTGTATCGGTTTCTTTAAGACAACTTGTGATATCATGCTGGAAAATGTAATTCACGGGTGTTGTATCTCAGGTTAAAGAGTCCTGAATACTCCTAATTATTATTTCATTAAATCAACTACGTGAGGACAACAAAAAAAAATTTTCTGTATGAAAGTGGTGTATTATCATTGAAGAGAGAAATGTTAAAGACACCAATTGTTGAAACATGCGCATGCTGAAGCTGAATGATTTCGAGAGTACATTCAGTAACAATTAGAGACAATGGGGCATATTTACAAGCCCATAATGCAACCGGAGCGTAACTTTTTCTGACACTCGGGTGGCGCTGCGCCATTCCCCATATTTACAAGATGGCGCTAAGCCACTTAGCGTGGGCGTGCAAATATGCCCACTTCCTCTGCAGTCTGCTGTGGCAAAGGGGCGAGCAATGGGAGTTGCTGTTGACATTCCATCGCAACACCCATTGGTTTTTGATGCTGCCCCAGATTTACAAGGCTGGGGCAGCGCCAGAATCTAAGGCAGGTAATACCTGGTCTTAGAATGGCAATACGAGGAGAAAGTACTCATTTTTCCTCGTTTCTTGCTCTTTCTATGTGTGCTGCAGAATTCTTTTGATGTGTGCTGCATTCTGCAGCACACATTGAAAGAGCACATCACCATTATTGATTGTTTATGTGCAGAAAGATGTCTCTTCCTGCACATAAACCATTGTCCTTGCAGTGCAGGCACCCTTGCAACATGATGCAAGGGTGCCTGTACCGAGCAGCTTTTTTAGCGCCAAAGCTAGGGGAAATGCGAAATGCTGGGGTACACTGTGTTTTTGTGAATACGGAGCATCCCTTTGTTTCTGAAAATGTCCAAGCGCGGAATTGCCAAATTTGACGTAACACAGCACGCCTGCATTTTCTTGTATATATCCCCCAATGTATCAATGAGCTTTTCTCCTGTTAAAGCGACTCAATAAGGTTCTTTGTGACAAATAATAAAGTCAAATTAAATCAAGACACCAATTGTTAAAGCGTTCAACTTCTTACTGTACCTATACATTTTTCCTCTATGTTTTTTTGCTTATTTCCAGTTGATTACTCAATGATCTGCAATTGTGTTTAGTTATTGTTAAAAATCTGCAAATTGTTTTCTTAAATTTTATGACCTCAAAATCCATTCTTCTTTTTTGTGCATTCCCAGCAAGTTTAGAGGGATTGATCCCACATTTGTTTGAGGTTTAGTGTCATACCTTTTTAAAGAACCTCACTAGCCCTTGTCTTTAGTGAACCGAGATATACATTAACATAAAGGCAAAATGTTTTGGTTTTAATTGTTTTTTGTTTTTCTTATCACTTTTTAAAAACTATGGGGCTCATTACGATGGCGGAAGGCCCGCCACGGCAGCCGGTCGGTGGCAGGCCTTCCACCATCGTACTGCTCTTTTACCCCAACATATTATGACGGCAGGGGGAATTGAGTATGCATGGCGGTCGTAATGACTGTCCACCATGGTTCTGAGAGGCGGTCTTTTTCCGATCTCCGACCGCCTGTGGGAACAGAAACGTAGCCCAACATTGTGGCGGTGCCTTGCAGGCACCGCCATAGGGATTATGACATCCCTTTCCTCGATTTGTTTTGCAGCGGATAAACAGCAGCAAAACGAATGGCGGAAATGGATTTGGGGGGCCGTAGCGGGCCCTACTTAATCCCTGGGACCGGGTCAAGGGCACTGGGGGGGCACCTATGGTGCCCCCTTCATATCCCTGCACCATGTGGCAGGCACCGCATGGTGCCTACCACGTAGTGCAGGGATATGCAAGTGCCTTTATTTTTGCATTTGCGGTGGGGGCTGTTGAACGCATCCCAGCCACAATGCAAAATATAGGTGATGCGACCGCCATGGTGGCGGTCGCGTTTTAATTCGGATTGTGGGGAGACCGCCTCATGGGCGGCCGGTCCCAAATCCAAAACGATCCGTCCGTTCGCCATCGTAATGAGCCCCTATGTTCCTAACTCCCATTGAAACTAGCGGTAATATAATTGTATTTTGTTTGCTTGATTTCAATGTGCTGACAGTAAAGTCGTCTTTTTATTGTTATATTTAAGGGATTGGCCTTGCACTTGTCAATGTGTGTGTGCTTGTTTGTTGATGCAGCATGTATAGTTCATCAATAGTAATAAGAGAGCTAATCCTCCTGATCCTTCTTTCCTACGTCTTCATTCCTTCAATTTTTCAAGATGAATGGGATTGAGGGGTACTGTGTGGGAGATTGTGTTGGAGAAGGGGGAATCTCTGAGTGTGGACCGTATCCCTGCACCGAATCTCAGCTATTCTGAGTTTTCTCCACAGAATGGGAAATGATTGGGAAATTATTGCATAGTTACTGGGTCCTTTACATTGTGGTTTCCCTGACTCCAGGGAGAACACTTTTGCCATCCCCTACCTTTTTTGAACAAACAGAGAAGTGCTAGCAGGAGGGCTGGTGGGTGTTGGGAGGTTGTAGTGGTAGGGGACAGTGGTGCAAGGCAGAGTTGGGCCAGTCTGAGAGTGCACTGTATGCTCCCCCCAGACTGCTATAGGGGGTGGGTGGGGGTAGGCAATGCTTCTGCCCTCAGTCTCTGCACCTACATCATCTGAAAGGCTACGGTGTCTCCGGTTTTGCCATTATTGGGTAGGGAGTTTGTGGAACCCATAATTCTAGGGCTGTAGACACTTGGAATTGAGAGTTGTGTCATTTCATTTGGATTTATCACTCCGGGTGAAATACTACAACCTGTAATGAGGGCCATAGTCTTTGACACAAGAAAGTGAATCAATTATTGTTGCCCTTAATATCTTATGGAATGCATCAATAGCAAATTCCCTTTCCCTTTAAGATACAGAGATCTGTCATGAATAATTATGGAAACCAAACTTCGGGACAGATTTACTAAGAATTTACGGAATGCAGTGCAGCAAGGCAAGTTGTTGTGCTGCTTTGTATGAATGAGAGGAAGCTAAATAGTATTATATTTACATAGATATGGCACTCTTCAGCTCTCTCCTTGTGCTGGCCTACTTGTTGCTGCCTAGTGTTAATGCAGGTACCCTTGCATCATGCTGCAAGGGTGCCTGCATAATGGGCAGGATTGTTTTTGTGCACAAAGGAATACCTTCCAGAACACCAACAATCCAAAGAGACGTTCTCCTCTATCAACTAGTTGCATAAAAAGAAGTAAAGAAGAGAAATAAACATGTTTCTCCTTGTTACGCCTCTTTGTGGTAGATATACAGTTTTCATAAAAATTCCAGCTCTAAAAACGTTAATACACCTGGAATTGTGTGCCTTTGTTCCACCCATGGAAGCTTAACACTAAGAAATGCAATATAAGGCAGCGCAAGCCGCTACGTTGCATTTCATTGCTTACAAAGCCCCACAAGAGCATGCAAATCAAGCCTTGCGTGGCTTTATAAATCCCAAATAAGCCTTTGCGATGCCCTCTCTCACCTTGAGTGATGCAAGGGGGCCACAAAGGCTTACTAAATATGGGCCTTCTTTTGTAAAACTCATAATAAAAGAGCTAAACAGTATACTTTAGGACAACAAAAAGCATTTAAAGCATGTTCATGGATGATCTGTACAAAAGCAAGATTTTCTGTGCATTACACATTTGTACTATTAAGCGTCCTTTTTAGTGGCCAATTTCTAAATTTCTAGTTAGTGGAATTCGAGCTAAAGGTATGCTTACGTGATTTGGTAGAAGGCCTGCTAAAACTAAGCTCTAAAACCTGTCACAGTAAATAGCTTCTGAAAATCAGCCATGCTTGCATTTTGGTGGAAAGTTAAGCGCAAGTCTCTTCTTCAAAAGAGAAAAGAAAACTTTCAGGGAAATATTTTCACTGAAATTAATAATAACCCACACTTGTAGCACTTAAAGAAGAACTTTATAAGGTTCAAACATGGATGGGATATTGAAATTGATGAATTTGCATTGTGAAAATATCAAGTTTCCAAATACTGATCAGGACCAAGCTCAGAGGTTGATCTAGTAAAAGAAAACCATAATATGGGAAATGACCCCCTCAAGTAATTTCTACTTATACCTAATTTCAAGGATCTGGAGAACTTAGGGATTGGTGCCTGGGATCAGATGCTTCTGACTTGGTTAAGCTGGTTGTGTAATGGATTCAATTGATACACATTGTTCATGCTATGGTGTGGGTACAAAAATTCATCTATAATCTAAAATGAAGATTTTCTCCACAGATCTCTTCATTTGTACATAGTATTCAAGTGTTAGTTTGTAAAAATAGACAAAGCCATGAAGCAGGTTTTCTAAACATATATTTATATATATATCCTAAATAGTATAAAAGGGTACCTTTCATAAATACCCCTTTTCGACAACCTGGATTTTCTGCTCTGGAAGTGACATCATCTTTTTTCCACTGGATCTGGAAGCAACATTACTCATGGAGCTAGGTTGGGTAGTCCAGGACAATGAGTGACCTCACAAATGGACCCTGACCCAAAGGTGACAACACCCAACGACTCTGATCTAAAAGTGATGGCTCCTAAAGATGCTGAGCCCGAAGTAACATCACCCTCAGGCCTCTGACCTGGAAGTGACCTTACCCACTCCAGCTCTCCCAGAAATTGCCTTACCTACCCTCAACAGGGTTTTGGTTCACTGTAGGACCCTGAAGCAGAAATGAGGTTACCAAAAGACCATTGACTTGGAAGTCATGTTATACACGGACCCCAGAACCAAAAAGGAGGTCACCCATTACTACTTCGCACCCCAGAAGTTACCTCCCCTCTGGAACCCAGCCTAAGACCTAAATAAGAAGTGGCATCATATGTGACCTCAAAATTCAGTGAATAAGGGTTAACAAGTCATTAGCCTTTCCCGCCATACAATGCACAGAAAGTGACTTAGAATGACATAACCCCCCTAACATGTTTTTAAAAGAAGTCCCTGACAGTGCTGGTCATGGTTATTGAACTGGGCAAAACTGCATTTATGAAAGGCCTATTATGATTAGCAGGTCTGACTAATCAATGCTTGAAAGAAAAAGGAAAGTGAAAATGTTCAATGTGTTAGTGCTTGCATTTACAAAGCTACAGAGCATGTGTCTGGTCTGAAAAGTTCAAATGTATGACTAAATTCACATAGATGTATGTGTATTTGTGTTTATGCGAGTGTGTGTTATTCTTTCAACCTTTTTTTTTTGGTAACATATTTTATAAAAATAGTCTTTCAAACCAGGTCTTTCATCAAGCCCTCTTCGTCCGTTAGTCTGTTCTGTTGCCATTCATTATTTAATTCTGCCTACCACAGCTCACACCAAAGCCAGTGGATCAGCCCACTTGAGTCACTTCCTCCGTGAGGGAGGTCATTCTGCCGAAGCACAATTTCAAACACACACACACACACACAACCATAGTCCCTTTCAGTGCCAGGATCTTGTGGGCAAGTGTTGGCTTTGTTGAATAAAAATATACATTTTTTTACTTTTTAAAAGTTTTCTGTGGGTGAGGTATGCTTTCCAGAAACTGTTACCAGCTCCTTGCCCCTGCTTTCAATGGCCATGTTCTAATATGTTTTTTTGCCCATTTGAAAATGTCACTTGCATGCACATACATGTACATAGTCAACCATGGATTTTTTTTTTAAAGATTTTACAGGGCCATCCATCAATGTATTTGTATAACTTTATTACAACAGCATTTACATAAAAATGACCTGTACAAGCACATTTGTTTGAAAACATGAGCTCCATTAAAAAAAAAAAATCTTTAAGAATTTTTCAAAAACATTAAAAAAAACTCAGAGGCTGATTATGATGGCAGCGAGACCACCACCGTCAGGCTGTTGGTGGCGGTCTCACCGCCATCGGAACCACCTTCACCGCCCGCCACATTAGGATGGCAGGTGGTGTGACGGATGGCAGTCGGAAATGCTGGCTGCCACACATCTGACGGGCTCCTTGAGCCTGCCGGTGCGGCTGAGGGTCTCACACTCTCTGAAATGGTGGCGGTGACTACCAGGCAATGCCGTAGCGATTACGATGTCCCTTCCCACCAGCCTTTTCATGGTGGTTCACCCACCATGGAAAGGCTGGCGGAAAGAGACATTGGGGGCCTGTAGCGGGCCTCTTTCCCCCCTGGCCCTCCGATGTGGGCACGGTGTCCCTGCACCGTGTGGCAGGCACCACACGGTGCCTGCCACGTAGTGCAGGGATATGTCAAGTGACCCCTTTTTGTTTTGCGGCAGCACCCGCCGCTATACAAATGTTAGGCATTGCGACCGTCATGGTGGCTGTCGCATCATAATGCCTTTGTTGGGACCGCCGACAGTCTGTGGGGTGGCCCTGATTTCCAATAGGGTGGGGGGGCAGACGTAATTCTGCCCGCCATCGTAATCAGCCCCTCAGTTATTTGCGAAACCAATAGGTTTGTTGTCAACCCCAGACCTATTGGCTTTGCCACTGTTTGTTTAGATGTGTGTACCCTCTCAAGTGATTTGCCGCACTCTATAAATGTTTGATTGAATGTGTGTGCATGTGTGTGTGCATGTGTGTGTTGCTCTGCATTTGTCATAAGGCTGCACATGGGTGCGCATTTGCATGACTTAGCAGGAAATGCTAAAATCATTAAACAGGTCATGCAATAAAGAGAGAAAAATGCAATCACAATTTCACCTTCACTTTACAAATCGCCTCAAACATGCTAAAAAATGAAAGTGTCACATGTTCCCTGAGTTATCTTGAAAGAAGCTGCTTTGTAAACGCTCTCTTACCTAAAAAGGCTTAAAGCCACACCAGCATTTGAAATTCTGGTGCCACAGGAAAAGACAGTGAGGGAAAGCTAGTGGTGGCTGGACATGGGAGGAGCACAATTGACTCAGTCAGGCAGCAGATAACAATATCATTATTGATCTTTAATACACATTTTGTTACTATTGGCCAGTAGTATTTGTTTTATGTGTAGTCATGCGGAATCTGTAAAAGAATAAGTACCAACCCCCTATATTTTCCCGAAGCCCATTACGAGAGTCACTGAATGTTATGGCTGCAAATACCAAGGCTCGTTAGTCATGATTTCATCTCATACCTCTTTAATCCACCTCCCTACTACATTTCCTGCCCCTTTTTTCACTCTTTTTTTAATGAAAGTTTTGGATAAATTTGTAGTTCTACAGACTTACCCGTGGTGTAGTTTATGGGAAAACAATTACTTTACTATTTATTTATTGTTATTAGTTTTTTCTGCATTTAAATCTGCTTCCTTGAAAGACAGGAATCTCAAAGTCCATGGACATCCCCGCAGAACATACGTCCCACTCATCTGGCATATAAAAGCACAGCAGTCAGGAACTGGTGAATACATTTTAATTGAAAAACAAACAGCATGTTTGACAGCCTCTAAATACATTAAAGTCATGGACCTCACCTTTTCACAGCAGCTGATCGAGACTGCCCCCCCCCAACTGCATGCTTATTCACCGATATTTCCTTTCTATGGAATTGGGAGGCGGAGGTCCAAAGGGTGCATCGGTTTCCTCTGATGCTTAAGAAGAGGCCACGCCGAGATGAGAAACCAACAGCTATTCTTATATTTTTGGGCAATTTTCTCCTCCGTCAATCCATATTTGAAAAGGCCAGACCCGATGCAAGGAGGGTGGCAGCGGGACACTCTTTTTTCGCCCGGCCTGACTTTTGTCACGCCACTGTGGAGAGGAGATGGTGGCTTCGTCTGTTAATTAAGCCATTCCAAAAGCTAGGATGTTAAGTTTTTCTAATGAACCCAGCTAGACTTAAGGTTACATGCAAGGGCTCAAATTGAGTATTTTCATCTGAGATTCAGGCCCAGGAGTACTTACAGGAGCTTTCTAAGAAATGAGTTATGCACAAGACTTGTAAATGCCTACAAATAAGCTGCTGATGATCTGTTTTCGTTTTTCTTTTTTCTGTTGGTTGTTTTCTCTTCATATTTTTATTTTTTTTGGTAGGAGGCGGCTGGGGGTGCAACGTCATGCAGGAGGCATCACAAGGGTCCATGGACCTTTTTGCCTTTTTGAAGGGGGTGGAGAAGGGGGTGTGGGGGGTGGCGGTAGAAACCAAAGGGAGGCAGGGAGGAAATTTTGCATGGGGAGCATTGAGTATTTTAGTATGGTATTTTTCTCCATGGTGTTGCTATATGTGCGGAAATTGTTGTTTATTCTGTAATAAGGACAATTAGAATTGCATCCATCAATATATGTGGGCTAAATGGTCCCCAAAAAAGAAGGAGAATTAGCCTTGATGTTAAATTTCTGAAGGCAGATATACTATGCCTACAATAAACTCATATCGAAGGTTGTAGGAAAGGGGTCTTAGAGCTGGCTGGCTACCAACTTATTGCTAATACAACACAAGAAACTCGGACTAAAGGGGTGGCGATACTGGCCAGAAAGGGAATGGGTAGTTTTCCATGCTCACTCATAGATAAAATGGGAAGAAGGGCGATTGCGCAACTCTGCATTGATAACAAAATGCTCACCCTTTGATCAGTGTATGGCTCAATGCTGGATGACCCTGCACTTTTTGATTGGTTGAAGGTGGAGCTTGTGGGGTGGCCTCTTCCTTTGATCTTATGCGGGGATTTGAACATTAATATGAGCTGCCAGGTCGCTACATGTAGAGAAATGTATCAAGGTCATAAGCCCAGAGTTTTTAAATCATTGGCACAACTTAAGTCATTGCATGGGTTAGTGGATGTATGGGCGGCAAAAAAGGAGCTGGAACCTGGCTTTACGTATTTTTCAGCACCTCATAAAATGCACGCAAGATTGGATTACTTTTTAGTGTCACATGAGCTCTTAATCGATTGTATGATAAGCACATTTCCCAAAGTCATGTCAGACCACAACCCCTTGTTGATTGAATTAGATATTGGGTGACAACCCTTACAGATATGGTGGACATTTAATAGGGCTCTATTAGAGGAAGAGGGGTATATACAGCAACTGGGGTATTGGATCCCAAGGTTCATCAAAGAGAATCTAGGAAGCACTAATCTAGGTATAGTTTGGGATACATGTGGCTGGCGCAAAAAAAGGCTAAAATCCTCCTACAGACTTTGTATGAGGATTTGGTTAAGGCAGAAGACGAGCTGATTACCTACTAATTGTAGGGGGTGAATCGGAGGTGGCTCAATCAAAGATTATTGTTGCCAGATCTGCCATTACTGAGTTATCTCTCAAAAAATCGGTTGGTAAATATATGGCCTGGAGGAGTAGGGTCTATGAGACTAGTGAGAGAGTGGGTCATATGCTGGCTATACATACTAGGGAAAAATCGGTACAAACCTGTGTCAGGGAAATTAGAGCTCCTGCTGGTGGCATCGTTAGTGAGCCGGTGCTATCCTAGCTGCATTTCAAAAATGTTATCAAAGATTATATACGGAAGATATCCAGGTCGGGGACCAAGAAATTGTGTATTGTTTAAAGGGGCAAATCCTGGGTCAGTTATCTAATGAGGAGAGAGACAGCCTAGATGAGCCAATAACATTAGATGAAGTAACCGAAGCTATAGATTCTCTCCCATTAGGGAAAGCCGCGGGCACTGATTTAATTCCAGGGGAATTTTATAAAAAGTTTAAGACTCAGCTATCGGCACTAATGTTGGAGGTATTCCATAGAGCACAATTAGATTTGGATGCCCCTGTTTCCTGGGATACTGCTAATATTATAGTTTTTCTTAAAAAAGGCAACCCAGCTATGGAATTGGGATCGTATCGGCCAATCATGCTGGTGAAAAGCGACATTAAAATCTATTCGAAAATTTTAGCAAAAAGATTAGCCACAGTTATCACAAAGTTAGTTTCCCCTTTCCAGCATGGGTTTGTACCAGGAAGGGGTATGACTGAGCACATTCGTCGCATAATCACGCTTTTTGATTATACAAAGGTGTCAGGAGACCCTATGGCTGCAATTTTACTTGATGCTGAAAAAGCATTTGATAGGGTTTCCTGGCCCTTTTTATGGTCAATTATGGAAAGGAAAGGTCTGGGCAAGGGCTTCATCAGAGCCATTAGATGTATGTATCAGGCACCTGTGTCTAGGATAGCCTTGATGTCTGCTACATCCGATTCAATCAAGGTCACCAGTGGTACACGACAAGGGTGCCCTTGTCCCCCGTTATTATTTGCACTATACATAGATCCTTTTATTAGCAAAATTGTTAAGAATAACAAGATACAGGCGGTGAAACAAAGCTACTAGCCTATGCAGATGATCTCGCTATCATAACAGCTAATCCATCGGAGGCCATCAAGGAGGTATAAATGGAAACCAAATATTTTGGTACAATCTCAGGATACTTTCTTAATAGGAATAAGACCATGATTGTGAAAAACCCCAGCGCAGACTTGAATGATACACAAATAGTGGGAAATGCCAGATATCTAGGGGTGGAGATTTAGTCTAATGTGGATGAATCGTACAAATTAACCTGGAGCCTGTGATTCATAAGACCAAAGCTGATTTTAACAGAATGAACTGCCTTCACCTTACACTCCTAGGAAGGTGCAATGTTATTAAGATGTTATTTTTGCCCAGAATTCTATATTTTTGTAGATCTATCCCTGTGAGACAGGGGGGGGGGGTGGTCCATTCCCGACCTACAGATTTACTACTGGGCTGTAACTTTACAACATATGACTGAATTGCTGGGAAAAGAGAGTTTAGTAACAGAGGAAACACTCTATACCTCAATATACCGGTTAGTATTAGGGGCGGAGGCCCATGGGTGTCTTATGCGACATATTGATTTTGCGTACTTTAAAAGAGTGAGATTTAAGACTCTGTTGGGAGCATTCAAAATATGGATGGCAGTAAGGATAAAACTTAAAATGAATAGGATACACAGATATACCCCTCTGGCGGATAATTATTTACTGCCGGAAATTTGTTCGAGACGGATATATGAAAACGTGGATGGATACGTTTATCAGACATATTGGTGACCTTATGGTGGATAACACAATACACTCGTTTGATAAAATCAAGAGGAAATTTGGGGTCGGAAACAACCATTTCTTTACATTTTTACAAGTCAGGGACTACCTATCTAAGAAAGTAATCAGGGGTCACAAAGTTCCCCTACTGGAGCTGGCTCTTGGGGCTTCAGCACCAATTTCAAAATTTTGTAAACTACTTAGTAATTTAATGGAGGATGATCTCTCAAAACATACTGATCGCTGGCAGGATCTGGCACAAGCAGGGGTAGGGGAATCGCGAGGATTCTCTACTACTGAGCCAGACTGCATTTTTCTCTGCTAACTTACAAGTGCAATGTTTTAAAACTTGGCTGAATCTATATATTACCCCAGCGCGGATCTTTAAATGGGGTGGCACCACTGGCACACAATGTTCTCGCTGCAGCTGCCATGCCGCAGATAGTGTTCATATGTTTGCAACCCGCCCCAAAATATCAGATCTGGTTGGTCAAGTGGGCAATTATATCAAACAAATGCTGGGGTTTGAGGTGGATCTCACGCCGCACGTTATTGTGCTAGGAGTTAGCAATCAAGTGATGACAGACCCAAATCGGGTTTTGCTCTTCGTTGTGATGGCAGTGTTTAGGCTATGTTTGGCTACTTTCTGGTTAGATAAAGAAACTCCCTCAGTCTATTGTTGGTTGGGGAAACTGCTAGCCACTGATCGCTGGGAGAAAGCGATATATGCACGATCTGGTTTATAAGCCAAGAAAGGGGGGCATGAAATTTGGGCACCAATAACCAACTGGGTCAACGAGCCCACAGCTTGATGTAACTAATGTATGCTAGTTGAGCTACTAAAGAAAGGTGTTTAATTGTTTAAGTGTTTATTATGATTATAATCTAAATTTCACGGTTTAGAGCACACATAGGTGTAACCCAAATCAGTTCTCTTTGGTTTCGTTGAGAGGGCGGGGGGTGGGTCAGAGGGCTAGGGGGGACTTAGCTTTGTAGGAAGGGAGGGTTTTAAGACAAATAATTGACACCCTTCTGATACGTACTGAACTGTTAATTGCATGAGTTGTATTTTCATTGTATGCTTAATGTATGTGTTGGATGTCTAAAATAAAGATATATATATATAAAAAAAGAGATAGCAGTTGCAGGAGCAAGCTATATAGACAGAACCGTCCCTGCTGTCAACTGTGTGACAATGTATCACAGTGGAAAAATGAGCCAATGGTGTCATTGTCTAATCCAGTATTAGAAGTTGTAGCTTTGACTCAACTAGGGCTCGTGAAGTACATTTTCCCATTTTTGGGTTATGGGCACCGGATATACAATGTTGAATCACTTACAATGAGCAGCTGTTTCAGGACATCAAAAGCCACTTGGTCATTGTGGCAACTGCCATCCTCAAGTTAGATTGGGACATAATTAGATGAGAGGACTTCGGGGCACCTTGATAAAGACAGCAAGCCTTTCTTTTGGATGTGTATTCATGTGTATGCATGCAGTAACATTCTACTTCTCGTTTTGTAGGAGAAGCACCAATTTCAACCACAATTGCAGAGGGATAACATATCCAAGGTGTAAAATCCATTTTCCTATAAAAAAACATATAGATGTTACATGATCAAAAACACTTCTACCAAAACTGGAAATTCTAATGTGCTTGTTATATAATAAATTCAAGAACATGTTGTACGAGAGTCTAATAACACCTTTGATCTCCATGTAATATCTGATAAACAATTGAAGCCTGTAGGCAGAAAAGAAGTTTAAAATAGTTCTTATAAAAAATGTACGGGTGACACAATGTTAGCCCACAGTTCTAATGTATATGATGTATATTTTATTTTGCAGCAGTTGTTGCTGAAATAAGCAAGGTAAAAGTTAGCACTCAAATTTCCACATTGATGCTTCTCACAGTATGCATGTATGTAGAAAAAGGTTTGGTATTTCTAAAGCACAAACCTTGCCGGCTGTCAACAGAGCCCTGTACAGAGTGTAAGTCCCAGTTGGGATACATTGGGGGAAGGGACAGAGTAAGGAGGCAAAACTGCTGAAAGGGGCTAGAAGTCAGACTTTCTGAGGTAAATTCCTTGAAGAGCTGAGTTTCAGTTTCCTCCTGAAGTGTAGGAGGTCGGTGCTATTCTGATGTCAGAGGAAATGTTCCAGAACCTGGGAATGTATGCTGTTTAGTCTAATCAAGCGATATTGGAGCTCCTCATCTGGCGTTGCCCTCCAGATATTGTTAGCTTATTATCTAGGTAGACAGGGGTCGTGGTGTAGATGGCTATGTTAGAGTGCAGCTGATCTTGAAGATGATTCTTGCTTTCAGGGGGAAACAGTGTAGATCTTTTAGCGTGAGGGTGATGTGATCAGACTTTTTCGATCCTTTGATGTCTGCATGAAGTATGACTTGAAGTGGCAAGGGTAGAATCTGGGATGTCATTGAGCAGGGTGTCCCCAATGTTTAGCTGAGAAATGTTTAGCTAAGAAAGGAGTAGGGCTTGAGCTTTTATTTTGAAGTTTTCGTGGGGGAGAAAAGGTTTCGCATTTTTCTGGAAAGAGAGTCAGATCTAGCCTGTTTGGTCGTCTTGGCAATGTGCTTTTGAGTGAGAAGTGTAAGTCAAATGTGTATCCCAGAGATTAGGCCTGTTCTGTCAATGGGGTGAGAATCCCTTTATGCTTAAGTTGAACAGCCATGACTAAATCAAAGAATGTTTGGTGCTGTTGCCAATTAGGAGAAATTTAACCTTCATGAGGGTTAGCATCAGATTGTTGACTTCTAGTTTTGGACGCGGTAGAGGCATGCTTTGAGGTTGTATGTCATTAGTTAAGAAGATTTTGAGATAGAGTTATATGGTATCAACATGCTGGTGGGTCTTGATGTTGCTGTCTTGAAGGGTAGCTCCCAAGGTTTCCATACAAGGGTCAAAAGTAAAAGGTAACAGGATGGAGCCTTTGCGAATGCCATAGTTGACAAGGTGAGTCCAGGATCTGGTAGCTCCTATCTGAATGAGTTGCTGTCATTTGGTGAGGTAGGAGGGGACCATTGTAGGATTGTACCACTGAAGCCCATGTGTGTTTTCAGGGCGTGAATCAATGCTGGAAGGTCGACAGTGTTGAAAGTTGTGGGAGGGTTAGCAGGACCTGGAGTCAAGGACTGTTTTTGTAGTTGAGAAAGAGATAGTTGTCTCCTATTTGTAACATGGCTTTTACAAAATCTAAGCATACTCAGGATGCTAATTGTTAGCCTTGAATTAGTTTATTCTTACTGATGTGCTCCTGTAGCTGAGTGGTGACTTCATACTCAATGATTTCTCGAACAAATGGGAGATGGATTGTAGGATGAAAGTTGTCAAGGTCGGCTGAATCTAATGTAGGCTTTTTCAGCAGGGATAGATCTGTCTAGTTTTAAAGCTGTCTGGGAAGATGCCCTGGGTTAGCAAGATTTTGACAGTGTGAAGATGGGATGTGAGGAATTTTTCTTGCATCGATTTGATGATGGAGTAGAGAAGTATGTCATCATTCTAGAAGGTAGCTTTGAGTGAGCTCAGAATATCGGAAAAGTATGTGTGAGGAACAATGATAAAGGATGACTAGCTAGTGGTGTGATGGCTGAGTATAAATTATGGTGTGGGTTACGATGAAGAATTTGTAATGTTTGGTCACGTTTTGTTGATCTTCTCCTTGAAGAAAAGGTTGATAATATTGCATCTGTCAGCTGATGGTGAGGCAATATTGCAACTACGTAAAAGAATAATGAATTCTCTAACTTTCATGACTATAAACTGAGGAGCTTATTTATAAGCCCCTTGCGCCACCGATGTGTCACTTTTAATATAGGAAAAAGTGGCGCACCGGCGGCGCAAGGGGTTTGTAAATAAGCCCCTGAGTATATTTCCAAAGACATTTGATTTTCCAGGTTCTAAAGGTATTTCAAATATTTTAACACCTCAAAAAGTCAAAACGACATGGGTCCTCTTCCTTTCTCTGAACACTGTGTTAGATCTCATTAAGCCGTGTAAGGAAGATGCTTTTTTGAAATGACATGGTGAAACCGAAGGCAAGAAGTTTGATTTTTTAGGCCAAGTTAAAAATATATTACCAAGAACATTATCTCACAAAAAGCTTGTAAGCTATTTGGAGATGGGACTTTATATAAGACAATAAAATAAGCTATTCTATATCTAACTACCCCTGGTAGGTGTTTGGACAGAATATCGAGAAAAAAAATTGTGATACAAAAATAGTGTGTCAAGAATATCGGAACATCAAAAATACCGTCAACAGGAATATCAAAGGTAAAAATATCCTTTTTGGTGATGGTTTTAATATTGTTGTAAAAATACTGATTTAGTAGATGTTGTATGTAATACCATTTGTGAGTGTTAATTAGTATATAAATTATTTTACTGTGTTTTATAGTATCTGTTTTTTGATATTTGTGCTTTTAGTAAGGTTTTTCTAGTAATGAAAATGTTGAAATTTGTATTTAGATGTTTTTATGCATATAAATAATTGTTTAATAATTCTTTTTAGTAGCAGGATATTGTGCTTTTACGGAATAAGGCCAGGATGATTAAACAAATGAATATTTTAAATTAAAATTCATATTATTAAGTTTGAAAATATGCAAATTAATAATGTAATTTGCAATATTAATATTGTTTTACTACTTTTAATTTTCATTGTAATTAATGTATAAATTTATGGCAAAATTCTTTTAATTCAAAATTCAAACTATATAGATAAATGTCTTATAATTACATATTTTAATTTTTTGTAAAATTTTACATTTTTAAAATTTTTGCAACAAAATAGGTTTAAATTATAGAAACGCTTATATTTGTATTCATATTTTTATTTAAACATTACATTTTTTTTATTGATAACATTTAAAGAAATTGTAAATTTGGATTACTACTTTATTATTTTATATTTTAAAATTTATGAATGTTAGAATAAAAATCAAAATATTTTAATGACTAATAGTAAGCATATATTTTAATATTTTAATTTATATATATAGGTTTGTATTTTAGGGTATTTATTTTAGTTAATTTTTCAATTTATTTTATAGTAAAAAAAGTATGAATATGCAGTATTAATTGTGTATTTAAGTTTTTCAATATGTGTTACCTTCTTTAAAATTATTTATATAGAAGTGCCTATAGTAAAACTCACCTCTTTAGTGTCCGCCTCAGGTTGAAGTGGGATTATTATGTTAGGAATCGGGCTTTGGTGCCTACGAAAACTACTGTTCCCAGAGGGCCGCGGGAATTGAGGAGGAGTTGCGACCTACAAAAGACGCGACACGCACTGCACGTTATGTGTAATTCGGTGAACGAGTCCGTCATTCATTTTGCATCCTGATTCCGGAAGCATTCCAACCTGAGCCGCCGCGTCTGGCGGGATCTGTGATTGATGCCGTGGCTTCCCCTCACCACCTCGACTCATCCGAGGATTTCAGTCTGGAGCGCCCGAGAGACTTCAATGCGGGCAGCCAGTTAAGTGAGCCGGGTCCAATTGGGTGGGTGTTAAAGCACCGTTCGGGAGAAGAGGCTACATAGCTTCTGTCTCCCCTTGGAGGATTTTGCAGTAACTGAAACTATTCTGCGGTGAAACTACCGCTAGACAAACGCCAGTACTTTGTGCCATGTGAGGTGTTTCCCGAGGCTAAAGTGGCGGTGAATTAACCGTCGAAAGTGTGTTATAACTGTTTAAAGCCATAGCGGGACTTTCCGCAAATGAGAGCAGTGAAGTAACCGCATTTATCGACTGTCGGAGAACTCCGCTTCACTTCAGGGGTGGTGCCACTGTGCCCACTGAGCACGATAAACGCCTCATTCTTCTGACGTCAGAGGGATACATTGGATATATACAGGGGGAATCTGAAGGGTTCGCTCCAGCCTAATGCAAACCCCAGTCCTTGCTCTAATGTATTGGAGAATTGAGGTTTATATCTTGGTGTTCCTTTCTCTTACTAGTAGCCATTGAATCAGGGCTGCCTAAAGGGACGACAGCCGCTTGAGCACACTGGAACTGGTTGAGTGGGAGTGCACGAGGATCTGAGTGGTCGAGAACTAAGTGTGCTAAGTAGATAGAAGCATTAGTCATAGCGAGAATTCATGAGTGTAGTCATAACAGTTATCAGTGTTATATGTTTGTAGTATGTTTTTTTTCTTTTACAGGTTCTACTCCCCGCTGTTCCCTTCCTTCCCTTCCCTCACTTGATCGCCCTAAACCTTCCGTACCATAAGTGCAGGAGTTGGGGATGTCAAGGGGTGGACACCCTATAGCATCGCTCGAATCCTGAGGAGCGTCGACCTGGGACGGAATCTTGACATATTATGTGTCACCCTTTTAGTGTCCAACTGCTTTCCCAAATTGGTTTAGATTGGAATGGGAATAGTAAATGTCACCCTTTTAGTGTCCAACACCTTCCTCAAATTGATTTAGATTGGATTGGGAATAATTAATGTAACCCCTGTAGTCTCCAACACTTTTCACAAATTGGTATACATTGGAATTGGAATCGTAAATATCACCCCTTTAGTGTCTAAAACCTTCCACAAATTGGTTTAGATTTTAGTGGGAATAGTAAATGTCACCCTTTTAGTGTCCAACACCTTCCCAAAATTGGTTTAGATTGGATTGGGAATAGTACATTTAACCCCATTTGTGTCCAACACCTTCCTCAAGTTGGTTTAGATTGGAGTGGGAATGGTAGAATATGAGATGTCACCCCTTTAGAGTCTGATGCCCTACCCAAATTGGTTTAGAATGTAGTTAGAATAGTAACTGTAACCCCTTTAGTGTCCAACGTCTTGGTTTAGATTGGAGTGGGAATAGTAAATTGAACCCCTGTAGTGTCAAACACTTTTTCTTAAATTGGTATAGATTGGAGTGGGATAAGTAAATGTTAATCCCTTTAGTGTCCAACACCTTCACTAAATTGGTTTGGATTGGAGTGGGAATAATAATTGTAACACCTTTATTGTCACCATCGCCCAGTATGTTTGGATTGGGGTAGGAATAATAAATGTCACCCCTTTAGTGTCTATTCAATTTTTACTTAATTCTATATTGTAAAAAAAGTTAGTGCTATTTTATTACTGTTCTAGGTCATTAGCAATATAATTAAAACAAAATTAGGTTTATTTTTTTTTACGGTAAAATTAGGAGTCGCGCATCCTAACGCGTTGGGTTCACGGTTTCTCTCGCGTTGGGTGCGCGGTTCCTAACGCGTTGGGTGCACGGATCCAAGGAAAAAACACTGACATTTTTGGGAGATAAACATCAAGCTTAAGTGTTTTGTTCTTGAGTGGCTCTAAAAAGAGCTGTTGTTTTCATTGAGAGTTTTTGGTACTTATAAGTACCTATACAGAGTCTAAAGTTGTTGAGGAAGACTCTGTTTCCTTCATCAGTAAAGTGTACTCCATCTCTCCTATACATCTCTTGCATATGAATGTGCAGATTGTTATTGTAAATGGAACGCATTCTATGGTCTCGGAGAAAAGCAGAAACAGATTTATTCACATGTTTCCTAGCTTTCTCAATTTGGGGACAAAAATGATTGGACCAGTTCCATTTCTGCTTTTGGCATATGTTAGAATACACAAAGGCAGTTTTGGGAAAAAGTGTAATCAATTCTGCAAAGGTGTCCTTCATAAGCATTTCCAGACCAACCCCAGTCAAAGTGCCTAGGTTATTGCCACCACAGTGCACTATTATGAGGTCAGGGTGTTGGATATGCATAAAGGATTTTACCAATGGCATCACTTGGTGCCACTTTAACCCTCTCTGTCCAATCCATTTAATGTCTACCTTTGGCAAACGTAGGTCTTTGTGAATGCCTTTGTTTTCTGCATACCTTTGGCTCCAGAAAATATAGCTGTGTCCCACAATCCACACTCTAAGCATCTTGAAAGGAGGTCTGGATGCACTCAGATGGTTTCTGTAAATGAAATGGCAGTTTGAAAAGTAAGAGTTTTCTAAAATGGTGGCTAAGATGCAGTTTTGAAAAATGACAAGAAATCATTGTTTGTTTGACAACCTTCTACACTGAAAGGTAGGGTGCATGTTTCTGTTTTTTAAACGCATGATTCTGATTGGTTAACAAAAACTGATTGAAAGGAACATTATATATGATAAGCTGATATGTTGAAAAGTCAAGCACACTGTTTTGATTAGCAACATTGTGTGCTGAACTTGTGACCTGTGTGCTCAGTTAAGTGTTCCATGGCCTGTTTCTATGGTAACAGGCAGAAGGCAGATTGGGGGTAGGGTTCAAATTTATGTCATTTGGAAAGGGTTGAAAGGGTTTAACCAATAGAAATGTGTGTTAGCTTTTGAATTTATGTGGGAAGGAATGTGATTTGATGTTTACATGTATATGTGTGGAAAATGAGAGGGAAACTTTGCCATTCTTTGGTTTTGCTGACAGGTGCACAGTGCAGAGATTCTGTATAAGAACATCTGGTGTGTGACTGATATACTTCTTAATTTACAAAACAACTCGAAAGGTGAGTTATTTAATTGTGAGGGGATGTCTGTGGTCTATTTTGATTTTAATCAAACTAATGTGTTTCTCCTGCTAAAGTGCAGGGAGTACTTTTTTTTGTCTACAATCTTATTAACAGTGTGTGTGCATGTAGAAATCATTCTCTTGATAAGCATTTGTGTTTTTCATGTGTTTGCAGACAGATAACTGTGCTGTTTTATATTTTGGTACAATTAGAAACCAGTCATTGTTTATGAATTTGCAAAATGAGTCATGTTTCTACACTAAAATGTAGTATTCGTAGATTAAGAAATGTGTTTTGGGATAGTGCAAGGGATAGTGATGTTTGTCTAGTATCACACAGTGAGTCTGTGTGCATTTAGGAATCATTTTGAGAGAAACATTTTGGTACTAATCTGTAGTAGTAGATTTTCTGCAATATGTGCAGTCACCTTAGATCTTGTAGACTAGTAAATGTATTTTGTACAAGGGATAGTTGGCTGTCTACAATCACACTGAGTCTGTGTATATTTGGGTAAGCATTGTGAGAGAAGCATTTGATAAAATTATGTATTTGCTTGCAGATAATTGTTTTAAAACCTGTCATGTTGTCAAGTTTTAGTAGCATTAAAAGCCAGTCTTTGCTTGTGCATTGATAAAATGAGTCAGGCTTTGACACTAAAGTGTAGTACTTAAATATGTAGATTGTGTGCAGTACCCTTACCCGATCCAGAGTAGTGAATGAGTTTTGGTAAACTCCTAGGGAGAGTGTTACTTGTCTAGAATCACACTGTGAGTTTGTGTGCATTTGGGTAACCATTGTGAGAGAAACATTTGGTAACATCATGTATTTGCTGACAGATAACTGTTTTAAAACCTGTCATGTTGTCAAGTTTTAGTAGCATTAAAAGCCAGTCTTTGCTTATGCATTGTTAAATGAGTCAGGCTTTGACACTAAAGTGCAGTACTTAAATATGTAGATTGTGTGCAGTCCCCTTACCCCTTCCAGAGTAGTGAATGAGTTTTGGTAAACTCCTAGGGATAGTGTTGCTTGTCTACAATCACACTGTGAGTCTGTGTGCATTTGGGTGAGGATCGTGAGAGAAGTATTTGGTAACATTGTGTATTTGCTGACAGATAACTGTTTTAAAACCGGTCATGTTGTCAAGTTTTAGTAGCATTAGAAGCAAGTCTTTGCTTATGCACTGATAAAATGAGTTAGGCTTTGACACTAAAGTGCAGTACTAAAATATGTAGATTGTGTACAGTATCCTACCCCTTTTCAGAGTAGTGAATGAGTTTTGGTAAACTCCTAGGATAGTGTTGCTTGTCTAAAATCACACTGTGAGTCTGTGTGCATTTGAGTAAGGATTGTGAGAGAAGCATTTGGTAACATCGTGTATTTGCTGACAGATAACTGTTTTAAAACCTGTCATGTTGTCAAGTTTTAGTAGCATTAAAAGCCAGTCTTTGCTTATGCATTGATAAAATTAGTTAGGCTTTAACACTAAAGTGCAGTACTTAAATATGTAGATTGTGTGCAGTCCCCTTACCCTTTCCACAGTAGTGAATGAGTTTTGGTAAACTCCTAGTGATAGTGTTGCTTGTCTAGAATCACACTGTGAGTCTGTGTGCATTTGGGTGAGGATCGTGAGAGAAGTATTTGGTAACATCGTGTATTTGCTGACAGATAACTGTTTTAAAACCGGTCATGTTGTCAAGTTTTAGTAGCATTAGAAGCCAGTCTTTGCTTATGCACTGATAAAATGAGTTAGGCTTTGACACTAAAGTGCAGTACTAAAATATGTAGATTGTGTACAGTATCCTACCCCTTTTCAGAGTAGTGAATGAGTTTTGGTAAACTCCTAGGATAGTGTTGCTTGTCTAAAATCACACTGTGAGTCTGTGTGCATTTGGGTAAGGATTGTGAGAGAAGCATTTGGTAACATCGTGTATTTGCTGACAGATAACTGTTTAAAAACCTGTCATGTTGTCAAGTTTTAGTAGCATTAAAAGCCAGTCTTTGCTTATGCATTGATAAAATGAGTTAGGCTTTAACACTAAAGTGCAGTACTTAAATATGTAGATTGTGTGCAGTCCCCTTACCCTTTTCACAGTAGTGAATGAGTTTTGGTAAACTCCTAGTGATAGTGTTGCTTGTCTAGAATCACACTGTGAGTCTGTGTGCATTTGGGAACCACTGTGAGAGAAGCATTTGGTAACATCATGTATTTGCTGACAGATAACTGTTTTAAAACCTGTCATGTTGTCAAGTTTTAGTAGCATTAGAAGTCAGTCATTGCTTATGCATTGATAAAATGAGTCAGGCTTTGATACTAAAGTGCAGTACTTAAATATGTAGATTGTGTGCAGTCCACTTACCCCTTCCACAGTAGTGAATGAGTTTTGGTAAACTCCTAGTGATAGTGTTGCTTGTCTAAAATCACACTGTGAGTCTGTGTGCATTTGGGTAAGGATTGTGAGAGAAGCATTTGGTAACATCGTGTATTTGCTGACAGATAACTGTTTTAAAAATGGTCATGTTGTCAAGTTTTAGTAGCATTAGAAGCCAGTCTTTTCTTATTCATTGATAAAATGAGTCAGGGTTTGACACTAAAGTGCAGTACTGAAATATATAGATTGTGTGCAGTCCTCTTACCTCTTCCACAGTAGTGAATGAGTTTTGATGAACTCCTAAGGATAATGTTGCTTGTCTAGAATCACACTGTGTGTCTGTGTGCATTTGGGTAACCATTGTGAGAGAAGCATTTGGTAACATCATGTATTTGCTGACAGATAACTGTTTTAAAACCTGTCATGTTGTCAAGTTTTACTAGCATTACAAGCCAGTCTGCTTATGCACTGATAAAATGAGTTAGGCTTTGACACTAAAGTGCAGTACTGAGAAATGTAGATTGTGTGCAGTATCCTTACCCCTTCCAGACTAGTGAATGAGTTTTGGTAAACTCCTAGGATAGTGTTGCTTGTCTAGAATCACACTGTGAGTCTGTATGCATTTGGGAACCACTGTGAGAGAAGCATTTGAGTACTTGACATCTTTGCATACGCATAACTGCTTAAAAACCTTTCCTGTTCTCAAATTTTGGTAGAATTAGAAGGCAATCATTGCTTATGTATTCACCCAGGAACTGTCCTTGCAATACTGTAAACATTCAGTTAATATCCAAGTACTAATGGAGTGAGGCAGGCCTTAGTACATAGACTGCAACAAACCCCTATCCACTATGTATGCAGGCCTCTAACCACATACACACTTGTCTTTCACACCTTCAATATCCCAGTCAGTATTTATACAGTTTCCACAAACACCCTGTTACTCCCCTTACACTTCTCCAGTGACCCATTCAGTACCATGTACTAATCCATTTACTGCGCCAAAAGCCAAACACTTATAAATTCGCTGAGGCACTCTCCTTGTACTTCTCTAATGATTCCATCAGTACCCAGGTACTTATGTAGTGAACCCGGTTTTAGCACATGGACTACTTCAAATGACTATCCATTATGCATGCAGGCCTCTAACCACCTATAGAATTGTCTTTCACACCTTCATTTGCCCAGTCAGTATCTATATACTCCAATAAACACCCTGTCACTCTCCTTGCACACCTCCAGTGACTCATTCAGCAGCATGTACTAATCTATTCACTGCGCCAAAACCCAAAAACTTAAAAGATTTATCCAGGCACTCTCCTTGCAGTAGTCTAATGATTCAGTCAGTACCCAGGTACTCATGCAGTGACCCATGCCTTAGCCCATGGACTGCTTCAAATGTCTGTCCAGTATGCATGCAGGCCTCTAGTCACCTACACATTTGTCTTTCGCTTTTTTAATTAACTAGTCAGTATCAAGAAACTCCAGTAAACACTCTTTCAGTCCACGTCCACACCTCTACTGACTCATCTGGCACTATGTAATAATCTATTCACTGCACCAAAACACAAAAACTTAAAAAGATTAATCCAGGCACTCTCCTTGCAGTAGTGTAATGATTCAGTCAGTACCCAGGTAATCATGCAGTGTCTGAGGTCTTAGCTCATGGACTGTTTAAACGTCTATCCACTTAGCATGCAGGCCTCTAGTCACCTACATACTTGTCTTTGACTTCTTTAATTAACTAGTCTGTATCTATATACTTCAATAAACACTCTGTCACTCATCTTGCACACCTCCAGTGACTGATCCAGTACCATGTACTAATCTATTCACTGCACCAAAACCGAAAACTTAAAAGTTTCATCCTGGCAGTCTCCTAGCAGTAGTTTAATGATTCAGTCAGTACGCAGGTACTCATGCAGTGAACTGTGCATTACCACATGGACTGCTTCAAATGTCTATCCAGTATGCATGCAGGCTTCTAACCTACTATACACTTGTCTTTAACAGCTTTAATTATCCAGTCAGTATGCATGTACTTCCAGCAAACACCCTGTCACTCTTCTAGCACTCGTCCAGTGACTTATTCAGCACCATGTAGTAATGCATTCTCTGTGCCAAAACTGAAACACTTATAAATTCTCCCAGACACTCTTCTTGCAATAGTCTAATCATTCAGTCAGTACCTAAGTGCTAATGGAGTGAGGTAGGCCTTACCACATGGATTGATTCAAACGTCTGTCCAGTATGCATGCAGGCCTGTAGTCACCTACACACTTGTCTTTCACTTGTTCAATTAACTACTCAGTATCTATGAAGTCCAATAAACACTCTTTCAGTCCACTTGCACACCTCTACTGACTCATCTGGCACTATGTAGTAATCTATTCACTGCACCAAAACACAAAAACTTAAAAAGATTAATCCAGGCACTCTCCTTGCAGTAGTGTAATGATTCAGTCAGTACCGAAGTAATCATGCAGTGTCTGAGGTTTTAGCTCATGGACTGTTAAAACGTCTATCCAGTATGCATACAGGCCTCTAGTCCCCTACACACTTGTCTTTAACTTCTTTAATTAACTAGTCAGTATCTATGCACTTCAATAAACATCCTGTCACTCATCTTGCACTCATCCAGTGACTGATCCAATAACATGTACTACTCTCTTCACTGCGCCAAAACTGGAAAACTTAAACGTTTTACCCAGGCACTCTCCTAGCAGTAGTCTAATGCTTCAGTCAGTTTCCAGGTACTCATGTAGTGAACCATGCATTACCACATGGACTGCTTCAAACGTCTATGCAGTATCCATGCAGTCTTCTAACATACTATACACTTGTCTTTAAGAGCTTCAATTCCCCAGTCAGTATCCATGTACTTCCAGCAAACATCCTGTCACTCCCCTTGAACTGTTCCAGTGACTTATTCAGCCCCATGTAGTAATGCATTCACTGCGCCAAAACTGAAACACTTATAAATTCACCCAGGTACGCTTCATGCAATAGTCTAATCATTCAGTCAGTACCTAAGTACTAATGGAGTGAGGCAGGCCTTAGCACATGGATTGATTCAACCGTGTTTCCACTATGCATGGAGGCCTCTAACTACCAACACAATAGCCTTTCAGACCTTCAATTTGTCTGTCAGTATCTATAAACTCCAATAAACACTCTGTCACTTTAATTGCACACCTCCACTGACTCATTTGGCAGTAAGTACTAATATATTCACTGCACTAGAATCCAAAAACTTAAAAAGATTCACCCAGTCACTCTGTTTGTAGTACTCTAATGATTCAGTCAGTACTCATGTAGTTTTGCAGAGATCCAAGTGTTACTCTACGGACTGTTTCAAACGTCTATCCACTATGCATGTAGGTCTCTAGCCACCTACACACTTGTCTTTCACACCTTCAATATCCCAGACAGTATTCATACAGTTCCTGCAAACACTCTGTCACTCCCCTTATACTTCTCCAGTGACTTATTCAGCACCATGTACTAATGTATCTACTGCACCAAAATACAAATACTTATAAATTCATCCTGGCACTCTCCTTGCAATACTCAAAACATTCAGTCAGTATCCAAGTACTATTGGACTGAGACAGGCCTTAACATATGGATGGATTCAAACACGTGTCCACAATGCATATAGGTCCCTAATCACCTACACACTTGTCTTTCACACCATCAATATCCATGTCAGTATTCATACACTTCTAGCAAACACCCTGTCACTCACCCAGTGTGTCTCCTTATAGTACTGTAATCATTCAGTCAGTTAGCATGTAGTGTTTTAGTGAGGCAGGCTTTAGGGCATGAACTGCTTCAAAGTAGTATGCACTATGCATGTAGTGTTTTAACCATCGGCACACTTGTGCTTCAGGGCTATAGTTTCTTATTCAGTTTTTATATAAAATGTGTTTCTACAGCAATAGAATAGTATAAATTTGAAAGTTATTAATATACATTTATTTATGATTCTTTCTTACAGATACTGTTTTTCAACGTTAAAATAGAGAAATCATACCAGAAAAAAAGAAAAAGAAAAAGAAAAGAACAGAGACAGAAGAATTACTTGAAGAAACATCAACCACAAGTATTGAATGAACAAGATAATGTGGCTAAAAAGAAAAAATCTTCTGGTAAGATCACAAAGCAATTTATTAAAAATGTTTGTAGGACCAAACAGAATGTACAGAATGCTGAAACCACTGAGAATGCTTCAACTATGAAAAAAATTCTATATAAGAGGAAAAGAAAAAAAGCAAATGGTCAGTCAAAGGAGACAAAGTATGGTAAAAGAAGGCAAAATCAGAATAAGCAATTACGCAAAAAAATATTTTAAAAGAGAGTAGTACATAATTTGCTGAAAGATGTGAAGAAATATAAAAAGAGAGCTCTATTTTATAAAAAGAAGAAGCATATTGAAAACTTTGTTGAAAAGGCTTTTGAAGTAAAAAGGAAACTATTCATATTAGTATTAAACAGAATTCGATCACTAGATAAACCAATCCATTTAATGAAGGCCAAAAGTAGGAGGAAAAGAGTAATTAATAGAAAAAAATGGTGATGTTTTTTGGGGAGAATGGAAACACAGTTCCAGTTCAGAGCCTTTCTTTAATGAAGAGAGTTATTTACAGAGCAAAAAATTATTCTATGCAGTTGACACCAGTGGTAGAGGTTATGAGGTTAGAGATGGTTGTCCAATTGAGAAAGAGAAAATGGTTGAGAGAAATGCAGAAGAAGTGATAGCTGATGAAGTTCTAGGGAGACGTCCTAAACACCCTGTGTACACTTGGGATTGCAGTAGTATTTGTAGTGTACAACAGGAATCTATTGATAATTATGTAGTTTTTTACGAGCCTATAGTAAAAAAGTGTTAAACAAAAGATTAAGGTGTTGCAAGGACTAGACCCTTGCAGAGTGAGAAAAAATACTGGTTTGCAAGGTCATTCTCTGGCTTGTCTTTCTAGGAAAGTTTGTCAAAGTGTTTTTCAACATTTCAGGATGCTGGCAGTACATCATACTCAAATGCGGAAGTTAGTGAGAAGATAGTATTATGCAAAAAGTCCAGCATTAAAGTTAAATGAGTTGAACAGTGCTCTTTTGCGAGGGTCAGTATCAGATGTGAAGAAGGTTTGTGATGATATTGAGTTTTGCTACTTTGGTCCTCAGCAAGAGAGTGCAGAAACTGACATATTAGTAGAACAAAATGTTGAAAACAATGTAGAACCCATAATTACAAACATTTTTGAGGATGAAATCACAAAGTTTAAGGTAATTTCAGGTGAAATACCAAATGTTTCTTGTATTTGTTGTCGGCGAAGTAACTATAAAAATTAGACTAGGGGTGTCAATCTGTATTTAAAAAGTGAAATAGAAGATAATGATAAGTGGATGGAATTTGCAACTTATTCGTTGGTAGAGGATTGTTTTGATTTGGGATCTGAGCAGCGTATTTGCCAATATTGTTATAACAAAGTAGATGAGAATAAAATGCCTGCCAGAGCTGTTCATAATAATCTAGAGTTGGTTGCTATTCCTCCAGAGCTGATAGATTTAAATACGTATGAGTCTATTCTCATTCAATGTGTTCACCCGTTTCAGGCTATTGTTCGTATGGAGCCTAAAACAGGTAAATTACCTCCATCAGAGTTGCAAAGAGGATTGAAAGGAAGAGTTGTGTATTTACTGTTAGATTTAAGGAAAAATATTGAAACTATTGGTGTAGACCATGCAGAAAATGATCCACTAGTCATTCTAGTTAATGGTGTTCCTACTAAGAATAAGAAAATCTGGCAAGAGTTAGTGAATGTTAGAAAAGTGCAAAAGGCATCATTGTATCTGTTAAAAAATAATGAGTACTATAGAAATGTGTTTGTAGGAGAAGAAGAAATAGATTTAGCAGAAGATACTGAAACATTAAGTGGACAAATTGAAAAAGTGGACATGTCCAGATGTGAAGAAATCTATGAACATTACAGTGTACATCCACTTCATTCCAAAGAGGTGATGGGGAATACGATTGAGTTGTTTCAAATGAAAAAATCAACAGGAAGTCCCATGAGTGTATGGGAAGAGAGCTTGGAAGCCCGTTGTTTCCCGCAGTTGTTTCCAACAGGAAAAGGTGGACGATATGACGAACGTCCTGTGCAGATTCCTGCATCTGAATATCGGACAACAAGATTATATGCGGAAGATCCAAGATTTCGACAATGTATCCCTTATATGTTTCATCTTCTGTTTGAAAGTGACTTGTCTGGACTTTTATATGCAGTAAATCACATTTTAAAAACTGGAATGCATCTGCAAAATGTAACTGCAAAGGATTTTATGGATAAAGTGCATCAGAGAGATGATCATTTAGAATCTCAGTTGATTAATCTGATGGCATGTCAGCGTGGGGCTAATTAATATTGGTACCGTCGTCATGGAATGTATGCTACGGAACTTGGGAACTCCTACATGGTCTAAGCTGTGCTGAGTATGCTTGGGACGATTTACTTGAATTTCTTCTAGAGGCAAATTCCAATATAAAAAATATTGAATACAAGACACCTGGAGAATTGTGATCCTTGGATCCTGTTAATGTATGCAGATATTGCAATCATAGATTTGAAGCTATGATGTCTTTCATCTGCAATAAAAAGAATCCTCCTCTTGGAGAAGTTGTGGATTTCTTTTGGAGAAAGGGGTATCAAGCAAGAGGTGGTCCTCATATACATATGTTGTTATGGATCAAGGACACCCCCAAATTTGGAACAGATTCAGATGAAACTGTTTTGTCTTTCATTGAAGATTATGCCACATGGGCTGTACCCAATAGCAGAGAAGATAAAAACTTAAAACAACAAGTCTTACGATTCCAAAGCCATAGGTGTGGAAAATACTGTAGACGAAAGTACAAGTCAAAGGATAAGTTCTATACCAAATGTCGTTTTGGATTTCCACGTCCTGTATTATCCAAAGGAAGAGTGAACAGTTTTATGTCAGCTATGCGACATACCATCACAAGAAAGTCTCCGAAAAATACCTAAAACTTAAGAAGCGAAGAATCGAAATACATAAATGACTACAATCCAGTTATTTTATCCATGTGGAACGCTAACATGGAAATTCAGTAAGTTGCGGACAATTCCATTGCTGTTGCTCGATATGAAACGTCCTACATTACTAAATCAGAAAAGAATGAATTGAAAGAAATGTGGGAAGAGATTTCTCACGAGAAGACTCTAAGTAAGAAATTATACAGTTTCAGTTTGAAGATGTTATCGCATCGTGAAATTGGAGCATATGAATGTTCAGATCAGTTATCATCAGCAAGTCCATATTCCAAAAGTAGAAGAATCATTTGGGTGAGTCAGGTCTTGCAGGAATGCGAAATCGGGTACTGAAATCTGTTCAAGAAATTGAATATTTAGCAGAAAAAGAACCAGAATGTACAGATATTTTGAAAACAAATATGTTGGACACATATTACCCAAACAGAAGTCATCATCTTGAGAACATGTGTCTCTATGAAGTGCTGCAAAACTACACTTTTAAACGGAGTACTACAGAGAACATAAATGATGGAAAATATGCAGTGATTGGTTCCGAAGGATGTCTGGTGAAACAAAGGAAAGGAAATTTAATTAATCACAGGAAACTGAGTTGCGACACTGCTGACAAAAGGGAATTTTACTATTTAGCCCTTTTGCAAATGTTCAAACCATGGCGTTAAGAATTGGAATTACTTGGAGATTTTCAGAGCTATGAAGATTCATTTAATGCTTGTAAAGATAGCATACAATGCAGTGCTTTTGCAAATTATGTGAAAATGTTGAATGATGAAATTGATCAAGGAGCTACAATTGCAGCTGAGATTGCTAGAGACAGTTCTCAAGACAGTCAAAGTTCTGCTGCACTGAGTCAAGATCCACTTGGACAACCAATTGTTGAAAATGAAGCAGCGACTGCCATGAATGAGGTGGAAACAGCAATGTATCAAGCTCAAGAAGATGTAATACAGTTAGGAAACTTGAAAGAACAACTAAATGTTGAACAGAAACAAATATATCAACAAGTGAAAGAGCACATTGACCATGGATTACTTTATGAAAAGAAAGGGTGCTCATGTACATCATTTCAACCTATCCGAATGTATGTGAGTGGTCAAGCTGGAACAGGAAAAAGTTTCTTAATTAAAGTAATTACAAGTTATCTGCAGAAAACAACTCACATTTGTCTTGTGTTGTCACTGCTCCAACTGGGTTGGCAGCACATAACATTCAAGGAATTACTTTACATTGTTTACTAATGCTACCAGTAGAGCATGAGAACAAATTGGAATACCACAAGCTATCTGGAGAAGCTTGTTGTGAAGTTTCAAGAGTCCTGAAGAAAATGAAACTTCTCATTATTGATGAGGTGAGCATGGTCTCAAACTTGATGCTTGCATTTGTGCATTTAAGAATGCAGCAAATTCTTAAAACAGAGTATGACGTGTTATTTGGAGGAAAACACGTCATAGTTTTTGGAGATCTACTGCAACTGACTCCCGTAAAAAGACAACCGGTATTTAAAACACTTGCACATGAAGATACCAGAAAGTCTCTGGGTAGTGTTGGTAATGTGAACATTTGGACTTATTTTGAATTCAAAGAACTGACAACAAATATGCCACAGGCAAATGATGCTGAATATGGAAGTATTCTTCAAGATATAAGAATTGGAATTCATACAGAACATGGCAAACAAGCTTTGGAGAGTCGATTACTTTGCAATGTGTTTCCAAATGAAAATGTAGTTCCTGCAAAAGTGTACATGAACATTGCAGAAAATAAATCAGTGATCTGCTTAATGCCAACACTGCGCAAGTGTTCCATATTCAATGAAGAACTATTGAAACTGGAAAATGAAGAAATTATAAAAATGGAAGCCATCGATAAAATAGAGCATGAAGAAAACACTATTATTTTGACGGGAAAGTTGAAAACAAAACTGGATTCTTTGGAAAAAAATATTTCTACAACAGCTGGTTTAGAAAAGACACTATATGCATGTGTAAACTGTCGGGTAATTTTAAGGCATAATTTGGATGTAGAAAAAGGTTTAGTTAATGGCGCAATGGGTAAAGTGATGGATTTTGTTAATTATCAGAAAAAAGAAGGAATTGAATTTTTAAAAATTAAATTTGATCAGATTGAAGAAGTTAAAGAAATTGTTCGTTGTTCAGTTAGTTTTTTGCTTGTTAAAGATTTATATGTACGTAGGAAACAATTTCCATTTTCTCTGGCATATGCAGTGACTATTCATAAATCTCAAGGATTAAGTGTAGACAGTGCATTGGTGAACATTGGATCTACCGTATTTAAAGAGGGTATGGCATATGTTGCTTTGTCACGAGTCAGAACATTATCTAGTTTGTTTTTGATTGATTTTGATGAGACAAAGGTTACTGCAGATGCAAATTGTGTAAAAGAGTATAATAGGTTAAGATGGGTGTATGCTCCAATTTAGGTCAACATCCTGTAGTTGAAAAGCGTGTGGTTGGTCGAAAAAGAAGGTTTGAGAATATCTGTTCTGAAGGTGTCGAGAAGGGGAAAGAACAAGATAATGTTGTGATTGCAAGTAAAAAGAAATCAGACACTCTTGAAGAGATTATTGGTTATCAGTTTGAAAATAGTTCAGGTGTCAACTGCTATGCTAATGTAGTGGTCAATCTTGTTTTTTATCTTAAAGGTTTGCAAGAACAAATAATGCAGAATCGGCAAAAAAGATTTTGTTCTCTGTTGCATTCTGTTTATGAAAAATTGACAACAGATACAAGCAAAATACAATCTGTTTCAGATGTTCGTAATCTTTTGGATGTGTGTTCTGGTTCTACACAATTTACACAAAATATCCAACAAGATGCTCAGGAATTTTTAATGTATATGCTTACCATTTTTGAAAATTAAGGTGTAGAAATAGAAAATATTTTTGGCCTTTCTTACAAATGGGAACATCATTGTGAAAATTGCATGTATACATGTACCAGTAATGTAGACACTGAAAGATTTCTGTATTTAACATTACCAGAGTGTAAATCAGTGTCTTTCAATAAATTAGTTAAAGGTGCAAATCAAAACATGGAGTGTAGCCAATGTAAATCAGAAATGTTATCCACATTATTTTTAACAAAATAAGGACAATACATAATTTTAATGATGTAACGTTGTACAGCTGATGGAAGAAAATTGGATACTTTAATAAAGCAATTTGTAGCAACACAACTATCAATATCAGGAAAGATTTTTGTAGCAATTGCAATAATTTTCCATGATGGTCCTTCCACCACATCTAGACAGTACACTGCCTATCTAAAATGTGACAAAGGCTGGACACTTTGTAATGATTCCCAGTTGGTTTTCAAACAACGTTTGCCTAGGGAATTACCAAATTCCTACCAAGGTGCCGATTCGGATCCTGTAAAACCCGGGTACGATTCGTCGTATGGAGCGTATTCTCCATACGACTCGTACCCGGGAAATCCACCGTACAATCCAGCAAGTACGATTCGTACAGAAATACCATTTCCATACGAATCGTACAAAACAACGTACGGCTAAAAAATACCGACGAGTCTGATCCTGGACAGGGCGTACGCGACGTCCGTACGGAGTCAGGCAGCGTTTTACGGACCAGCAAGTACGATTAGTCCCTACGTCACTCTGCAGAGCTATTTTTTTACCGTAGCCAAAAAAAGCCGGAAAACTGAGTCCGACGCAAAAACTGAGCCTCGGTACGCGACGGACAGCCATGGACCCCACACTACGTGTCATCCTGGCCCTCTTAGCCTCCGACCTGGTGCACCGAACCCGGCGCACACACCGCAGATGGTGAGAACAACACCCAGGGGCCAAGGGGGGGGTGAGGGGCAGGAAACATACCCCCTACCCAAATTAAAACCTACAATATTGAGGCCAAACATTAGCTCAAGGGTCTGGTCACTCCGGGGGCGTGTCCACCAATCCCTGCGCCACACAACAACGGAAGTGGACGTGTACGCCTACCCCTACGGCAACACTACAATAGTGATACGCACCGTACTCACACATACATAGCGTGGGTATAGTCCGTAGAACTATATCAGTGGTGACGTGGGGGTACGCGTGGTACAGACCGTACACACGCCCCCAGAGCGTGTGTACGGTCCGTATCACCATTGTAGTGGTGCTGTAGAGGTACGCGTGGTACGGACCGTACACACGCCCTCAGAGCGTGTGTACGGTCCGTATCACCATTGTAGTGGTGCCGTAGGGGTACCCGTGGTATGGACCGTACACATGCCCTCAAAGCGTGTGTACGGTCCGTAACACCATTGGAGTGGTGCCGTAGGGGTACGCGTGGTACGGACCGTACACACGCCCTCAGAGCGTGTGTACGGTCCGTATCACCATTGTAGTGGTGCCGTAGGGGTACGCGTGGGATGGACCATACACACGCCCTCAGAGCATGTGTACGGTCCGTATCACCATTGTAGTGGTGCCGTGGGGGTACGCATGGTACGGACTGTACACACGCCCTCAGAGCGTGTGTACGGTCCTTAACACCATTGTAGTGGTACCATAGGGGTACGTGTGGAACGGACCGTACACACGCTCACAGGGCGTGTGTACGGGCCGTACTACGCGTACCCCTACGGCACCACTACTATAGTGATACGGACCGCACCCACGCATACATAGCCTGGGTACAGGCCGTATCACCATTGTATTTGTGCCATAGGGGTATGTGTGGTACGGACCGTACACACCCCATGAATGCGGGGGTACGGTCCGTATCACACGTACCCCTACGGCACCAGTACATTTGGGATACAAAGCGTACACACGCCACAAATGTTGGCCTACGGCCTGGTGCAGCATATTACCTCTATATTGGTGTGTGTGTAGGCCCAGGATAGTAGTGTACTGCACCAAGGGGGTGGGTGGGTGGGTGGCTGTATAGGATTCCCAGAAGTGGACAGACATGGGGGTGGGTGCATATCACTCCCAGAAGTGGACAGACATGTGAGGGGTGGGTACAGAGGACTCCCAGCAGTGGCCTGCAATATGAGGGGTGGGTGCATATCACTCCCAGCAGTGGACAGACATGTGAGGGGTGGGTGCATATCACTCCCAGCAGTGGACAGACATGTGAGGGGTGGGTGCAGAGGACTCCCAGCAGTGGACAGACATATGACGGGTGGGTGCATATCACTCCCAGCAGTGGACAGACATATGAGGGATGGGTGCAGAGGACTCCCAGCAGTGGCCTGCAATATGAGGGGTTGGTGCATATCACTCCCAGCAGTGGACCGACATGTGAGGGGTGGGTGCAGAGGACTCCCAGCAGTGGACAGACATATGAGGGGTGGGTGCATATCACTCCCAGCAGTGGACAGACATATGAGGGGTGGGTGCAGAGGACTCCCAGCAGTGGCCTGCAATATGATGGGTGGGTGCACATCACTCCCAATAAATACACAAAAATGAGAACTGGGGGTCAACAAAAGGAAGCTCGGGAGGACAAATGTGTATGTTTACCAAAATGGCACATAGGAATTAAGAGCAGAGCATGGATTCCCATCAATCTTACTCTCCGAACAGAGCATGGATTCTTGTCAATCTAGCTCTCGTGATCATTATTATCCTTTGGTCATCCGCCAAGTCTGAGAGGTCTGTCCCTTGATCGTAAGGACTGCCTCACTGGGAAGCTCAATTGCTCAGAATAAATGCCGGGATTAGACATCACATAGAGAAAAAAGAAGAAATATGCTAATGTCCCTACAAATAGCAGTCACTTTGTATTACTGCTATAATTTTTTTGCACTGTTTTTTTGCACTGATTTTATCAGGTGTGACGAGTTTTGTATGATTCATAGTAGTTTGTTTCTCCACACAACCTTTTTAGATTTCTTTCACACTTATATATTTTTCTGCACTGCACCACATAGGATTTTACATCAGGGACATTAGCATATTTCTTCTTTTTTCTCTATGTGAGGTCTAATCCTGGCATTTATTCTGAGCAATTGAGCTTGCCAGTACGGGGCTGGGGTACAGTGCGTCCAAGTACAGGGCTGTGGTACGGTGCTGGGGTACGGTGCGTACAAGTACGGGGCTGGGGTACGGTGCGGACATGGGGGGGTACGGTGCTGACATACGGGAGGTACGGTGCTGACATATGAGGGGGACGTGCAGACATACGCGGGGGGAGCTGTACAACTCGTATCCCGGGCACAAGTTTACCTGGGATACGAGTGGTACAGAGTTCGGTCCGTACGGGACGTTTTACATACGCTTGTATATTCGGAAGGGCGGTACGGATCGTACTTGTGCGCTCGGACTTCAGTATTAGTATTTGTATGTAAAACTGTCCGGGTACGTCTCGTAGACCTTTTCCCGAAGCGATTCGTATGTATTTTTCATGTACGAATCATACTTCACCGGTGGGACGGGACTTGTACGATTCGTACGTAAAAATATACGGATACGAGTCGTACGGGAAATTATTTTACCCGATCGGAATCGGCACCCTAATATTTTTAAAGTCAAAGTTTTAGGAAGATAATTCACTCTCTGAGGAATTTATTATTATAATTTAGTAGGACTACCATTGGACAATTTACATAAAAAGGAGTGCAAAAATACCATCAAGGAAAGGTACATGTTTGAATTATGAACTTTTTTATGCTAATTGACTGTGAATATTTTAAAGCGACAACATTTACAGTTTTTATAAGTTAAAGTTATAAAATTTTGTTAGCCATAAGCATTTCATATATGTGTGATTTGTATTTTCTGGTATTTTACTGAGAATAGCATATTGGGCTTTTTTAAACCATCTTTTTGATTGTTTTTTTTTGGCCCGCTGTTAAGTGATGAGTACGATTGAAATCACTATTTCTAGTGAAATTCAATATATTCTGAGAACAGCAAAAAGGGTAAACAAATTACTTTGTTGAAATTATGCTGTGTTGTAAAAAATGTATTATTACATGTTATAACTATTTTTTCTTTTCGTTCACAGATCCTAATTCTAAAATAAGCAAATTACATCAGTTACATTGCCAAAAAAATCTGAAAAAAATGTATACCATTTTTAATTTCTATTACTGTGAAGGCAAGTTTAACTAAATATTAATATGCAGAATGGGCAGATCTGCAAGAAGCTACAAAGATTGAACAAGTTTTTAAAACACTCTGGTGCCGATCACGATCCTGTAAAAATCGGGTACGAACCGTCGAACGGAGCATATTCTCCGTCCGACGCGTACCCGGTCGTAAAAATATACAAACATGGAAGTACGATTCGCACGGAAATACCATTTCCGTACGAATCGTACAAAACCCCGCCCGACGAAAATAAACATACAAATGTGATCCGGGAAACTGCCGACGTGACGTCGGGACGCACGCAGCCTGCCATTCACGAACCAGGAATTACGATTCGCACCGACGTCATCCCGCACGGACAATATTTTCCGGCAGCCAAAAACTGGCGGGAAATCAGGACGACGAGAACAAGGAGTACCTGCACGCGACGGACAGATATGGACCCGAACCTATGTGTCATCCCAGCCCTCATAGCAGTCGACGTCCTCTACAGGTTACGACGCAGACGCCGCAGAAGGTCAGAACAACAAAGGGAGGGGGGAAAGGGGGGGGCAGGACCAGGGGCAGGCCACAAAACCCCCACCAAAGTCACACAGCACACATGCCCTGGACATACCTGACCCCCAGGCCCTGGTCACTACGAGGGGGTGGGGGCGTGTCCAGCAAAGCCAGCGTCTGCCACAACGGAAGTGCTTGACGACGCGAACCGGCAGCACAACAATACAGGTACGTCCCGTACCCACGCCTTAAGAGCGTGGGTACGAGTCGTACCACGCCCACACCTACGTCACCCCAACAATGGCGGGACGGCTGTATCCACGTGGCAAAGGCCTGGGTACGGCCCGCACAAGCATCCCATAGCATAGGTACGGATATGTACGGACCGTACCCCCACCCCCATATGCATGGAGCGTCCCCCCACCCCAACAGTGTAAGTCCGACTCGTACCCTCACCCGCGTACGTATGGAGCGTACCCCCCCAACAGTTTAAGTACGACCCGTACCCTCACCCGCGTATGCATGGAGCGTACCCCCACCCCAACCGTGTATGTACGACTCGTACCCTCACCCGCGTACGTATGGAGCGTACCCCCCACCCCAACAGTGTAAGTACGACCCGTACCCTCACCCGCGTATGCATGGAGCGTACCCCCACCCCAACCATGTAAGTACGACCTGTACCCTCACCCGCGTACGTATGGATCGTACCCCCCACCCCAACAGTGTAAGTACGACCCGTACCCTCACCCGCGTACGTATGGAGCGTACCCCCCACCCCAACAGTGTAAGTACGACCCGTACCCTCACCCGCGTATGCATGGAGCGTACCCCCACCCCAACCGTGTATGTACGACCCGTACCCTCACCCGCGTACGCATGGAGCGTACCCCCAACCCCAACAGTGTAAGTACGACCCGTACCCTCACCCGCGTACGTATGGAGCGTACCCCCCACCCCAACAGTGTAAGTACGACCCGTACCCTCACCTGCGTACGTATGGAGCGTACCCCCCACCCCAACAGTGTAAGTACGACCCGTACCCTCACCCGCGTACGTATGGAGCGTACCCCCCACCCCAACAGTGTAAGTACGACCCGTACCCTCACTTGCGTACATATGGAGCGTACCCCCCACCCCAACAGTGTAAGTACGACCCGTACCCTCACCCGCGTACGTATGGAGTGTACCCCCCACCCCAACCATGTATGTACGACCCGTACCCTCACCCGCGTACGTATGGAGCGTACCCCCCACCCCAACAGTGTAAGTACGACCCGTACCCTCACCCGCGTACATATGGAGCGTACCCCCCACCCCAACAGTGTAAGTACGACCCATACTCTCACCCACGTATGCATGGAGCGTACCCCCCATGCCAACAGTGTACGTACGGACCGTACCCCCACCTCGTATGCATGGAGCGAACCCACACCCGTGTATGTTCTAAGCGTACATATCCTGAAATAGGAGGGTTGGGTGCAGAGTCCTCCTAGCAGTGCCCAGACACAGGAGGGGTGGGTGCCTAACACTCCCAGCAGTGCCCAGACACAGGAGGGGTGGGTGCAGAGTCCTCCCAGCAGTGCCCAGACACAGGAGGGGTGTGTGCAGAGTCCTCCCAGCAGTGCCCAGACACAGGAGGGGTGGGTGCAGAGTCCCCCCAGCAGTGCCCAGACACAGGAGGGGTGGGTGCCGAGTCCTCCAAGCAGTGCCCAGTCACAAGAGGGGTGGGTGCAGAGTCCTCCAAGCAGTGCCCAGACACAGGAGGGGTGGGTGCAGAGTCCTCCAAGCAGTGCCCAGTCACAAGAGTGATGTGTGCAGAGTCCTCCCAGCAGTGCCCAGTCACAAGAGGGGTGGGTGCAGAGTCCTCCCAGCAGTGCCCAGACACAGGAGGGGTGTGTGCAGAGTCCTCCCAGCAGTGCCCAGACACAGGAGGGGTGTGTGCAGAGTCCTCCCAGCAGTGCCCAGTCACAAGAGGGGTGTGTGCAGAGTCCTCCCAGCAATGCCCAGACACAGGAGGGGTGGGTGCAGAGTCCTCCCAGCAGTGCCCAGACACAGGAGGGGTGTGTGCAGAGTCCTCCCAGCAGTGGCCAGACACAGGAGGGGTGGGTGCAGAGTCCTCCCAGCAGTGCCCAGTCACAAGAGTGGTGTGTGCAGAGTCCTCCCAACAGTGCCCAGTCACAAGAGGGGTGGGTGCAGAGTCCTCCCAGCAGAGCCCAGACACAGGAGGGGTGGGTGCAGAGTCCTCCCAGCAGAGCCCAGACACAGGAGGGGTGGGTGCAGAGTCCTCCCAGCAGTGCCCAGTCACAAGAGTGGTGTGTGCAGAGTCCTCCCAGCAGTGCCCAGTCACAAGAGGGGTGGGTGCAGAGTCCTCCCAGCAGTGCCCGGTCACAAGGGTGGTGTGTGCAGAGTCCTCCCAGCAGTGCCCAGTCACAAGAGGGGTGGGTGCAGAGTCCTCCCAGCAGTGCCCAGACACAGGAGGGGTGGGTGCAGAGTCCTCCCAGCAGTGCCCAGACACAGGAGGGGTGTGTGCAGAATCCTCCCAGCAGTGCCCAGACACAGGAGGGGTGTGTGCAGAGTCCTCCCAGCAGTGCCCAGTCACAAGAGGGGTGTGTGAAGAGTCCTCACAGCAGTGCCCAGACACAGGAGGGGTGGGTGCAGAGTCCTCCCAGCAGTGCCCAGACACAGGAGGGGTGTGTGCAGAGTCCTCCCAGCAGTGCCCAGACACAGGAGGGGTGGGTGCAGAGTCCTCCCAGCAGTGCCCAGTCACAAGAGGGGTGTGTGCAGAGTCCTCCCAGCAGTGCCCAGTCATAAGAGGGGTGTGTGCAGAGTCCTCCCAGCAGTGCCTAGACACAGGAGGGGTGTGTGCAGAGTCCTCCCAGCAGTGCCCAGACACAGGAGGGGTGGGTGCAGAGTCCTCCCAGCAGTGCCCAGTCACAAGAGTGGTGTGTGCAGAGTCCTCCCAGCAGTGCCCAGACACAGGAGGGGTGGGTGCCTAACACTCACAGCAGTGCCCCTGCAAAGAAAAGGGTGGAGTACCCACAGATCCAATGCCCACAAATGTCAGTCAGGTGCACAAAGATCCTGCAGTACATGTACCACATGTGTGCGAGGCTGGGAGTATACACATGCATAGCGCCAAAAAGAAAACATGTACACATGAAGTCATGGCAACAGTCTACATACACAAGTACAGTGACCACCAAGGACGCCACGAATGATGCAGGTGGAGACATCGCTCAGCATGCATGGCCCAAGTCTAACGAGTCCGTCACACACCCAGCCAATGTAGACACAGCTCAGCACCACATATTGGAAAGACCCTGCAGGGAAGAAGTCAGGTTACACAGAGGAAGGAACACACCTTGGGACGATGTCACCATGCAGTAACTGCTTACATGAACAAAGTTATGTAGCCAACAGCTTGTGATGGCACACAGATACCAGGATCCACGCTATGACCAGCACAAGACTACAATTCCCACACACCCAACACATAATCACCACCCAAAATAATGGGGCAGGTCGACCAACAGCAATACCAGACAGACAGTAGTGTACTAAGGAAAAATAAATTGCTTTAATCAGCATGCAAAAATCTGTCTGTCCCTTGAAAGTTCAAAATGTACAATGCCCATAGGGCAATCCAAAGTCCAAATCCAGGTGGGGGACACAGTGGGACGCGTGTCCCCTAGCTTGCCTGCACAGTCAGACTCCTTCGTCTTCCAGAGCGGGGAGGGCATCATGTGGGGGGGAAGGACCAGGCACCGCAGGGACATGAGGGCGAAGGGTAGGCATCGTGGGTGCAGGGATGGAGGACTCCACCACAGGGGGTGGGGCAGGGCCAAAGGCGGAGGCCAGGATGGCGCTGCACACCTTAGCAAGGTCCTCCAGCGACTCCCCTGCACCCGAAGGAACCACAGGCCCCAAGGAGGGGGGGGCGGAGGGATGGGTCGCAGCGCCACTGGGGGAGGGTGTGGACAGGGGGGGGACTCAACCACCCTGAACGGGGACTCCCTTGACAGCTTGCGGGGTGGTGTCACTGTGGGGCTCAGGGACAGAGCGGCCATGAAGGAGTCTTTGCCGGATATGTGGCCAGGAGAGCTGAGGGGAGGGGATTTGGAGGGAGTGGATTTGGTGGAATGCGGACTCCCACTCTGGCTGCGTGGCTTACGTTTGCCCCCCGACCCAGTGGGTGTGCCTACTTCACCCTGTGTGTGCGTGCCAGGAGGTGTGCGTTTGACCTTCCCTGCTGGTGTGGTGCCTGTGTCTGTTGTGGTGGGTGCATGCTGACGTCTGGGTGTACGTGGGACAGGCATGGGAGTGGGAAGTGTGGATGGGTCAGGGGTAGGGGGTTGGACGTAGCGCTGCAGGAGACCCACTGCTGCAGTCAGTGTCGAGTCAATGGACCTCAGCAAGTTGCGTTGGTCAGCCTGTGATGAGAAAATGCCCTCCAAGTATGCCTCCATGTTGTTCAGCACTTGGCTGTGGCCATGGAGGACATTAAGCATCGCAGCCTGACCAACCTGCAACTGCCGCTGGATGTCCACAGACTCGGCATTGGCGGCAGCAGTGGAGACAGGGGCAGGGAGGAGACATGTGGTGACTGGGCACGCTGGGAAGGGACACGAGCAAGTGGGAGGCGGCTGATGGCAATGGAGGGGGCGGGGAGAGATGTTGTGCTGCTGTCAGCTGCTGGTGCAGCCTCCGCCCACTCGGAGAGATCATCCTCGGACCCGTCAGCTTCATATTCTGTCGTGCGAGTGGACAGGTCCTCGGCCTCACTCTCCTCCGCCTCAGTTCCACTCGATGTGCCAGGCACGATGTCACCGCTGGCACTGGTGCTCGGTCCCTCCGCTCCGTCTGTGCTCATGTCTCCCTCCGTGTCCCCCGACGATGCTGTGGGCAAGGTGAAGAGACAGCAATTAATCATACACCTGTATACATATGTCACATGAGTACAATCTACATAGGTTACAGTGCATAGCCTGAAAAGAAAGATCAGTAACATCTACAAAACAAGGTACAGATGTAGGGCATGCAACACACAGTTGGTTGACCCACCATGCCACAGAAAAACTATGGAGAGCATGACACAATAGCAAATGACATGAAATGGAGTTTGACAGAGGAGCCAGGCCCTGGGGACAATCCAGCACTGCATCTGCACCACACAGCGTTGCCGAAAATAGGGATGAGCAGGGACCATATCCATGAACTTGAGGCACATGCTGCATAGGTAATACTGAGAACATGCCCACCATGACTGGCTCACTGTACCTTGAGTGTATGTGCAGACAAACATCACACTGGCCAGACCTAGCAAGGAGATATCAGGTTTTGACATGTAGGCTTTGCCCGCACCAACCACCCCCTACATGAGACAATTTGTTGAGACACAGGAAGCACTTACATCTCTTAGTCTGTGTGAAATACACATGGGCTGGATAAATGCAAGATTGGACACAAAATACCCAAGGTGCGCCTGTCCAAATAATCATGTACAAATGGTCATCATCAGATGATTGTAACAAGACACACAGGCACTGGCCACCGTGAGTATGAACAAGGAAAATCAGGTCAGGCTGTACAGTGGACACTTGTACTACATTTTACGTCAATATACATGGTGCCAGGGGACAATGGCACAGAGCACAACCTATCCTGTAGACACTGAGAGTGTCCACGTTTTGTGATGACACACATGACACCTAGGAAAATATGCCCCAGGGGACAGTAGTGGCCACACAACTCCATGGTCCTGAATGGGAATGACTGCAACACACGCCACCATCCCTGCACTATGCGTATCGCACACTCATGCACATCATGTCACAGGCCACAACATAAGACATGCGTGCTGTAAGGCATGACACTTGAGAGACTAACTCCCATGTCTGGACTCAGCATCAGTGCCAACTGACATGGAACCCACAAGTACTGAACTGGACAGGGCACAGGCAAGGTCCCAAAACCTGTTACACACCACCCCCACATATGATGCTACAGGCATAGTTCACATGGAGAAAGTTCCAGCCTACATAACCTTGTGAAGGAGTGACTACACACAGACCAGGGAACACATTGCAAGGAGGGGAAGGGAGGCAGGAGAGCACCGCTATACTGTGGGTAACTGGATCTGCACAGCACCTTTAAACCCTGGCAGTGTATCCATGCAACTGTGCACTTACAAATGCTGGTGACACACAACAAACACACATGTACCTACCCCCTTCCTGCTGCTGCTTCTCCTGTAAGCACCTGTCCAAGTCTGAAAATACCACCGCCAGCACACGCTTGTGGATGTGGGTCAGACGGCGGCGCCCGCGGTTCTTATGGGTCTCAGGTGAGTCCCCCAGCAGGACCCGTGCGATCCTCCGCGTCCAGCACCGGATATCCTGCCAGCGTTTCCTCACCTGGGCCAGGCGCCGCTTGCGACCGTCCGTCCTCCTCACAGCACTGACGGCGTTCATCCATATCTGCTTCTTGGCAGAGGCGCCTACCTGTGAGGATGAACAAGTGACACTACATCAATACACCTGGCACATGTCACAGAGACACATATTAGAACACATTTGCTGTTTACAACAAGGCATAGTATGCATCCAACGCATTGCACCTTTGTCATAGGGACATGATCCTCTGGGGAAGGGCAAAAGCAGTATGTGCCATTAAAAGTACACAGGTGGAATGAGGGCAACGACACAATCAATGATCCAGGCTCACACTGTGCATCACAAGCTACACCAGGATAATGTGCAGCACCTCTAAGCAGTCACATGCCACAGGCCACTGACGCTACCGCAGCAGAGTACACAGACACACACAGGCACAGGACATTCACCTGCCATTGCCAAATGCAGCGACAAACCTCACTCTGCAAATGTGCCACTAGACGGGGGGGGCTCACAGGTGTGGGGCTGGCTCTGCATGTCAGACACACAGCACTGCTCCCTGCTCACATCACATGGGCAGGGTATATCCATCCCTCATGCAGCCCGGGTGCCACACTCCACATATGCACCCACCCACATGACAGGGGACTTACACACACACCGATGTCCAGGGTACGAACACATCATGTGGACACTTTCAGCACAGGTACACAGAACTAACACACATCTGTGGGTACAGTCACCTGTCACACTGGGCTGACCACATACTAAAATGAGGACTGTAGAGGCTACATTCCCAGGAGGACAAGACAGGCAGAATGTGGCATGCACCATGCAGTGATTGTCACAGTAAACACAATGCAAGTGAGGACGGCAGACATGCACCACAGCATGCACTGGCTGGGAGACATCAGGCATTCCCCCCCCTGGGACCCCCCCTACAGTACATAGCATGTGTGTCACACCTGGACACAATGCCAGAAGTCACAGTCACAAACAAGGGACACAGTCTGTGCTAGTAGACTCTGCACTCACCTGATACCCTGGTCGCCCATACAGCAGGGGGTACTGTGGGAGGATCACATCCAGCAAAGCCAGGTTCTCCTCCAGGGTGAAAGGCTGTGCCCTCTCCACAGACCTTGACATGGTTCCAGGGAATCAGTAGCAGCAGCTGGGTCGTAGAATGCAAAGATGTGCAGGCAAGTGCTCCCTCATGGGACCTGGCTGCCTTATATCTGCCTTGCTGGCCTGTTTCATGCACAGGAGTACAGAGTGATTGATCACTCACATTTGCATCCTATGTTTCCTCCAATCCCTTCAAACCTAGCACAGTCAGTGGGTTCTTATTGTGTTTTTTTCTTGAGCATGATGTCAACTCCAGAACCACATTGCAACAAAGTAGATTCATTCAAACTGACTACTGCTGTGCACCTGCTGAAAAAAATTCAAACTTTAAACTTGGTCTCCATGACAACCAGCATGCATGTAGGCCTTTTTACTTGTCCCTCATGTGTCCCCTATGTAATTTGGAGTTTCACACACAGGTACGGTGCGTACCGGGGCCCTAGGGCACCCCAAATGCATAGCAACGGCCCGTACAGGCGTGTGTAAGGTCCGTATCACTATGGGTGTGCTTGCATATGCGTACCCATAGTGATAGTGAGCGTACGCACGCGTGCACGGTCCGTACCACTATGGGTACGCATACGCGAGAACACCCATAGTGATAGTGAGCGTACAGGCGTGTGTACGGTCCATATCACTATGGGTACGCATACGCGAGAACACCCATAGTGATAGTGAGCGTACAGGCATGTGTACGGTCCGTACCACTATGGGTACGCATACGCGAGAACACCCATAGTGATAGTGAGTGTACAGGCGTGTGTACGGTCCGTACCACTATGGGTACGCATACGCGAGAACACCCATAGTGGTACGGACCGTACACACGCCTGTACGCTCACTATCACTATGGGTGTTCTCGCGTATGCGTACCCATAGTGATACGGATCGTACACACGCCTGTACGCTCACTATCACTATGGGTGTTCTCGCGTATGCGTACCCATAGTGATACGGACCGTACACGCGTGCGTACGCTCACTATCACTATGGGTGTTCTCGCGTATGCGTACCCATAGTGATACGGACCGTACACGCGTGCGTACGCTCACTATCACTATGGGTACACATACGGCAGCACTCCCATAGTGATAGGGAACGTACACAGGCCCTCTGAGCGAATGTACGGTGCCTTTCACACATCACAGTGGTGACAGGCAGCACACAGGAAGGAATAGGGCTGACATACTTGTCCATGGATGGACATCAAGGCATTGTCTGGGCAGTACTACATGTGTGGGGCACAGGTGTGAAAGGCTGTGATGTGGCACATTACTCCTGAGTCAAGAAGGCACCAGATGTATGATGAGATGTGTACAAATGTTATGTGTGATGGTGCAATGTGTGCCAGGCATGCCCTTAACTCCTTTGACATGTGTGCATGTCGTACTGCACACTTGGGATGAGCGTCACTGGCATGGCACAGTCAACAACACACGCAAGTGTCCCCTGATGCCCGCTACAGGGGTTACCACACCAGACATGTGACTACCCACAGTGCACGATGTGTCTATGTCATGTATGTGTGGGGTGTTCCCATTAGCTTGATGTTGGTGCTCCCTCAAAAGCATCAGCTGTTGCAGCAACCAACATGTGTCTGTGTGTAGATGGACATGGCACACTGTTACGCACACCAGGCCACATGTGGTATCGGATGTGAGGTGTGTATGTATGCATGGGACACGGAGTAGCGTAACAAGGACATGTCTGCATCCTCTCAATGAATGTGTGGTGAGTCATTACATGTACACCTTAATGGCAAGGTGTGTGGGCTGTCCTAGTGTAATGTCATGTGACCTGTGGCTCTAGTGTTCCGCTACCAGTCTCTGAAATCGACATCCTACTTCTGCTGATGTGTTGATGTATGTCACTCCTGTGTTGCGTCTGGCTGTTCACTTACACTGGGACACAGCTAATCCCATGCCATGGCATGTGGAGGTTCACAATCTCCGTGTGTAGCTGGGTCTTGGTAGGAGTGTCACCTGGCAGCCATACGTGTCCAGGGCATGTGGCACATACCTGACTCCATATGTCGCATATGTGTATTGACAGATTAACATGTGCTCAGTACAAATAATTTGTTGTTGTAGTGCACTCACTCTTCCTTGTCACTTCCAAATTACTGCAGAGCGCCGCCTCTTCCCCGACCAATTCCTGACTTGGCTGACATGCGGGAGAATGACTGTATCCGGTGCTACCGCTTTCCCCAACCGTTGATTGTGGAGTTGACGGCGAGGCTGGCACCACACCTGCAACCGCTGCACAGGTATCCTACGGCACTGACACCCAAGCTGAAGGTAATGGCAGCCCTACATTTTCTTGCCACGGGTACCTTTCAATATACCATAGCTCATGTTGGTGGCATGTCCCAGAGCATGTTCAGCCGTGTGCTGCATGATTTCTTAGAGGCCATGTTGCTTCACCTGGATGAGTTCATCCATTTCCCAACTCCTGAACTGTTGACTGGGGTCAAGCGTGGATTCTATGCCCTGGGAGGGATGCCCCATGTCATTGGGTCCATAGATGGGACACATGTGGCTTTGGTACCACCACAGGCACAGGAGGTAGTGTACAGGAATCGCAAACACTACCACTCCATCAATGCCCTTGTGGTGTGTCTGTCCAACATGGTGATTTCACATGTCTGTGCTCGTTTTCCAGGATCAGCACACGATGCCTACATCATGAGGCGTAGCAGGGTGCCTAAAATGATGACGCAGCTGCGCAATGAACGAGCATGTGTTGTTGGTGGGTACACTCTGTCTGTCCTGTATTTTGCGTAGACTTCCAGCACGACCGCTTCTCCTGTCCTACTTATGTCCATGTGGTTTCCATTTAGGGGACGCTGGCTATCCCAACATGCCATGGCTGATCACACCTCTCCGCAACCCCAGCACGCCGGCCCAGCTCTGCTACAACACCGCCCATGGCCGGACAAGGCGAGTGATAGAGAGGACATTTGGCCTCCTGAAGAGGCGATTCAGATGCCTCCACAAGACCGGCGGCGCACTCCCATATGCCCCGGCGAAGGTCTGCAAAATCTTCATGGTCTGCTGCATGCTGCACAACATGGCAGTTGAGAAAGCTGTGCCACTCATCCTGGATCAAGATGATCAGGACCATCCACCCGTGGAGGACGAAGGGCTTGGCAATGGGGCTAGTGATGTGGAGGATGTGGTTCCACAAGAGGACATTCGGAGTCGGCTCATACGCAACTTCTTTGCTTAGTGGTGAGTACCAGTGTCTGAGTGTGCACGCATTGGTCCCCGTGTGGCATGTGTTGCGAAGTGTGTGTCCATCTGCATGTATGCCACGTGAGTCAGAGGTATGTGTGGATGTGTCACTCGAGTGATGGTGCCAGTGATGAGTGTATTTCCCCAGTCATAATTGTGACCTAGCATGTTGTCATCCTTACATGTGTCGAGTACATGCACATGCAAGTGGCTGTGCTTTTTGTGGCTGACTTCTTGTGTGTCTCTCATCCCCAGGTACTTGCGCATGCCGTCTGCTGGTTGCATTGTTGTGGCACTGCTATTCCTCATGGACACGTCATCGTGTGCTGACTCAGCGTTACAAGCACGGACAAGTTTGATTTGATTTGATTTGATTTGATTTGATTAAAAATTTATAAAGCGCACGTGTGCCCATAGGCGTCTTGGCGCTGAGCAGAGACAATGACTACCTGGTGAAAAAGAAAGCGGTCTGGTCTACAAGGAAGAGAACAGCCAGGTTTTTACCTCTTTCCTGAAAGATAGGATAGAGGGGCTGTTTTTGATAGTGATAGGAAGGAGATTCCACGCCCTTGCTGCATGTAACAGAAAGCTTCTCCCCCCCCATCTGACCTGCTTGTATCTTGCTGTCTGAATGAGTTTAGATCGACTTGAACGAAGGGTCCTAGGGGGCTCGTACAGTTGCAGGTGGTCTATCAAAAACTTAGATCCGGTCCCTTGCAAGGCCTTGTATGTCAGGCAGACAGATTTAAATTTTATTCTTTTATCTATTGGTAGCCAATGTAAGGATTTTAATTTATGTGTGACTGGCTCAGATCTGGGGATATCAAGGATTAATCTTGCCGCAGCATTCTGCAGGCGTTGAAGTTTAGCCAAGTGTTGGGCCTGGATCCCAGCAAATAGAGCATTCCCGTAGTCAAGCCTTGATAAGGCCAGGGCAGTTACCACCGTTTTGCGGGAAGCTAGGGGAATAAAAGGCAAGAGTTTCCTGATTACTTTCAGAATGTACCACATAGTAGATGCAAGTTTATTTGTCTGGGCATCAAACGTGAGTTTATTGTCCAGTATAGAGCCAAGATTTTTCAGTTTGTTTACTGGACGTGGGCACTGGCCTAGGTTATTCGGCCACCAATCCGGGGACCAGATTTCCATGTCCGTGCCTAGCATCATGACTTCACTTTTGTCTCCGTTCAGTTTTAGACAATTCCTCTGCATCCATAGGTTAATTTGAGTCATGCACTCTTGAAATTTTTCTGCTGTGTCCCTGATGCTATTTTTGATTGACACCACTATTTGGGTGTCGTCGGCGTAAGAGACTGGCAGAAATCCACAATTTCTAATAATAGCAGCAAGGGGCTTAACGTAAAGATTAAAAAGAGTGGGGCTCAAAGAGGACCCCTGAGGCACACCACATGGGGAACTGAAAGATTTTGATTTTGCTTCCCCCAACTCTACTGTAAACGTTCTATTAGACAGATAGGAGGCAAGCAATGATCGAGCTGATGAGTGCACTCCAGCTTCAGTTAGACGGGTAAGAAGAATGCCGTGATTGACCGTGTCGAAGGCCGCCGAGAGATCAAGTAAGATCAAGGCGGCCTTTCCTCCGGCATCTAAGATGTATCTAAGTTCCTCAACTGCAGTAATTAGTGCTGTTTCAGTCCCGTGACCCTCTCTGAAACCAAATTGCGAATGGTCTAGGGCATGGGTGTCAGAGAGGAAAGTTGACAATTGCTTATTTAATATTTTTTCAAAAACTTTAGCTGAAAAAGGAATTCTTGCAATAGGTCTGTAGTTTGCTGGAGTTTGTGGGTCCAGATTTGGTTTTTTCAGAAGAGGTAGTACCGAGGTAATTTTCCAGAGATCAGGGTATTGGTGGGAATTTATTATGTGAGAGAATAGACTGCCTAATTGCTCACTCATAAGCTCTGGAAAAAGATGTATGACCTTGGGAGGGCAGGGATCCGTCAGGCTCCCTGATTTCATAGACTTGACGGTTTGAAGAATTTGTTCAACTGACGGTGGTACAAAGTGGAAATCTGTACTATGGTCTGAGAGTTGTGAAACCTTATCACAAATAGTATGTAACTGTGTAGGTGTGACCTCATCCGTCAGTTTAAAGGATTCATAGACAGTGGTCACTTTGTCTACAAAGAATTGGCCCAAGGTGTTACTAAATTCAGTGCTTATTGTTGCTTGTTTATCGCTGTCGATTTTTGTCCGTTTTTTCACAGTGGCGAAGAGTTCTTTGCTGGAATTCTTTGCCTCGTTAATTTTCATGACAAAATATTTGCTTTTTTCAATTAGAATTAATTTTTTGTAGGAGACCAAGGAGGTTTTATAAACGTCTTTCAGCAGAGGATCATAATTGGTCCTCCATCTTCTCTCCGCCCTTCTACAGAGTTGTTTTTGTGTTTTTAGGGCATCCGAAAACCAAGGCTGAGAGGGGGTTTTTCGCCTGGAGGTGATCTTTTTTAAAGGTACTAAATCATGAATAGCTGTTTTTATCCAGCTAGATATTTGATGTGTTGCGATGTTGCTGTCCAGTGCTAATTCAGGGATGGATAGGGTGAGCTGTTCATTTAGTTTGGTGGCGTCTAGTTTGGCCCAATCCAGATAAGATGTTCTATTGGAAGAAATGACAGCTGCATTTCGGGTGTCTCTAGTATTTATCGTAAAGATTATGGCCTTATGATCTGACCAGGGAACTGGTAGGATGTCTAGGAGTTTAATGTCGGGATTAGATGAAAAAATCCCGTCAAGGGTATGCCCGGCTGCATGGGTACTTTGATTGACGATCTGAACCATAGCCAAGTTGGCCATTGCGTCATACAATGAAGCTGTAGATGTGTTGGAGCTTTTTTCAAGATGTAGGTTGAAATCTCCCAAAACGGAGAAATCGGGGCCTACCACACTGGATTCAAGGAATGGGCTGATCAGTTGTAACAGCGGTGTTTTTGCCCTGGGTGGCCTATATATCAGAAGCCCTTTAAATGTGTAGTTTTTTGTGATGTTCGACTGAAAAAAGAGGGTTTCACAGTCAGGGTTGCTGCCCTGATCTGAGCCCTTTGTCCTTAATTCACTTCTGAAAATAATGGCCAGGCCACCACCTCTCTTTCTCTTCCTATCGGACCTAATAATAGAGTATCCCTCTGGGATGGCTAATGATAGTTCAATGTCAGAAGCATCATCTGCCCAGGTTTCAGTAATAAAGATCATGTCTAGATTGTGGGACTCTATTATATTAGCTGTTTCTGTGTTGTGTTTAACTAAGGAACGTACATTTATTAGTGCAGCCTTAGTGGTTTGAAAGGTTGGTGTAATGGGAATGTTCTGGAGAGGAGTTAGGCTTCTGATTTGTGAAAAATCGAAGGGAAGTAGGCAAAGTGGGCATTTCTTGGTTTCGCTGTTTAGATTTAGAGTACGACGGCAGGTGTTGGGCCTGAGCATACGCAACTCCCGGCTTGTATAGCTTAGGCTCTCATTGTCTGTCCTATCAGGGGTATATGGGGTGGCCCTAGGCCCGGTCGGGGCGCGGACGGGCGCAGACGGGCTTGCCTTTGGCGTGCCTTCGTCGCGCCGGCGGCGCACCCGCTGCGCGCGTCCGCTGCGCGTTCAAAATTCCATGTGTGATATAGGTAGTGGGGCGTTGAGCAACTAGACCGCTCAGCGCCGGAAATGCCCCCAGCCCGGAAGTGTGTCCGCTCTCGCCTCGTCTGCACCCTCCGTACAATCGGCACTAGCCGTGACGGACCGGGGTGCCTGGGGCTGAGCTAACACCAGGGAAGGTGAAAGGCAGTGTGCAAAAAGCAATGAGGTAAAAGTACTTTTTTAAAACTTTAAAACTGCTAATACAATTTTAAAAACCTTTTACAAAAGCGGTGAGCAATGCTGGGTCCGTTACTTTGGAGCAGCAAAATGAAAGTAGTACGGTCGAGCCGCGTAGTCATGTCATCTGACTCGCGCTGGAAAACATCAGAGCTTTAAGTTGAGGGGCGCTGAGCAACTAGACCGCTCAGCGCCGGAAATGCCCCCAGCCCGGAAGTGTGTCCGCTCTCGCCTCGTCTGCACCCTCCGTACAATCGGCACTAGCCGTGACGGACCGGGGTGCCTGGGGCTGAGCTAACACCAGGGAAGGTGAAAGGCAGTGTGCAAAAAGCAATGAGGTAAAAGTACTTTTTTAAAACTTTAAAACTGCTAATACAATTTTAAAAACCTTTTACAAAAGCGGTGAGCAATGCTGGGTCCGTTACTTTGGAGCAGCAAAATGAAAGTAGTACGGTCGAGCCGCGTAGTCATGTCATGGAAGTCTCCTTAGCGTAAGGGATGCATCAGGGGTGTATTGGGTGTGGCAGTTGTTTACGATGTGTGCACACTGCCCCTGTCGATGTTTGGTTCCTCTGCAGACATGTCGCATCACCATGGGACACATGACATGCAGCTGGGTACACCTGAATAGATGGTCAGACTTGTTGACAGTCATCTGTGATGGGATTGTGGATTGTGATGATGGCATCAATGTGTGTTACACTGCCCTCGGATACATACGGTTTGCATTGGCTTGACATGGTGTGGGACTTCCACATCAGAGGATCAATGGTGTAGGGCAGCCTCTCCGTGAGCAGCATGGGGTGTTTAGCTGTTAGCCGACACTTGTGTGCTAGTTCCATGGCTATCACGCATTTGTGCTGCAGAAGGGGGGTTCCAGTGTTGGACCCACATGTTACTCCACATGACCTGTTCATGTGTACTCCGAGTTGCCTCTGCATTCCCGAATACATGAATAATAAAGGTGTCCCTATGCCTCCAAGGTGCCTCTTCTCAGTCAATGCTGGTGTGTTGCCACGGTGCATCCGGCATGTCTGGCATGGTTTTCCGTGATAGTGGCTATGTGTCTATGTGTAGAGTAGCAAGATGCTAGCTGTTTGTGTGGGATTAGACTGTGTATTGTGCATGATGTCCATGACTGTGTGGGTATTGTGACATATGCCATCCCCATGCATCCAACGTTGGCCAGGCCACCATTCTCTGCATCCACCTGACTCAAGCTTGCAGGACATGGTTCTGCAACCTGTCCACACATACCTGGGTGCCCCACAGGACACTCCACATGATCCCTGACCTCTGCGCATGGCTGTCGCTGTACTCAATATGTCTGTCGGCACGGTTGTGCGGCCACCCCCTCAGCTGACCCTCACGGTCTTTTCCGTGGACGACCCGTCCTCCTGCGGGGACCCTCAGAAGCAGGCCGTGATGATGTTTGGGATGCTCCGTCGGATGTCTCCTCCTCCTCCTCATCCCTCCCTGTGGGTGGTGATGTTCTACGCCTGGTGGCACAGGGAGGGTTGCCCATGTTGTCGGCTATCCGACGGAGTGTACTGTGAATTCCCGTGAACACCGTCACGAGCTCAGCCTGTCTGTCCTCCATCCGCCCTTGGTGTCGCAGTAGACAGGCATGTTGCTCCGCATGTTGCTGGGCCTGCTGGGTCTTGATCTCCTCGAGGATGGACACAACCTGGGCCATGCCCGTGGTGTCCTGCCGGTATGTGTCCAGGATGTTTCTGACATGGGAATATACCGGTTCCGCAGCCAACCGGTCAGGCTCGCGCCTCCGCCGTCCTCCACTCCCACCACCCCTGCCCTCTTGCACCTGGCCTGCCCTTGTGGGCATATCGGGTCTCCGGGACCCCTGAGGGGTGGCATTGGCGTTGTCGCCTGCCTCCTCCTGGGTGCCCGGTACACCGTGTCCCTCCTGGCCAGCCTGGCTGCATTGTGGTGGTAGGGCAGGGATCCTGGGTGTCTCCTGGGATGTGGCAGGAGTGGGGGTGGTGGTTGGCCCAGTTGTACCTGACGCAGGTGCTGCAGGTGGTTGGACACCAGAGGGGACAGGTTGGTCGGGGTCGGGTTCGTCCACAGAGTGGTGAGAGTCGTCGCTGCCGGTGGGTCCGTCATCCCGCCGAGCCGGGTCCTGTGAGTCTTCCCCCCCAGTGTTGGGGGGTGATCCACGACGTTGACCTATGTGTGAGAGAGACAATGTTAATTTTGTTCTATGCAACATCCATATTTCATTAGTTTCTAAGTTGGCACATTTCCTCTGGGAATTTGGATATGTCTTGCATTCCACTCACAGTGCACTTGTGCATGGGTATGTCCCTTGGCCACAGCTTTTGCGACTTTACCTATGTGTGGCACAGTCTTACTTGCTGCGTCAATTGTGACTGCAGTCAGCAGTGGAGTGAGCAGGTGTGGCGAGCCATGCATTGGCGCCTTTCGTGTTGCACTGTACGTGGGCACATGGAGTTGTTCCACACACTTAGATAATGCAGGTAGCTGGCGTTGTGCTCGTGCACAGGTTGAGACATGGCCCTGTGTTTTGCCATGGAGAAGAGGGAGGGTTCAGGCACTGGCCACCCTTGTCTACATGCACGCAGTCCACCTGCTGACGAGCAGACATTCCCACACCCCCCAAGGCTGAATTGGGCTCTCTGTGTGTCCCTTTCTCACTCCCTCTCTGTCCCCCTCTCCCTCCCTCTGTGTGTCAGCCTCCTCCCTCTGTCCGTCTCCCTGTGTCTCCCTCCCTCTCTCTCCCCCTCTCCCTCCCTCTGTGTGTCACCCTCTGTCACCTCAGCCCAGCTTCCTAGGCACACACTTTTTGCAGATCTTTGAATGGCCCTTGGCTTGTTCATGTGAGTTTGTTTCTGATCTCCAGGCACCCATTGGGTGTAGTGTCTGTGTCTGAGCTGCTGCTGTGGTGGTGTGTGCTGCCACTCTTTCACAGTGTTGGCTGTTCATTAGCTGCTGTCATGTGCAAAAACGTGCTGTCACCCCCATGTGTTAATGCAAGGCATCCGCCATTTGCTGGCAAGTCTTTCCTGTGTGGGGACACACTGTTTGTCTGGCTGTGACCTAGGCCATATGGGCAGGGGGCATTGTTCTCTGCTTCTGAGTTGCACTATGTGATTTTTGGGGCCCACACTCCCGCCATCCGGCTTCCCGTGTCTTGTGTTGGTGTTTTCTGTGGCCTGTGACTTTGCATTGTCCAGCTGTGTGCATGGGGCATGGTGGCGCCAGTGGCATGTGCGTGTTCATGGAGTGTGGTTGAGTCATGTGATAGGTTGGGGTGGTTGTGTGCCTGTTTGTGAGTTTGGTTGTGGATGACGTTCCCCCCATGTGAGGTGAGTTGTTTGTGTACTCACCCGGGTCTCGGAGTCCTTCTAATCTGTCCACTGACACCACCGGCAGTATGGCCATCACCCTCTCCTCCCAGGGATGGTAGTGTACAGGTCTGCGGGGCGGCCCTCCTCTAGTGACGTTGGCCTGGTTGTGGTCGTCGGTCATTTTGGCTCGGACCCTCCTCCGCAGATCGTACCACCTGGCTTGGCATTCATGCCTGGTCCTTCTGGTGGCCGCAACAGCATTCACAGCATTGGCAATCCTCTGCCAAATGGCTGTTTTTTCGGACATGCAGGTCTGTCTGACCAATGTTCCAAAGAGGTGTGGCTCGACTCTGAGGATTTCGTCGACAAGGACCTCCAACTCTCGGCTAGTGAACTTTGGATTCTTGTTAGTGGGCATGGTGAGGGGTGTGGGTGTGGATGGTTGGGGGGGGTGTGTGTGGATGGTTGTGGGTGTGTGGGTGTGGTTGTGCAGGTGTGTGTGTGAATGTGATGAGGGGGTGTTTGTGAAGGTGTGTGTGTGAAGGTGTGCAAGTGTAAGGTGTAGTAAAGGTTCAAGTATGGTGCTGTAGGTTGTCTGTGGGGTCTGGCAGCAGTGAGTCTGTTGCAAAGGCTCATGGTTTGTGTCTGTGGGCCCTTTTTATTGGTCCATTGGTGGGTGTGGCTGTGTTTGAAGTTTGGGTGGGTGTGTTATAAGGAGTGGTTGTGTTTTGGGCCTCTGTTTGGGATTTTGGCAGTTGCAGGTCAGTGAATGTGTTGTTTTTGTGCTTGTTGGACATGTTTTGTGGCTTTGTGCCATTCGAATGGTGTATTCTTGTGTTGTTTTGCTTTGTCCTGGTTGTGTACGTATACCGTTTTTAGCGTGTGTACGGGGTGTACTTCAGGAATTTAGTTGTACAGTGCTGTCCTTGTGTCTGGCTTGGTACGACTCGTACATGCGCGATGTTGTGTGAAGGTGCTGGTGTTGGGGCCTGGGGTGCGCTCCGTACTTAGAATGTTGGGGTGGGGGTACGCTCCATACGTACGCGGGTGAGGGTACGTGTCGTACATACATGGTTGGGGTGGGGGTACGGTCCGTACATACACGGTTGGGGTGGGGGTACGGTCCGTACATACACGGTTGGGGTGGGGGTGCGCTCCATACGTACGCGGGTGAGGGTATGGGTCGTACATACACTGTTGGGGTGGGGGTACGCTCCATACGTACGCGGGTGAGGATACGGGTCGTACATACATGGTTGGGGTGGGGGTACGGTCCGTACATACACGGTTGGGGTGGGGGTACGCTCCATGCATACGCGGGTGAGGGTACGTGTCGTACATACACGGTTGGGGTGGGGGTACGGTCCGTACATACACGGTTGGGGTGGGGGTGCGTCCATACGTACGCGGGTGAGGGTACGGGTCGTACATACACGGTTGGGGTGGGGGTACGGTCCGTACATACACGGTTGGGGTGGGGGTATGCTCCATGCATACGCGGGTGAGGGTACGTGTCATACATACACGGTTGGGGTGGGGGTACGGTCCGTACATACATGGTTGGGGTGGGGGTGCGCTCCATACGTACGTGGGTGAGGGTATGGGTCGTACATACACGGTTGGGGTGGGGGTGCGCTCCATACGTACGCGGGTGAGGGTACGGGTCGTACATACACGGTTGGGGTGGGGGTACGGTACGTACGTACACGGTTGGGGTGGGGGTACGCTCCATGCATACGCGGGTGAGGCTACGGGTCGTACATACGCTGTTGGGGTGGGGGTACGCTCCATACGTACGCGGGTGAGGGTACGGGTCGTACATACACGGTTTACATACACGGTTGGGGTGGGGGTACGGTACGTACATACACGGTTGGGGTGGGGGTACGCTCCATGCATACGCGGGTGAGGGTACGGGTTGTACATACACTGTTGGGGTGGGGGTACGCTTTATACATACGCGGGTGAGGGTACGGGTCGTACATACTGTTCTGCTCGATTTTCCCGGCCTTCTTGTGTTAACAAGTGATTGCATGTGACTTCAGTCTCTTACCATTCAAGCCTAAGGGTTAGAGTAGTGAATGGAGCCTATTTACTAGGCACTTCGACATGATTCTGTGCTCTTCCCCATAGATCAGGGCTTGCACACATAGCCTAGAGGATAGATTTGTTAGTATTAGGGATAACCTGTCCTGTAGTGAGGGTATTTCATGGAGCTGTGCTGAATTCAGGCCTGGTAGGCCTCAAACGGGAGAGACTCCATCTTTCTTTCTGCTCCGGCAGCTTGGGATTCTTCTAGGTCAAGAGTAACGTTTTAGTTATGAGGTGTTATTCGCTTGGAGAGAACCGGTTCAGGCCGGCCCTTATCGAAGGATTGTATTTTTCTTCATGCCGAAGACACTACATCAGGCCGGCCGGCTGGGAACGTGTCCTTGGTACGGGGAGGTACAAGAATTTGGTGGGCGGCAGGTTACGGGCCGGAATTTTCCATGAGGAAATGCACCTCTATATTAGTGAAAGTCTGAGGCAGTTACATGTTCAGTCCGTAGGCGGCATCTAGCCGTTAGCAGTAAAGCTACTACTTATTCCAGGGAAGACAGACGCCATGTTGAAGGCGGAGAAGAACTGAGAGACAGATGCTTTCCTAACAGAATAGCCAGAGAGGAGAGAGTAGCCGATAAGGAAGAGGTCCCAGTGACTCGGAGAAGGGTGATTCCAGGCGAGCCGAGGCACAGACGAGAAGGGAGCCTAGATGACCACTGAGTGCAGGCTACATACTACTAAGGTGATGTCGACCCTTTCTTATTAGAGTGTACAACTTAATCTTTCACTTTTCTTTGCAGGTTATGTGTCATATCGTAATGTTATGTGATTGTGTATGCAATGAGTAATAAAGTATCCAGTTTGTAGTGAACCAACATGTGCTGCGTGTTCTTGTATAAGAGGGTAGCCTATTCTTCTAGTCAGCTGTGGCTACATGAACAGATGTTAACCCTGATCAGGTAAGTGGTAACTGAATAAGGGAAAGAGGAGCCCCTCAAACCTGAGAACAGGCTATGCCCGAACTGGCAATCCTTGTGTGATCTGATGAATAGTGAGACTGATTCCCTTTTTGTATGTTATGATGATCATAGGATGAACTGTCGTATGAGACTGCCGTCTAGGTAGAGAGGTCTGGATTCGTAGGGGATCGCGAGGCCGCCGATTGTGCTGATACTGTCGTATGGACAGAGAGGTCTGGGTTCGTATGGGACCGCGAGGCCGCCACTTGTGATACTGTCGTATGGGCAGAGAGGTCTGGATTCGTAGGGGATCGCGAGGCCGCCGATTGTGCTGATACTGTCGTATGGGCAGAGAGGTCTGGGTTCGTATGGGACCGCGAGGCCGCCACTTGTGATACTGTCGTATGGGCAGAGAGGTCTGGATTCGTAGGGGATCGCGAGGCCGCCGATTGTGCTGATACTGTCGTATGGGCAGAGAGGTCTGGGTTCGTATGGGACCGCGAGGCCGCCACTTGTGATACTGTCGTATGGGCAGAGAGGTCTGGATTCGTAGGGGATCGCGAGGCCGCCGATTGTGCTGATACTGTCGTATGGGCAGAGAGGTCTGGGTTCGTATGGGACCGCGAGGCCGCCACTTGTGATACTGTCGTATGGGCAGAAAGGTCTGGATCCGTATGGGATCGCGAGGCCGCCGATTGTGAGATCTTGGTATGCATAGTAGGAATCCCCTGTCCTTAGGTGATAGATATATGTGGTTGTAGGATTGTAAATAGGTTCTAGGGAGGGGGTAACGTTCTGGCTGGGTTAGTGAGGCTCTGATGAGCGGGTTCTATCTGATCCGAAAACCCAAGCAGAACACATACACAGTTGGGGTGGGGGTACGGTCCGTACATACACGGTTGGGGTGGGGGTACGCTCCATGCATACGCGGGTGAGGGTACGTGTCGTACATACACGGTTGGGGTGGGGGTACGGTCCGTACATACACGGTGGGGGTGCGCTCCATGCATACGCAGGTGAGGGTACGGGTCGTACATACACTGTTGGGGTGGGGGTACGCTCCATACGTACGCGGGTGAGGGTATGGGTCGTACATACACGGTTGGGGTGGGGGTACGGTCCGTACATACACGGTTGGGGTGGGGGTATGCTCCATGCATACGCGGGTGAGGGTACGTGTCATACATACACGGTTGGGGTGGGGGTACGGTCCGTACATACATGGTTGGGGTGGGGGTGCGCTCCATACGTACGTGGGTGAGGGTACGGGTCGTACATACACGGTTGGGGTGGGGGTGCGCTCCATACGTACGCGGGTGAGGGTACGGGTCGTACATACACGGTTGGGGTGGGGGTACGGTACGTACATACACGGTTGGGGTGGGGGTACGCTCCATGCATACGCGGGTGAGGCTACGGGTCGTACATACGCTGTTGGGGTGGGGGTACGCTCCATACGTACGCGGGTGAGGGTACGGGTCGTACATACATGGTTTACATACACGGTTGGGGTGGGGGTACGGTACGTACATACACGGTTGGGGTGGGGGTACGCTCCATGCATACGCGGGTGAGGGTACGGGTCATACATACACTGTTGGGGTGGGGGTACGCTTTATACATACGCGGGTGAGGGTACGGGTCGTACATACTGTTCTGCTCGATTTTCCCGGCCTTCTTGTGTTAACAAGTGATTGAATGTGACTTCAGTCTCTTACCATTCAAGCCTAAGGGTTAGAGTAGTGAATGGAGCCTATTTACTAGGCACTTCGACATGATTCTCTGCTCTTCCCCATAGATCAGGGCTTGCACACATAGCCTAGGGGATAGATTTGTTAGTATTAGGGATAACCTGTCCTGTAGTGAGGGTATTTCATGGAGCTGTGCTGAATTCAGGCCTGGTAGGCCTCAAACGGGAGAGACTCCATCTTTCTTTCTGCTCCGGCAGCTTGGGATTCTTCTAGGTCAAGAGTAATGTTTTAGTTATGAGGTGTTATTCGCTTGGAGAGAACCGGTTCAGGCCGGCCCTTATCGAAGGATTGTATTTTTCTTCATGCCGAAGACACTACATCAGGCCGGCCGGCTGGGAACGTGTCCTTGGTACGGGGAGGTACAAGAATTTGGTGGGCGGCAGGTTACGGGCCGGAATTTTCCATGAGGAAATGCACCTCTATATTAGTGAAAGTCTGAGGCAGTTACATGTTCAGTCCGTAGGCGGCATCTAGCCGTTAGCAGTAAAGCTACTACTTATTCCAGGGAAGACAGACACCATCTTGAAGGCGGAGAAGAACTGAGAGACAGATGCTTTCCTAACAGAATAGCCAGAGAGGAGAGAGTAGCCGATAAGGAAGAGGTCCCAGTGACTCGGAGAAGGGTGATTCCAGGCGAGCCGAGGCACAGACGAGAAGGGAGCCTAGATGACCACTGAGTGCAGGCTACATACTACTAAGGTGATGTCGACCCTTTCTTATTAGAGTGTACAACTTAATCTTTCACTTTTCTTTGCAGGTTATGTGTCACATCGTAATGTTATGTGATTGTGTATGCAATGAGTAATAAAGTATCCAGTTTGTAGTGAACCAACATGTGCTGCGTGTTCTTGTATAAGAGGGTAGCCTATTCTTCTAGTCAGCTGTGGCTACATGAACAGATGTTAACCCTGATCAGGTAAGTGGTAACTGAATAAGGGAAAGAGGAGCCCCTCAAACCTGAGAACAGGCTATGCCCGAACTGGCAATCCTTGTGTGATCTGATGAATAGTGAGACTGATTCCCTTTTTGTATGTTATGATGATCATAGGATGAACTGTCGTATGAGACTGCCGTCTAGGTAGAGAGGTCTGGATTCGTAGGGGATCGCGAGGCCGCCGATTGTGCTGATACTGTCGTATGGGCAGAGAGGTCTGGGTTCGTATGGGACCGCGAGGCCGCCACTTGTGATACTGTCGTATGGGCAGAGAGGTCTGGATTCGTAGGGGATCGCGAGGACGCCGATTGTGCTGATACTGTCGTATGGGCAGAGAGGTCTGGGTTCGTATGGGACCGCGAGGCCGCCACTTGTGATACTGTCGTATGGGCAGAGAGGTCTGGATTCGTAGGGGATCGCGAGGCCGCCGATTGTGCTGATACTGTCGTATGGGCAGAGAGGTCTGGGTTCGTATGGGACCGCGAGGCCGCCACTTGTGATACTGTCGTATGGGCAGAGAGGTCTGGATTCGTAGGGGATCGCGAGGCCGCCGATTGTGCTGATACTGTCGTATGGGCAGAGAGGTCTGGGTTCGTATGGGACCGCGAGGCCGCCACTTGTGATACTGTCGTATGGGCAGAAAGGTCTGGATCCGTATGGGATCGCGAGGCCGCCGATTGTGAGATCTTGGTATGCATAGTAGGAATCCCCTGTCCTTAGGTGATAGATATATGTGGTTGTAGGATTGTAAATAGGTTCTAGGGAGGGGGTAACGTTCTGGCTGGGTTAGTGAGGCTCTGATGAGCGGGTTCTATCTGATCCGAAAACCCAAGCAGAACACATACACAGTTGGGGTGGGGGTATGGTCCATACATACACGGTTGGGGTGGGGGTACGCTCCATGCATACGCGGGTGAGGGTACGTGTCGTACATACACGGTTGGGGTGGGGGTACGGTCCGTACATACACGGTGGGGGTGCGCTCCATGCATACGCGGGTGAGGGTACGGGTCGTACATACACTGTTGGGGTGGGGGTACGCTCCATACGTACGCGGGTGAGGGTATGGGTCGTACATACATGGTTGGGGTGGGGGTACGGTCCGTACATACACGGTTGGGGTGGGGGTATGCTCCATGCATACGCGGGTGAGGGTACGTGTCATACATACACGGTTGGGGTGGGGGTACGGTCCGTACATACATGGTTGGGGTGGGGGTGCGCTCCATACGTACGTGGGTGAGGGTACGGGTCGTACATACACGGTTGGGGTGGGGGTGCGCTCCATACGTACGCGGGTGAGGGTACGGGTCGTACATACACGGTTGGGGTGGGGGTACGTTACGTACGTACACGGTTGGGGTGGGGGTACGCTCCATGCATACGCGGGTGAGGCTACGGGTCGTACATACACTGTTGGGGTGGGGGTACGCTCCATACGTACGCGGGTGAGGGTACGGGTCGTACATACACGGTTTACATACACGGTTGGGGTGGGGGTATGGTACGTACATACACGGTTGGGGTGGGGGTACGCTCCATGCATACGCGGGTGAGGGTACGGGTCGTACATACACTGTTGGGGTGGGGGTACGCTCTATACATACGCGGGTGAGGGTACGGGTCGTACATACACGGTTGGGGTGGGGGTACGGTCCGTACATACACGGTTGGGGTGGGGGTGCGTTCATACGTACGCGGGTGAGGGTACGGGTCGTACATACACGGTTGGGGTGGGGGTACGGTCCGTACATACACGGTTGGGGTGGGGGTATGCTCCATGCATACGCGGGTGAGGGTACGTGTCATACATACACGGTTGGGGTGGGGGTACGGTCCGTACATACATGGTTGGGGTGGGGGTGCGCTCCATACGTACGTGGGTGAGGGTATGGGTCGTACATACACGGTTGGGGTGGGGGTGCGCTCCATACGTACGCGGGTGAGGGTACGGGTCGTACATACACGGTTGGGGTGGGGGTACGGTACGTACGTACACGGTTGGGGTGGGGGTACGCTCCATGCATACGCGGGTGAGGCTACGGGTCGTACATACGCTGTTGGGGTGGGGGTACGCTCCATACGTACGCGGGTGAGGGTACGGGTCGTACATACACGGTTTACATACACGGTTGGGGTGGGGGTACGGTACGTACATACACGGTTGGGGTGGGGGTACGCTCCATGCATACGCGGGTGAGGGTACGGGTTGTACATACACTGTTGGGGTGGGGGTACGCTTTATACATACGCGGGTGAGGGTACGGGTCGTACATACTGTTCTGCTCGATTTTCCCGGCCTTCTTGTGTTAACAAGTGATTGAATGTGACTTCAGTCTCTTACCATTCAAGCCTAAGGGTTAGAGTAGTGAATGGAGCCTATTTACTAGGCACTTCGACATGATTCTGTGCTCTTCCCCATAGATCAGGGCTTGCACACATAGCCTAGGGGATAGATTTGTTAGTATTAGGGATAACCTGTCCTGTAGTGAGGGTATTTCATGGAGCTGTGCTGAATTCAGGCCTGGTAGGCCTCAAACGGGAGAGACTCCATCTTTCTTTCTGCTCCGGCAGCTTGGGATTCTTCTAGGTCAAGAGTAACGTTTTAGTTATGAGGTGTTATTCGCTTGGAGAGAACCGGTTCAGGCCGGCCCTTATCGAAGGATTGTATTTTTCTTCATGCCGAAGACACTACATCAGGCCGGCCGGCTGGGAACGTGTCCTTGGTACGGGGAGGTACAAGAATTTGGTGGGCGGCAGGTTACGGGCCGGAATTTTCCATGAGGAAATGCACCTCTATATTAGTGAAAGTCTGAGGCAGTTACATGTTCAGTCCGTAGGCGGCATCTAGCCGTTAGCAGTAAAGCTACTACTTATTCCAGGGAAGACAGACGCCATGTTGAAGGCGGAGAAGAACTGAGAGACAGATGCTTTCCTAACAGAATAGCCAGAGAGGAGAGAGTAGCCGATAAGGAAGAGGTCCCAGTGACTCGGAGAAGGGTGATTCCAGGCGAGCCGAGGCACAGACGAGAAGGGAGCCTAGATGACCACTGAGTGCAGGCTACATACTACTAAGGTGATGTCGACCCTTTCTTATTAGAGTGTACAACTTAATCTTTCACTTTTCTTTGCAGGTTATGTGTCATATCGTAATGTTATGTGATTGTGTATGCAATGAGTAATAAAGTATCCAGTTTGTAGTGAACCAACATGTGCTGCGTGTTCTTGTATAAGAGGGTAGCCTATTCTTCTAGTCAGCTGTGGCTACATGAACAGATGTTAACCCTGATCAGGTAAGTGGTAACTGAATAAGGGAAAGAGGAGCCCCTCAAACCTGAGAACAGGCTATGCCCGAACTGGCAATCCTTGTGTGATCTGATGAATAGTGAGACTGATTCCCTTTTTGTATGTTATGATGATCATAGGATGAACTGTCGTATGAGACTGCCGTCTAGGTAGAGAGGTCTGGATTTGTAGGGGATCGCGAGGCCGCCGATTGTGCTGATACTGTCGTATGGGCAGAGAGGTCTGGGTTCGTATGGGACCGCGAGGCCGCCACTTGTGATACTGTCGTATGGGCAGAGAGGTCTGGATTCGTAGGGGATCGCGAGGCCGCCGATTGTGCTGATACTGTCGTATGGGCAGAGAGGTCTGGGTTCGTATGGGACCGCGAGGCCGCCACTTGTGATACTGTCGTATGGGCAGAGAGGTCTGGATTCGTAGGGGATCGCGAGGCCGCCGATTGTGCTGATACTGTCGTATGGGCAGAGAGGTCTGGGTTCGTATGGGACCGCGAGGCCGCCACTTGTGATACTGTCGTATGGGCAGAAAGGTCTGGATCCGTATGGGATCGCGAGGCCGCCGATTGTGAGATCTTGGTATGCATAGTAGGAATCCCCTGTCCTTAGGTGATAGATATATGTGGTTGTAGGATTGTAAATAGGTTCTAGGGAGGGGGTAACGTTCTGGCTGGGTTAGTGAGGCTCTGATGAGCGGGTTCTATCTGATCCGAAAACCCAAGCAGAACACATACACAGTTGGGGTGGGGGTACGGTCCGTACATACACGGTTGGGGTGGGGGTACGCTCCATGCATACGCGGGTGAGGGTACGTGTCGTACATACACGGTTGGGGTGGGGGTACGGTCCGTACATACACGGTGGGGGTGCGCTCCATGCATACGCAGGTGAGGGTACGGGTCGTACATACACTGTTGGGGTGGGGGTACGCTCCATACGTACGCGGGTGAGGGTATGGGTCGTACATACACGGTTGGGGTGGGGGTACGGTCCGTACATACACGGTTGGGGTGGGGGTATGCTCCATGCATACGCGGGTGAGGGTACGTGTCATACATACACGGTTGGGGTGGGGGTACGGTCCGTACATACATGGTTGGGGTGGGGGTGCGCTCCATACGTACGTGGGTGAGGGTACGGGTCGTACATACACGGTTGGGGTGGGGGTGCGCTCCATACGTACGCGGGTGAGGGTACGGGTCGTACATACACGGTTGGGGTGGGGGTACGGTACGTACATACACGGTTGGGGTGGGGGTACGCTCCATGCATACGCGGGTGAGGCTACGGGTCGTACATACGCTGTTGGGGTGGGGGTACGCTCCATACGTACGCGGGTGAGGGTACGGGTCGTACATACATGGTTTACATACACGGTTGGGGTGGGGGTACGGTACGTACATACACGGTTGGGGTGGGGGTACGCTCCATGCATACGCGGGTGAGGGTACGGGTCGTACATACACTGTTGGGGTGGGGGTACGCTTTATACATACGCGGGTGAGGGTACGGGTCGTACATACTGTTCTGCTCGATTTTCCCGGCCTTCTTGTGTTAACAAGTGATTGAATGTGACTTCAGTCTCTTACCATTCAAGCCTAAGGGTTAGAGTAGTGAATGGAGCCTATTTACTAGGCACTTCGACATGATTCTGTGCTCTTCCCCATAGATCAGGGCTTGCACACATAGCCTAGGGGATAGATTTGTTAGTATTAGGGATAACCTGTCCTGTAGTGAGGGTATTTCATGGAGCTGTGCTGAATTCAGGCCTGGTAGGCCTCAAACGGGAGAGACTCCATCTTTCTTTCTGCTCCGGCAGCTTGGGATTCTTCTAGGTCAAGAGTAATGTTTTAGTTATGAGGTGTTATTCGCTTGGAGAGAACCGGTTCAGGCCGGCCCTTATCGAAGGATTGTATTTTTCTTCATGCCGAAGACACTACATCAGGCCGGCCGGCTGGGAACGTGTCCTTGGTACGGGGAGGTACAAGAATTTGGTGGGCGGCAGGTTACGGGCCGAAATTTTCCATGAGGAAATGCACCTCTATATTAGTGAAAGTCTGAGGCAGTTACATGTTCAGTCCGTAGGCGGCATCTAGCCGTTAGCAGTAAAGCTACTACTTATTCCAGGGAAGACAGACGCCATCTTGAAGGCGGAGAAGAACTGAGAGACAGATGCTTTCCTAACAGAATAGTCAGAGAGGAGAGAGTAGCCGATAAGGAAGAGGTCCCAGTGACTCGGAGAAGGGTGATTCCAGGCGAGCCGAGGCACAGACGAGAAGGGAGCCTAGATGACCACTGAGTGCAGGCTACATACTACTAAGGTGATGTCGACCCTTTCTTATTAGAGTGTACAACTTAATCTTTCACTTTTCTTTGCAGGTTATGTGTCATATCGTAATGTTATGTGATTGTGTATGCAATGAGTAATAAAGTATCCAGTTTGTAATGAACCAACATGTGCTGCGTGTTCTTGTATAAGAGGGTAGCCTATTCTTCTAGTCAGCTGTGGCTACATGAACAGATGTTAACCCTGATCAGGTAAGTGGTAACTGAATAAGGGAAAGAGGAGCCCCTCAAACCTGAGAACAGGCTATGCCCGAACTGGCAATCCTTGTGTGATCTGATGAATAGTGAGACTGATTCCCTTTTTGTATGTTATGATGATCATAGGATGAACTGTCGTATGAGACTGCCGTCTAGGTAGAGAGGTCTGGATTCGTAGGGGATCGCGAGGCCGCCGATTGTGCTGATACTGTCGTATGGGCAGAGAGGTCTGGGTTCGTATGGGACCGCGAGGCCGCCACTTGTGATACTGTCGTATGGGCAGAGAGGTCTGGATTCATAGGGGATCGCGAGGCCGCCGATTGTGCTGATACTGTCGTATGGGCAGAGAGGTCTGGGTTCGTATGGGACCGCGAGGCCGCCACTTGTGATACTGTCGTATGGGCAGAGAGGTCTGGATTCGTAGGGGATCGCGAGGCCGCCGATTGTGCTGATACTGTCGTATGGCCAGAGAGGTCTGGGTTCGTATGGGACCGCGAGGCCGCCACTTGTGATACTGTCGTATGGGCAGAGAGGTCTGGATTCGTAGGGGATCGCGAGGCCGCCGATTGTGCTGATACTGTCGTATGGGCAGAGAGGTCTGGGTTCGTATGGGACCGCGAGGCCGCCACTTGTGATACTGTCGTATGGGCAGAAAGGTCTGGATCCGTATGGGATCGCGAGGCCGCCGATTGTGAGATCTTGGTATGCATAGTAGGAATCCCCTGTCCTTAGGTGATAGATATATGTGGTTGTAGGATTGTAAATAGGTTCTAGGGAGGGGGTAACGTTCTGGCTGGGTTAGTGAGGCTCTGATGAGCGGGTTCTATCTGATCCGAAAACCCAAGCAGAACACATACACAGTTGGGGTGGGGGTACGGTCCGTACATACACGGTTGGGGTGGGGGTACGCTCCATGCATACGCGGGTGAGGGTACGTGTCGTACATACACGGTTGGGGTGGGGGTACGGTCCGTACATACACGGTGGGGGTGCGCTCCATGCATACGCGGGTGAGGGTACGGGTCGTACATACACTGTTGGGGTGGGGGTACGCTCCATACGTACGCGGGTGAGGGTATGGGTCGTACATACACGGTTGGGGTGGGGGTACGGTCCGTACATACACGGTTGGGGTGGGGGTATGCTCCATGCATACGCGGGTGAGGGTACGTGTCATACATACACGGTTGGGGTGGGGGTACGGTCCGTACATACATGGTTGGGGTGGGGGTGCGCTCCATACGTATGTGGGTGAGGGTACGGGTCGTACATACACGGTTGGGGTGGGGGTGCGCTCCATACGTACGCGGGTGAGGGTACGGGTCGTACATACACGGTTGGGGTGGGGGTACGGTACGTACATACACGGTTGGGGTGGGGGTACGCTCCATGCATACGCGGGTGAGGCTACGGGTCGTACATACACTGTTGGGGTGGGGGTACGCTCCATACGTACGCGGGTGAGGGTACGGGTCGTACATACACGGTTTACATACACGGTTGGGGTGGGGGTATGGTACGTACATACACGGTTGGGGTGGGGGTACGCTCCATGCATACGCGGGTGAGGGTACGGGTCGTACATACACTGTTGGGGTGGGGGTACGCTCTATACATACGCGGGTGAGGGTACGGGTCGTACATACACAGTTGGGGTGGGGGTACGGTCCGTACATACACGGTTGGGGTGGGGGTACGGTCCGTACATACACGGTGGGGGTGCGCTCCATGCATACGCGGGTGAGGGTACGGGTCGTACATACACTGTTGGGGTGGGGGTACGCTCCATACGTACGCGGGTGAGGGTACGGGTCGTACATACACGGTTGGGGTGGGGGTACAGTCCGTACATACACGGTTGGGGTGGGGGTACAGTCCGTACATACACGGTTGGGGTGGGGGTACGCTCCATGCATACGCGGGTGAGGGTACATGTCGTACATACACGGTTGGGGTGAGGGTACGGGTCGTACATACACGGTTTACATACACGGTTGGGGTGGGGGTATGGTACGTACATACACGGTTGGGGTGGGGGTACGCTCCATGCATACGCGGGTGATGGTACGGGTCGTACATACACTGTTGGGGTGGGGGTACGCTCTATACATACGCGGGTGAGGGTACGGGTCGTACATACACAGTTGGAGTGGGGGTATGGTCCGTACATACACGGTTGGGGTGGGGGTACGCTCCATGCATACGCGGGTGAGGGTACGTGTCGTACATACATGGTTGGGGTGGGGGTACGGTCCGTACATACACGGTGGGGGTGCGCTCCATGCATACGCGGGTGAGGGTACGGGTCGTACATACACTGTTGGGGTGGGGGTACGCTCCATACGTACGCGGGTGAGGGTACGGGTCGTACATACACGGTTGGGGTGGGGGTACAGTCCGTACATACACGGTTGGGGTGGGGGTACGCTCCATGCATACGCGGGTGAGGGTACATGTCGTACATACACGGTTGGGGTGGGGGTACGGCTCGTACATACACGGTTGGGGTGGGGGTACGGTACGTACGTACACGGTTGGGGTGGGGGTACGCTCCATGCATACGCGGGTGAGGCTACGGGTCGTACATACACTGTTGGGGTGGGGGTACGCTCCATACATTCACGGGTGGGGGTACGTCTCGTACATACACGGGTGTACATACATGGGTGGGGATTCGACTCGTACATAGGAGGGCTGGGGGGAGTGTTGGGTGCGTATGCGGGCACATGTCTCCATGGCTGCTATGGGAGTTCGGAGCGGACGGTGTTTTTTCCATACGGTTGTAACATCGGACGCACGGGATGGATCGTACTTCCGCGGTCGGACTTCACTTTTCACATTTGTACGGTGAATCGTCCGAGGACGTGTCGGACACATTTTCCGACCCGAGGACGTGTGGGGAATAATTCCCAATGCGATTCGTATGGACTTTTTCCCATGCGAATCGTAGTTGGCAGTTTGTACGGCACTTGTATGATTCGTACGGTAAAAAGAACGGATACGAGTCGTACGGGGAATTTTTTAACAGGATCGTAATCTGCACCTCTGTTTATACCTATGTAGTTTTGAAATCTCTCTGTTATCGGATATCATGTGACCTCCAAAAAAACAGATTTGAGTGGTTCATAATATTTCCCATTGTACCTATTGAAGGACCGCAATCATTTCAATCATTCTTCTTTGAGCATCTTTGCAGACAAAACTCTGTGCTTACCTTCTATCATTCGCAAGCAATTTTAAAACAGAAATATGTCAATTTATGTAACATAGTTATTGCACAAGACACTCTTTCATATTTACAAAGAGAGGAAAAGGCACTCTGTGTACTTTTTCTACTCCATGTAAATACAACCTCATCATACACACCACTTTGCGTTGAAAGGGAGTTCTATAAGTGTTGTTGTGCATGATTGCACTGAATACTCATAGAACAAGACACATCTCCAGATTTATCAGAAATCATAAATCTCGATATGTGTGTGAATGCTGCACCATTCTCCAATTGGTGTACGAAAGCACAACAAGGAGAATTGTTTTCATTTCTCCTCATCTTTAAATCTGCATGCTAAAATGTTCAGCATACATTGAAGGAGAAAAATGCGTTTTCTGATTGTTTTTTTGCAGGAAGGTGTGTCTTTCTGCACGAAAACAAACAGCACATGACACAGATATCCTTGCACTATGGTGCAAGGGTGCCTGTGTCACCACATGGCTGCAATTTAAGCAGCTGTGCAGAGAGAAGCATAGACTTGCAACATATTTATGTACATATGTTGCATCCCTGTGCTTCGGAAGTACTACAGCACACTGCAGTTCAAGAGCTTACTGTGTGATGCTGCAGCACTTCCTCATAGTTCTGCACTTATACACCATACGCTACTAATGCATTCATTCAGTCAATTACATACTACACATACATTCATCGAAACTTTCCCACACTAACAAACAAATATAGCTCTTTTTTTAAACCAGGAAAGTTAGTTCTTAGAAGAAATTTCTTTTCTTCATTTTTATTTTATTTTATTTTTTGGGTTTTTTGAACAATTTTTAATTTTTTATGGTTTTTCTTGAAAAAAGGAAAAAACAGAACTGGAGGAACAAAACAATGAACTTCAGGGAAAAAAAAAAACAACTAGCAATGGTGACTCTCTTTTTTTCGGCAGATTAGATCGATTGACTACTCCCCATAGCATAAAACAGCATTGCATTTTATCCAGAGCACTTTCAGGTATTGAAACTGTGGACGGATGTCCAAATTTTGTACAGAAGGATCCACCCTTGAAGCGCTTGGCTGCGATGGATCTGAAGGAGCAGGAACAACTCTCATTCCGCGGCATTCCTCCCGAGCAAGGTTCACTGGATGAAGGGTCTCAGATGCTTCATCATGCTGGCAGTTCCGCAGGAATATTTTTTGTCTGGATCCCCACGGGACAGCACTCTCTGGCAGATCTTGCAGGTCACCAAGGTGGCATTGGTTTTTGTTTGCCCCTCAGGATAGGTGAAAAATTTCCACACCACAGATGAAAAACGTGGTGGACATGGTGGCTCTTCCAAAAATCATCCTGGAGATTCCTGCTGCCCTGAAGCCATTGTTTGTAAAAAAAAAAGTTTGAGCTAGGTGAAAACTTAGTCAAAAAAGCTTTTTCTCTGCAAAGAGATGCTCCTCCAAAGAAGGTCAAAGAAGAATGATTGAAATGGGTGGGGTCTTTCAATAGTTAGAACAGGAAGTGTAATGAACCAATCAGATCTCTTTTTTTCAGGTAACATGGGATCCGCGCACCGTGCGCATACGCAGCACGCACCGAGTGCGCATCCGCGAAATTGAATTTAAAAGGAATATAGGATTAGAAGTAAAAATATATAACTTTTATGAGTAGTTTAGAGTTTGTCTTCAATTAATATTCACATGAAATACATACATATATGTTTTTTTAATGTAAAATATTTTGCGGGATTCGCGCACCCACCACGTCATACACGCACATGACGCATCGCGGAAGCGCGCAAGTGTCGCGTAACGTGCATCGTATGTGTCGCGTATAGGCTTGGAGAGTCGTGTACCGGTCGCATTGCAATCACGCACCAAAGACGTACCCAACGCATACCATATGCAGATGCTTTCGTGTAGGGATCGAGAACGGTGCGCTGGAAAAAAATTTTTAAAAAAAGTTTTGAAAATATCGTTTACAAAATATTTGAAAAAATATTTAAAAATATTTTTAAAAAATTAACATTTTTTTTCAAAAAAAGAATAAAAACAAATAATATTTTTTAATTTTTAAAATAATTAATTTCAAAAATTTGTTAAAAAAATGGTGATAAAAACTTATTTAAAAAAAGGAATAGACACACTGAAATAGAAACATTTAGAAATCCAATGAAAATCATTAAACATCATAGCTTTAGAGATAAGTTCTAGATAGGAATTAGCATTTAAAAAACCTTTGAAATTCCCTGAAAAAAACATAGGTTTCTTGCACGTTATAGTTAGGAATTGGCATTTAAAAAACGTTAGAAATTCACTGAAAAAAACATAGGTTTCAGGGGCGGTATAGTTAGCAGGACATTTCCCTCGTACAAAACCCTAGAAATTCCCCCGTTATAGTTAGTTCAGCTAACTATAACTCGCGCCCCCGCAATGCACTGCTGATGACGTCACATATTACATCACTCCTGACATGGTCAGTGACATCACTGATGACATCACTGATGACATCGATCAAACACCCTTGGAATCATTTGGTCTTGTGGAGTCTATTGCAACTGAGAGCGCATGACATTGAACTTGTTCGTTTGAGGATATATATATATATATAAATACACAATTGTATGTTGTACATTTTCAACTTTCATTTTTCATTGTTTAACATTTTATTGAAATGTTCTCACTTTGTTAAAATGCATATTTTCAACAATATTTCATTATTTTAGTATATGTTAAATGATTGTTTACATCCTATACTATGATATAAGTTGTACTTTATATATTTTAAAAATTTTATGATAACATATTTTGACATGTTTAATATTTTGTAACATTTTTGTGTACATTTATTCCAAATTTTTACAATATTTCCCATTCATTTCTATGGGGAGATGGTCTTATTTTTAGTTTCATTTAGCAGTCATTTTTTCGTATCGGGATGGAGACCACCTGCCTGACAAGTAGTCGGGGAGCTCCACCCACCATATTACGACCCGACCGTCGTAAAGACGGTCAGAAATATGCCTTTTTCAATTGCGTCTCATGCTGAGGCCTGGAAATGAGCTGCACGATAAGCCGCAAATTAAAAGGCCTGTTTTTAAACATCCATGCACTGTGTGTCAGGCAGCATGTGGTGTCTGCGACACAGTGCATTAATGTTGGAGTGGGCACCACATGTGCCCCTCGGGTCACATAGTGGAGACCCACAGGTGATGGGGGGCCTGCTGGGGGCCCCCAAAGTCACTTTCCAACAACCTTTTCATGGCTGTCGGACCGCCATGAAAAGTTTGTGGGAAAGTGACATCCTAATCCCTACGGCAGTGTCTCCACAGGCATCGCCTCCATAGTAGGGATTAGGCTCCAACTGCCACCCCGACGGGCTTCTTGAACCAGTCGAAGGGGGTGGTCATTGTTCTCCATCCTGATGCACTCTGGCCACCAGTCTCCTAATCTGGCAGTCCTACCACTGCCACAGATGTCAGGCAGACTTCACCAACTGCTTGTCATCATAATAGGGCCTTTGGGTTATTTTTAGTCAATTTTCCTGGAACCAGGTCACAGTACGTTGCTGCTGGTAAGTACCTGTTTAAAGAATTTTTAAGGGTTTTGAGGGTAGGTAGGATTTAGAAGGTCGAGGTCTAGAAGGTAGTTATAGTGTTTGTGGGTTTGTTGTATATTTAGATGCATAACTGTTATTATTTTTCAGTAGTTTGTAGGTTTGCGTTTTTGTATACTATTATGGTAATGCTTTGTTAGATCAAGTTATGTTAGTTATGTTTTGATGATCAACTGTTATGTATGTGTGTTTTTAGGAGTGTAATGTGTTTTTTTCAGGTGAGTTATTGTTTTTACTTTACAGGCTTTTGTCTATGATCATGTGCTATAGCCATTGGAAGTTTATGTATTTTTGGCTTAGAGTATAACAATACTTTTTAATTTGATTTCCTTTTTTTAAATTTTCCTGGAGCTTTTATTTTATTTTTTTATACACTTTTTGTTTTTTTATGATTCCTACAGACTTTGGATTGCTTTGAAGGAATTTTATTGGATTTGTTTAATTTTTCCATTCTTTTTTAGCCTTTTTGGACAATAGTTTTCATATTTTTGGTAGATTACTGTTTTTGAATACTTGGATCCAGAAAAGATCTGTGCTACAGACTAGTAAGTATCATTTACTTTATTTCCTTTTGGGTTGGAAATGTAATTTTAAAATGTTTATATTAATATTGTGTGGTTGTTATGTGGAATTGTTTGGTTTATGTGTTGCAATTATTTTACTTGGTGAATTGAATTCATTTTTAATAAATAATTGATATATAGTTTTATTATATCAGTCTTTGTTATTATTGGTATTTTAATTGCTTTTTGACTGATGCAATAAAATATTTAAAATAAAAAATGTATGGCTTGGTTTAGAATTTATCATAGTTTATGAGGATTTTAGTAGGTTACTCTTTATTTTATAATTTGCTTTTTGCAATCATTTCTAAGTAATATACTCCTTTGTTATATGTGAAGAGTTTCACTTTAAACTGTTGCATGTCATACATTCTTTTGGTTCATTTGCTAAGCTTAAGCTCATTTGGGTAACAAATTGTTCCATTCTTAGTTGTTGATAACTTTGCTCTTTTTGTAATGCTTCTATACATTTGTAAAGTGTAGGTTGAGTTCTGCCTAATGTGGATTGGTAGGCATTGTGCCATCCTTCCACTGCATTGTTCGTTTTTGCTTCCTGTGCCAAGGTGATTTGGCTTCCTGTACCAAGGTGCTGTTATAGACATTCCTCCATGGTATTTGGAATTTGGGTTGACGTCTCTTTCTTGAGCGATGCAATCTGCCAACCTAAGTGACATCGAAATTGTTCATTAGGGGGCTAAGTTGGTCTGCATTTTATTGGTAGAAAGGGCTTTCTATTAGTAGATTGTAGTGGTTGGCTACCTCTGTGACAGTGATATTGGCTAGAGCTATGACTTCTTTGCTTTCAAAGGCAAATAGTTTGTAGATTATTCTACACTTAGTGCAGATTTCTGGAGGTGTCTCCATATACTTTGATTGACATTATAGTAACAGACTTGCATGGCTGTGGGGAGGTACATTTTTAGATGGTTTGAATCATGGCTTGCTCAAAGTCTACGATAATGTTTTGGGTATAGTATTTATTTGTATTGTGTTTGATATGGTTTTGGAGCTCATTGTAAATGCTGCTTTGCTTATTTGGCAGTAGAGCATATATAAACAGGATATTTGTGTTTTGATATTCACCATGTATGGTGTATATTTGAGTGAATGGTTCAGGACATATTTTGAAGACCCCATCCATCATCCACATGTTACATTGTCTCAGCATTAGTACCTTAACTGCTGTAGAGAATATTAGGATTTGTTTTTCATTATTTAGGGTGTCATCTAAAACGAAAGGTTCTTCATTATGGACCTGATTTGGATGTCAGTCGGAGTTGCCTCCGACCGACATCTCTGCAGATGTGGAACCAACCGACCTCAGGTCGGCGGTTCCAACACCGCAATGTGAATGCAACCACACATGGTGCAGTCGCAAATTTCTATTTCTCACTGGGAGCTTGTGCGCCGGGCCGAAACCACCTACAGCATTAAAAAATTGAAGCTTTTCACAGCCATGCACCATGTAGCAGGTACCTAACAGTGCCTGCCATACAGAGTAGGGATGTGAAGGGGGGCACCACAACCAGAGGGTCAGTGAGGAAGGGGGGCCAGCTAGGGGCTCCCAAAGACACTTTCCAACAGCAGTTCCATGTCGGAAAGGCAAAGTGATATACTTTGCAGCTTCTATTATTGTATCTGAAAGTAGTGTAATAGTATATATAGATGCCATATTTTAACAATTGTATATTTATTATTTATATTTAAAATTGAGCAATCACTTCTATTCTGTATACTTACATGTGTGTTACATGTGTGTTGTGTATAGATGTTCTTCACGGTTTTGAAGCTTTTCTGTTGGGGGTGCTCTTATATGGAGCTGGTGCTTTATTTTCTGTTGGGTGAAAACAAATCGTAAGTTTCACTTTAAAGGTTAATTTGCTGTACATTTGTAGACAATGAGGTCTTTAAATTTATTTTTGCTCACTATTTGGGTGAGTTTATACTTGTATAATAATTTATGCATGCTTATTTTTTTACATCTTTTTGATGCTTTTTGATAGTTGTTATTTTCAGGCAGTTTGTTCCTTTTTCCAGGCATGGTTTTTTCTTTCAGGATATCTATTGTCAAAATGTAGAAGTTAGATAGTATTTTCCTAATTATTTTTTCATTAAAATGTTTAAGTTTGATAACAATTATGTTTCAGTCTAACTATAAGTTTTACTTACTTGGTTAAGTAGTTGTCTAAATGTATTTTGTTTCTGTAATGGTTTGGTGAGAAAATCCTGCAGAGTTTCCTCATCTTGTAGTGTTTGCCATTTTTAAAGTTGTTAGTTGCTTTTATATTGTTGATTTAATAATTTTATTTCATTCGTTGATTTAGTTAAATATTTTTGTTCTTTTGGCCCTTCTATGGTAAACACTATTTTAGGTATTATTTTTGTTGTTACCTACTGGCGGTCACCAGTAGATAGTTATAGTTAGGACCATGTTTCCAAGGAAAAAATATTTTTGACCTGCCTATATCTTTGGTGCTGGTTAAAGAATTTCCGTGACATTTTGAAAACAAATTGTGACGCTGATTCTAGTTGTGCATGAACAGTTTCAGGGTGATCCACCATACGGAGCTGAGAAAAATAGGGAGATAAAAAAGTGTGTTTCCCATGTTAATTTCCATAGAGTTTTTAGACACGCCTGCAACCCAAACTGTTAGACGGAATTACATCAAATTTGGCAGAAAGGTAGCTTTTGGTCCACAGATTACACTTTCTGTTATTTGGTGTATATCCATTCAGTAATTTGCAAGATATTAAAGGAAATACAAATTTTATATCTGCAATCACAAAGCCTTCTAGATTGATGACAAGCTCTTGCAGAGATCTGCATAGCTCGGATTGGCTGCCAACACTTCAACCAGGAAGTGTTGGTAGCCATCTTGGGAGTCCCCAAGAAAACACAATAAAAATAAAATGGGGCAAGGTAGGAAAACCCTAAACACCTACCTTTGGACCTGGGGTCCCACATGGACCCCAGCAGGACAAAAAAGCATGTTTTTTAAATTCACTGCGAAATTAAAAAATATTTGCGAATCTTGCTGTAAATAAAAAAAAGCACAGCAGTCTCCCACACTTGTTATAATTGTAGTCACTCAGGTGGACCCGGTCTCAGGGGCATGCTGAGTTTAATTACAAAAATGGAGGGAGGCGCACAGGGCTCACCACCAAGGGCTCAATAAGCAGACCACCACCTCCCTGGGGCTCATGAGCATGTTAATGTGGGGGGGCTGTGTGGACCCCCATGGGACCCGGGACGACCACCTCCCAGGGGCTACAATACGCAGACCCCCTTACTCAGGAACCACCACTGCCCTGGGGCCAAATACTCTTTCAAAAGGAAGGAGGGGCAGCGCTGCCTCCCTCCTAGGCCATGTACAGTCCCTGGGACAACCTCTTTAGCGGGGCCGGCCCATGCACCAGAAAGGATGGGGACTGCGTGGCCCCCCTCTTGGAGCCATATAAGGCCCTGGGGACCGTCACTCCCCAGGGCTGCTTCTGCTATCTCCCTGGGGGCCCTTGGGGGATAGCTGTTTGACTTTACTTGGCAGGAGAGAGAGAGAGAGAGAAAAACTTTGTTTATTTAGACCATTGTCTTTTAAACAATACACAGAGCACAGTTGGAATCCAAATAGTAGGGACAATATGAATTTTATACCAAATAAATAATTAAAATACCATACATGTAAGAAAAAGGTAACACCCTCAAACAATCACAATTCATTAAGCAATATTTGCAAAAATATCTAAATCCCTAAAATTCTCATTGATGGGAGAACCCTAAAAACATTTAAGATCAATGCCCCTCCTTTAATTTCTCCATTACAAATTCTTTTGTGGGTTTCAGAAATGTTCCCAGCCCAATTGCAATTTCTAGCGATGGCATATCTGTAAGTAAACAAACGACTTGGGCACGCGAGTTTAGCTTGCATGTTAAGAATATTTGGCGTAAAAACAATTTCCGTATGGCTAAGACCAATGTGCAATCAAGCAATATGTGCAAAATGTTGTTTCTTATTCCTAGCCCACATTTACAAGTACCATCTGAGCGAATCAATGCAGCCTTTATTTTTTCTTCCGTCTTCCAAGGATTAATCCCAACTCGGGCACTTAAATTTCATATCTTAAACCATGGTTGGGCAAATTATCCAAGGACGGAAACCGACTTCATTTGCCCATAAGCTTTTTAACCACTGTACCGATTTTTTCCCTGACATATAGTCTAGGTCCTGCGATCTTGAGTAAGACTGCCCTTGTTCCCTAAGCGTTCTCTTTGTAAAGTCGACTACCAGGGATTGCTGAGAGAGTCTCACATTAAGGCGCACTGCTATTTTCTGGAGGTTTCGTCTCACGTCCTTTGCCCAGCTAAGGCTACTTGTTTCAATCTCCTCTCTGCACCATTGTGAGCCCTTCTGTACATCCTCTGGGTCCTGGCGTTTCCAGAATCTTAACAAAGATATTTGGGTCTGCACACTCCATGATATTAACCCTAGCTCCTTTCTGATTGCTTGGATCATTGTGCAGCTTGGTAGTGACATTAGTATTTTTAAAGTGTTTCCTTCTTCCCAATCCCACCCACATTTACCACTCAGGTAAAGAACCTCTGCCCCGTACAGTACTTGCAGGGGGATCATTGCTTCGAATGCCTTTAACATGGGACTGTGTGACATATCACCATATATATTCTTTATTACATTTTTTAAGCCCACACACTGACGAGAAAGCTTTTGCTTTTTGTACCTCCAGGTGGGTGCGCCATTTTAGCGCGCTATCAAACCAGAGACCTAAGTATCTATATCCTTTAACTACCTCCAATTTGTCTTCACCTAAAAACCAGTTAAAATTCTTATGACTCTTCCCAAAGCATAAAACCTTTGTTTTTCCATATTTGCAGTTAAAAACTTTCTACCACAGTAATTTAAAAAAGCATTTAATTTCCTTTGGAGTCCTATGTCTGTTTGATCAAGGACACAAGATCATCTGCGTATAGGAGGCAGGGCACTTTGTTACCACTCATTCTTGGGCTTGCGCTTCTTTCAACTTCTAATACAGCAGGCAGATCTGCTAAAACAAATTGCAAATAACAAGGGTGCCAAAACGCACCCCTGTCTGACAGCTGTGACAGCTCCCACCAAGCAAAAGCAAACACTCCGCTTCCAGCTTGCGGGAACTGTCAAACTGCTCCTGCTTGCTGGAAGCAGAGTTTTCATCCCTTTCCCTGCCCACATACATGTGGGCAGGGAAAGAGATGAAAGATTACTCTCACATACAGGGAGCTGTATTTCCAACAGCTCCCTGTGTGCAAGAGCCAGCTCCTGCAGGAGGCAGGGAGCCTGCTGGGTCTGCAGAGTCCTTGAGCCTCCCCGTAGGCCCATAGCACACTGGGTGCCGTGGCTGAGCTTCAGGCACACAGAGAGTCATGGCCAGGCCCAGGGGCATGGGGTCCCTGGGGCCAAAATTGGCCCAAGGAACGGGTCATGTGGCCCCTCTCCCCATTTAGTTTTTGCTGGGCCCTGGGGGATGGGTTTACGGGCTGCAATTGGCCTGTGAGGAGGGCAGTGTGCCCCCCCATTAAATTTTGGCCAGGACCTGGAGGATGGGGTCCCTGGGGCTGACATAGGCCCAGGGAGGGGGGCCACACTGTCCCCCTCCCCTATTCAATTTCAGCCATACTCCGGGAAATAGGGTCCCAGGGGCCAGAATTGTCCCAGGGATGGAAAGTAGTGCCCTCGTCCCCCATTACATTTCAGCTGGGCCCCAGGGGATAGGATCTCTACTACCAAAATTGGCACAGGGAGGGAACCATGTGGCTCCTCTCCCTTATTCAATTTTGGCCAGGCCCCAGGGGTGGGGTCCCCAAGTTCGGAACTGGCCTGGGGAGGTGGGGCTGCATGGCCCCTATCCCGCAATAAACTTTAGCAGGGCCCCAGGAGATGAAGTTTCCAAGCCTGAAATTGGCCTGGGGAGAAGGGCCGTGCGCCCATCCATTTCCGTTAGTTGTATACATAGGTCTTTCCCCTTTTCTCACGTTGGTGGAAAACTTAAACAAAAGGCCCCCATGCACTTTTCCAGCCAATTTTGGTGATGCAGATAAATACAAGGACATCTTTGCTAAACAAAGAAGCTATTACTTCATTTAGTAAGGAGGAAGCACCCCTAATATGTGGAGATTCACCTCTTTGTAGTCTCGTCAACTTCTCTTTATGATGATTCATGTTATCACAGATTTGTGGATGAAGACACTCAAGGAACAATCACATTGCTGAATGACATGCACACAAGGTCACTGGAAACATTACATTGTCGTCCTTTACACAGCTGAAGGGCAGAATATGCACAAGACATTTATCCAATGAGGTAGCACTTACTAATTAACCAGATAAAAGTACTCAGGTTGGTAGACATTTTCTTCAAAGCTGAGGACTCTTCTTGGAAGAATAAGGTTTGATTCAGGCCCTAGTGTGTTTTTCACAGAAATTAAATATCAAAGGAAAAACTTACAAATATAAACATAACAAGTGCCCCAGTGGAAGCTTCACTTCAGTGAAGCACAAATGATACTAACTTCTTGGGCTTGACGAAAGCAAAGCAATTGCGTTTCCTCTCGAATTCCATGTTTAAAAACAATCTGAAATCCTTAATGGAGGTGATTGTATCATTAATCTATTGGAGTGCAATCTGATCTGTGGTGACTGTGAAGAGTGATTTCTTTCTCATTGTCCCCTGGTGGGAGCAAAGTCCATAATTCTCCCTTTTAAATACCCTAAGTATGCAAATTCCCAAATTGCATAGCACCACTCATTCACCCACTCACAAACATACACAGGTGCTCACATACCCACTCACAGAGCCACACACAGGCACTGACAGACCCATTCAGACACTAACATAGGCACTCACACAACCACTCACAGACCCAGACATTCACTCACATACCCACTCACAGAGCCACACATGCACTCACACACATATTCAGACACTCACACAGGCACTCACAAACACACACAGGCACTCATACACCCACTTACACATTCACACAGGTACTCACACACCAACTTACAGATCCACAAAAACACTCACACACATACAGCCACTCACAGATCCACTCACAGACCCACAAAGCCACTCACACACCCATTCTCAAAGGTGACAGGTTACAGTTAGGATACAAAATTATTGCAAAAATGTAGAAATTCACTGCAAAAATTATAGTTAGGAAATAGAATTTAAATAGACCTTAGAAATTCACTGAAAAAACCAAAGGCTACAGGGATGTCATAGTTAGGCTCAGATTTCACTCATACAAAACCAGTGAAATTCAGTAGTTATAGTTACCTGAGTGACCTATAACTTATGTCCCCTGCACTGCTTATGACCTCACATATTATATCACGCATGCCATGTTCAGTGACAACACTGATGACATCATTGATGACATCTCAAATACCATCATCCACAGAACCACTCACATACCCACTCACACCCCTATATAACATCTTATACACCCACCCACACACCCACTCACATACCCATTCACAGACCCATACAAGTACTCACACAACCACTTATTCATCCATAGAGCCACTCACACACCCTCTCACTTATTCATATAGCCACTCACACAACCACTCACTCAGCTACACAGCAACTCATACAACCAGTCACTCATCATACGGCCACTCATACAGCCACACACTCACATTTAGAGCTACTCACAGATCCAATTATTTACCTTTAAAGCTACAAACACATCCTCCCACTCACTCATACAGCCTCTCAACACAGCCACTTACTCACCCATACAAGCACTCACATACTCACTCACACAACCACTTAGATGCTCATTCACACATCCATATAGGATCTCCTCCATCCACTCACTTACCCATAGAGACATTCACACAGACACTCACTCACACTCCAATACAGACATTCACACACCAACTCACTTAACCAAACATCCAGTCAAACAGCCACTCACTCACCCATACAGCCACTTATACACCCAGTCACTAACTCATACAGCCATTCAGACACCCGTTCAGTCACCTATACAGTCACTCACACACCTACTCACCTACTTATACAGCCACTCACACAGCTACTCACTCACCTATACAGTTATTGACACACCCATTCACTCACTAATACAGCCACTCTCACAGCCACTCACTCACCCATACAGCTACTCACACACCCACATATGAACCCATTCACACAACTACTCACATACCCATACAGCCACGCAAACTCCCACTCACACACAGATGCACACAGTCACACAGCCACTCACATAGTACATGTAAGAAGTAGTATCACTCATTAGTAGTACACGCAGCATTCTAATCTAACTTTTGTAGTAGGTTAGTATATATCTCTAACACTCATAAACTCTTAGAAAACATTTACACTCACTGGAATATGTCATCAGTGATGTCAATTGAGAGGTCATCAGTGAAATTTTGAGTGATGTCACGGGTCATGTCATGAGTAATGTAATATATGAGGTTATAAGTAGCGCATTGCGGGGGCATAAGTTATAGTTAGCTCAGGTAACTATACCTGCTGAATTTCACAGGTCTGAGCCTAACTATAACGTACCTGTAACCTTTGGTTTTTCCAGTGAATTTCTGAGGATTTTTTAGATTTTATTTCCTAACTATAACGTCCCTGTAACCTTTGTTTTTTTCACTGAATATAATATACAGTTTGCTACTTTTAAATATAATTAAATTTTACTAGTACTATTTAGGTTGTAGTTTGAATGTTTCTAGTTTATGCTAATATTTTGTGGAGGTTGTATTAGTATATTTTTTGTTATATAATTTTTGCGGGTGAAAAGTCAATGTAAAATATTTGTGTTTAATTTAAGTATGTGTATAAAGCATTTTTGTTTTATTGTAAGTAATTGCTTTATGTTAAAAGTGTTTTATATGTTTATTAGTGATTATTTAGTTATTTTGGTGATATTGTTGTCATCAATATTGTGTTTTCTGATATTTTTGACATATATTTTTATTTAAAGGTAACAATATTTTTGTATTCAATATTTTTGCTTTCGATATAGTTACAAATGAATATTTTGAACAGTAATATTTTTGTTCTCAATATGTAGGAAGTTTATATTTTTGGCATTGGTATTTAATTTCCAATATTTTTGTGTTTCGATAAAGTATGCATCAATATTATGTGAGTGATCCCCCTGTGATGGAAAAAGTGCATTGCCTACATATGTCCTTATAATATGCATATATATTTGAATCTGGAAAGCATAGTTGCGTAAAGACTAGATTCGCATGACGGCAAACAAAAGAGCCATTTTGCTCCCTCTATTTAATGTATGATGTACATTTCTGAAAAGAAAAACATTTGTATTTAGTAAACCCTACAAGGTGAAAAATAAGAGTGGGGGCTGTATTTCCTAAACAGATGCACTATAGTTGATGGAATGCTTTTGAATATAATTGTTGTTTTTACCATGAAACTTTATAGTGTTACAAACCCCACTCAATCAATAGACTATTGAGTGGCAACTGCATCCTCAAATTCTATTTCAGGCCCATTATGTTGAAAATTGGTGCATAGTTGTGAGAAACTTGTTGGAACATTAATGGGCTAGAATTGCAAAAATAAAATGAGGAAATTATGTGTTTTCATTAAGAATAGGGATTTCTCTGATCCTTTTGAGAATCACGATTCCATATTTGAGCAAGAAGTAAGAACAATACAGAGAATGAAACTGTGTACAAGAGTGAAAAAATATGCTACTTTGATTTATCCATCTATATCCCTATGTGAACAAGATGAAACTATATTTGTAGGGTATCCTTATCATTTATTGGAATTTTAAATACCTCAATTAATATTTTGGCTTGATAGCAGGTCATGTCTGTCCTCCCTGGAGACATAGGACCTCATATGGATGCTGGTCAGGCGGCCACTGACAACCTGTTGGTGGCGGTCCGATCGGCTGACATCCCATCGGTCCAACTGCCGTATTATGATTCCAGCGATCGGACCATTTGCTGTCAGGGGGGGCCCACCTGCGACAGGATCTAGGATTCCATTGAGCTTTGAGGCAGTAGCCGAACTCGTATCCCTAAAATGTTGATGGTGCCAAGGCAGCCATCGCCGTCAGGATTATGATGTCTATTTCCCACAGCCTTTTCATGGCGGTCCCACTGGAAAGGGACTTTGAGGGTCCCAAACCATTGTGGACCATTGCAAAGTGGCCCAGGGGGCACATGCACTGCCTCATGCACATCCTCATACATGGTGCACGGTGCATGGGTGTGCACAAAGTGCTCTCTAACACTGTGGCTTGTGCTGCGGCCCTTTTCCTGGCCTGCAGTGCACGTTTCAAACCTCCACCAGAGCAGTCAATTCATAATTGGGCGTTCGGACCACCACCTGCCTCTCGGGCGATCCCCAGACCGTAGTGATGGCGAGTGGCGGTACGGCCATCTGGTTTCGAAATGATGCTCATTATCTTCCAGTTCTTTCATGAAAAGTTGATGTAAAGCTTAGGAACGCTCAAAGTTGCAAGTGCGCTGTACAATGTGAAAGGAAAGCACACAGTCAATGAGTGGTAGGAGAGGCAGCTGGGTTCAGAAAAAGAAGTGTATTATTACTCAATCATGATGTAGTGCTCTTTACAGAGGTGCATCTTCAACACCTTCCTAATTTGAAGAACCATTGGGTCATCCCTGATGGATACGGAGATGTTTTCCAGATCCTGTGCACAAAATTGGAAAATGCATGATGCCTTGTTTTCTCTTGGGTACACTTTTTATCCTCCATTCGGATGGTGTCTAGGATGCTGGAGTGCCAAGAACCACCAGAGATGGTAAGCTTGTCTGAAAGATAAGAGGAGGTGCTGGTGTTGATGGCTTTGCAAATGATGCAGCTGGTTTTGAGAATGGTACAGCCCAGCATAGGGAGCCAAATGAGCTCCATCAGGATGGTTGTGTTGTGATCATATTTTTTCAAGATGTAGTGAGAAATGCTTTGGTGGTTAGGATGTCCTTAAGCGAAGCATCTCTCTGATGCAACAAGGAGGCTTCCAGCTACTAAACTGGCATACTGATGAGGTTGAAAAATAAAAATATTTAGAGGATTCCTACCATCACAAAGGCATTCAAGTAAAGCCACAGTACATTGCAGTTAACTCTGCTGATGTCAATTAGCTAAACTATGGGCCAGATTCCGATCTCGTTCGTAAATCAAACCGAACGACTCGCGCCCAGGGTTCTTTCCATACAACTCGTCTCAGGCGAGTACGACTGAACAAGTACGATGCATTTGAATGCATCCGAATACGATTTGGTTGGACTCCAATTGACTTCAATGGGAACCTGTGTACCGAACGAGTACACAGGCTCCCATTGACAAAAGGGGTGGTTGGGAATCATCGTGTACCGTGTGGCAGGGACCCCTGAGTACACCCACAGGCACGAGTCGAAGGGCCCCAGGTGAAGGGGGGCTTGCTATGTGCACCCAAAGACCAATTCCGGCAGCCTTTCTGATCCGGGCAAAACTAATCATAAAGGCTGTCCGAATCGTTCATCGTTCTTGCTCGCTTGGAAAACCCACTCCATAGAGCTGTACGATTCGCACCGGAGGGCTCTATCTCTCTGTATGCCTTCTGGAACCAATTCGGTCAGCGCTAAGGCTTTCCAGGCATCGTACTTGGTCGTTCGGAATTGGGAACGAGTCGGTCGGAAACAAGGGCTCCGGATTGGTTTAGGTAAACCCAAATCTGATTTGGAGCCCTTCCAACCGAGATCGGAATCGGGCCCTATATCTCAATTGTCTATGTGTAAAAGGTGCCCAATATTCCACCTAACCAAACAATAACATCGTCTAGGATGCTGATATACATTACATAAATAAATCTTCAGCTCATATTACCAGGTCTCCAGTTGTGAGCTACTTTGTAGCATATATTTTTAATGCAGTTTTTACAATCACAAATCTAGTTAGTTTTAGAAAATTAAGGACATCTTAGGCGATGACTTGGGTACATTTCACAAATGAATTAGATCTGAACAAATGCATTGTATAATTCATGCCAGAATATTCTAAATGTATTCCGACTGAAAAACTAAATATGTAATCTTTATGAAAGTCAACAGTAATATACTCAGGGCTTTTTAAAAGTGGCCTGGAGAAATAGATGGTATTCATTGCATTGATAAAAACTGGCACACAGAGTTTCGGAATTTTTTGGCTGTCCTAAATAGTACCTGGTCCAAGTATTTTCTCTTTAATGGGTAATAACATAAGAATTGTGGTGCTTATAACTCCTAAATCAAGATATCTCAATAAATACTGGGCCTTTTACGGCGTGTTCAATTCTGGCAGGCTTGGCCTGCGATAAACACTGCACCATTATAATTGCAGTCCCTGCAAAACATGTTTGTCCAGGAACCATATTTTGTGGGTTCACATGTTATCCGGACGATAATGTTAAAAGTAAAATCAACATCAGTTTTGACAGCCCAAAACGCCTACTGAACAAATAGAATGTAAAAAGTACATATAAAGATATGAAAAGTACTACTGTGGAAGAGCATAAACACAGTAGGAAATTACTACTAGGACACTATTTATACCTATGAGTCACGTTTGATAAATGGACTCTATCCTATGCATATTGAAAGACAGAAGCATCTTGAGATTTGCAATCAACACTAGTCTGCAGAAATATTTTTCCCTCATGTTAAAGCATCCGGTCTCGACTGCAGACAGCTTAAGAAATCTGTTGGCCAGAACTACTACTCTAGTATATATAGAGTAGGCTTTGGGTCATTCCTTGCTCATGATTGGATAGCTTGACTATATGACTTCCTGATCTTGTTTCAATGGCTTTCCTCGCTATTCGTGTGCTTATCTTACACAAGAGCATTTTCCTCTTATAGTGTTCTGTTTGATTCGCTTGCACCCTTCCCCTGCTGAAGCTGCTTGCATTCAGGGAACTACTTTTTCTTTTAGACTACCCTTCATGGGAGTGCACCTGTTTTCTATTTCTCTCCTTGGTGAGCTGCTTTACTCTTCCCTTCCAGACTATTCTCCCCTCCTCTTATCTATATAAATGCATCCATATTGTACTGTGTATCCTCACACTGTCCTGTGAAATATCTTTTTTCTGATTAGCTACTGAGGATTAAGGGACATGAATACCGCAATTTATTGGTTCTATGAGCACAAGGAATACATTCTTAAATAGTGGGCTGATGTTTAAGCGCTTTAAAAATAATTTATTGAGCCATCTTAAGAGCTATGTAGAAAGGGTACCATTTTTTAATGAATGTGATATTTAAAATAAATATTTTTGGGATTTACCTTTCAATATTACAAGCTTGTTTAGTTCCAATACTGTATTTTACAGTGAAAGTCTCCTTGTGTAGATGCCAGCTTGTGGCTGCCAATAGGACTCAAATGATATCATGATCTAGCTTTGCAGAAGCTTTCAGAACAGTCACCATGCAACAGTGATATAGCTTTCGTGAAAGGAAAAAAGCTGCACTTTATCTGGAGGATTGATCAAATTGTTTATAGTAAAGTAGCATAACCAGTGGATAGTTTTTGCATTTCGCTATTAGCAATGAAACTTTTTATCACAATATAAGGAATGGAGGATTTTATTTAGAAATTAAAAAAAAAATCTTGGGCTTTGTTTTGACAAATGAACGTTTTTGCTGTTATCTGCAGGTTTGATTGTATCTCCAGCTACATAAAACAAGAATAGTTTTAAAAATGAATGCTATATTCAATCAACATTCTCTTGTTGTCTGTTATGTTAATGGTGACAGTTCTTTAGTCATGGTTTAGGAATGCAATGGTCCCTTTGTTAAATTTGCCTTCCAATCTATGAAGCAATACCAAAGGGGATGATATGACGGAGCGCTTGAGCAAATCAAACACTCCCCCCCAGTCAACGGATCTGGGCTTAATCCACCATCATTCTTTAGCTCACTCCACCACCCCAGTTCAGACATGGCCATATGCCAATCAGTCTGACCCTGTGCCTCATGGGAACAGTCCGGCCCGAACTGCCAAGCCATATCTTCCCTGGACCGGAAACAAGCATCCTGGGACCAGTTTCGGGTTCATAAACCTCATCAGCCAGGCTATCTTGAATCCAGTGGCAAAGTGAGCAAGGGACCCACGTCTGGGCATACCCCACCAATTTATGGCGAACAAAGCGATACCAAAGGGGATGATGGACGGAGCGCTTGAGCAAATCAAACACTCACCCCAGTCAACTGATCTGGGTTTAATCCACCATCATTCTGTAGCTCACTCCACCACCCCAGTTCAGACATGGCCTCATGCAAATCAGTCTGACCCTGTGCCTCATGGGAACAGTCCAGCCCCAAACTGCCAAGCCATGTCTTCCCTGGATCGGAAACAAGCATCCTGGGACCGGTTTCGGGTTCATAACCCTCATCAGTCAGGCTATCTTGAATCCAGTGGCAAAGTGAGCAAGGGACCCACGTCTGGGCATACCCCGCCAATTTATGGCGAACAAAGCGATGCCACTGGAGTGAGCTAAAGAATGATAGTGGATTAAGCCCAGATCAGTTGACTAGGGGTGAGTGTTTGATTTGCTCAAGCGCTCCGTCCATCATCACCTTTGGTATCGCTTTCCAATCTATGAAAGCAAATGCTTTGCAATATTTTCCAATTATTCAGATTGTAAGAAACTTCTGAGATTGCCACAAGGTTGAGGGAATACCTTTTATATGTCAGAGGGTGGGAGGGTTTTTCCAAAGTATTAATGGTGGCATGTGTAGATTGTATTGCACTATGGTGGCTAAGGGGGTCAAATTATTAAAGGCAAATCTAAGGCCTTTATTACAAGTACGACAGACCTCAGGACTTCATGGTGGTGGCTCGATCACTGTCATCACTGCAGGTCAGCCCACAATATTCTGAGTGTGGCTGGCAGTCTACAATCTGCCTCAAAATGCTTGTGGTGCATGCTTGTGGCCAGCACCGCCGAGCATTTTACGACTTATATATCCACCGCCCTTTTCAAGGCAGTGAGCCCACCATGAAAAGGGTGGCAAACATGCTGGAAGGGGGACATACAGGGCCGCTGGCCGGATCTGGGCCTCGGGGTGCATGCAGGGTAGCACATGTTTTGCCCCCCCCCCCCCCCGGAATTTCACCCAAATTCTTGCACTCTGTCACATGCATTCCACACTGTGAAGAAACGTTCTGTAGGCACTGTTATGGCAGCAGTCTGCTGTGAAGGCTCTACTATGAGCCACCGCTGTGAGACCAACGCTGCACCTCCTGCCCCTTCTGGATTACACTCATAATCCGGCGGGGAGGGTGCACGATGGGCTTGGCTGACCTCCTGTCAGCACGGTGGTGGCGGAGCACCAAACTCGTAATAAGGCCCTAAATCTAGAAGCAATTAAGGAAGAGGAAGGGCATAGGATAAAGAGCTGCAAGTGAAGGGGGACTGCTGAGGATTCATGGAGGATGCTAACGATCTAGGGCTACACTAGTGTTTAATGAGAATTTACACTGTAGTACTTACACAAACAAGATTTATGTTTTAATCCTTTTGCTCCTAGGCTATTTCCACCTAGAAAACGAAGCCCTTATTTGGCTATTTGGTGTAATTATTGCTTAGGCCTCAATAACTTTTTTCCCACATAAGGTATCCATGCCAAATTTGCATCCTTTTTTTCCAACATCCTGAAAATTCTAAAGGTACTCAGAGTGTGTTGGATCCCCTGGAGGGAACTGAGACAATAGCCAAAATACAGCTAGATGTTTTTTCTTCGAAAAATGATTAGGAAAAAGCAGCCTTTTGGGACAACATTTTCATCTGTAACTTCTTGTCACGATTGCTGATTTACAAAAGCAATATACAATTACGTTCAGTAGACCCTTCTGGTTGTTGGGATATATAGGGATTGTATGTTTTTGAAGAACCTGACGTAACCAGAGCCATCAACTGGGCTGCACCTTACAATTATTTTTCATTATGTATCGTGTAAAGAGCAATTCATATGGTAAAATATTGAAAGTAGAAAATGAATATCAAGGAATCCTATGTATTTCTAAATACGTACTTAATACGGAGTTTAGGAACAATGATAGTTTGTACATCTCTGAATTTGTGGGACTTCATACTTGCATATGATTCAGAGGACATTTTTCAAAATGTCTTCTTTCTTATCAACTGGCTTACATTTGGAAGGCACAAATGTAGGGAAATACAATGGGTAATAACAAATGTTCTACTATAATGTGTTCCCCCAAGTCTTCTGATAAAAATGGAACCAAACTTTTGTGGGTATATATAGTGCCCATGACGTGAAAGGGCCCAGACATGGACACATAACATTTTTGCACTGACCATTTTTTGCAGTGTGTATAGCTGTTGATTTTGGGCCCTAGCTCAGCTGGCACCTAGAGAAACCTAGCAAAGATGTAAATTTTAAACACTAGGCACTTAGGGGAACCCAGGAAGCAGTGGCTTGTGTGGCTCCACCAGGTTTTCTAAAACACACATTTTCCTCACATTTATGTGAGGGAAACTTCTGACATCTATGAGGAGCCACAACTCACCTACCATCCACCAATCACCCAAAATATGTTGGTTCGGTAGGTTTTCTCTAGAGGCAATGTACACCATGGCAGTGAAAGACAAATCAACACACACTACCAGCCAGATGCAAGCCCACAAACTACTAGTCAAATGCCAGTTCACATATACCTCTTGCCCACACACTCTGCCAGCCAGATGCCAGACACCAGTCCATACACATTGACAATCAGATGCCAGTCCATACACACCGCCAACCAGATGCCAGTCCTTACACACCACCAGCCAAAATCCAGTTCACCAACACTGGCAGCCAAATGCGAGTTTATACATTGCCATGAAGTTCCACACCAGTTTCATTTCTAAAAACACTGTCGCAATGAACAGATTCTACACACAAAGCACAGACATGAAAAAATTAAATATCCAACTAAAAACAGTAAGGTGCCAATTACGATCCTGTAAAAAAATTCCCCGTGCGACTCGTATCCGGTCTGTTTACCGTACGAATCGTACAAGTGCCGTACGAACTGGCAATCACGATTCGCATGGTAAAAAGTCCATACGAACCGCATTGGGAATCATTCCCCACACGTCCTCGGGTCGGAAAATGTGTCCGACACGTCCTCGGGCGATTTACCGTACAAACGTGAAAAGTGAAGTCCGACCGAGGAATCACGATCCCACCCGTGCGTCCGATCTCACAACCGTATGGTAAAAACACCATCCGCACCGAACTCCCATTGCAACCATGGAGACATGTGCCCGCATACGCGCCCAACACTCCCCCCAGCACCCATACGTTCGAGTCGTACTCCCCGTGAATGTACACCCCCCCTGTATGTACACCCGTGTACGTGTCGAACCCCCACCCGTGAATGTACACCCCAGTACGTTCGAGTCGTACCCCCACCCCTGTACGTGTCGTACCACCGTCTATGTACGCCCCAGTACGTTCGAGTCGTACCCCCACCCCTGTACGTGTCGTACCACCGTCTATGTACACCCCCCACCCCTGTACGTGTCGTACCACTGTCCATGTACACCCCAGTACGTTCGAGTCGTACCCCACCCCTGTACGTGTCATACCCCCGTGTACCTACACCCCAGTACGTACGAGTCGTACCCCCACCCCTGTACGTGTCGTACCACCGCGTACCTACACCCCAGTACGTTCGAGTTGTACCCCCACCCCTGTACGTGTCGTACCCCCATGTACCTACACCCCAGTATGTTCGAGCCGTACCCCCACCCCTGTACGTGTCATACCCCCGTGTACCTACACCCCAGTACGTTCGAGTCGTACCCTCACCCCTGTACGTGTCGTACCACCGTGTACCTACACCCCAGTACGTTCGAGTCGTACCCCCACCCCTGTACGTGTCGTACCACCGTCTATGTACACCCCAGTACGTTCGAGTCGTACCCCCACCCCTGTACGTGTCGTACCACCGTCTATGTACACCCCAGTACGTTCGAGTTGTACCCCCACCCCTGTATGTGTCATACCCCCGTGTACCTACACCCCAGTATGTTCGAGTCGTACCCCCACCCCTGTACGTGTTGTACCCCCGTGTACCTACACCCCAGTACGTTCGAGTCCTACCCCCACCCCTGTACGTGTCATACCCCCGTGTACCTACACCCCAGTACGTTCGAGTCGTACCCCCACCCCTGTACGTGTCGTACCACCGTGTACCTACACCCCAGTACGTTCGAGTTGTACCCCCACCCCTGTACGTGCAGTACCACCGTCTATGTACACCCCAGTACGTTCGAGTCGTACCCCCACCCCTGTACGTGTCATACCCCCGTGTACCTACACCCCAGTACGTTCGAGTCGTACCCCCACCCCTGTACGTGTCGTACCCCCGTGTACCTACACCCCAGTACGTTCGAGTCGTACCCCCACCCCTGTACGTGTCATACCCCCGTGTACCTACACCCCAGTACGTTCGAGTCGTACCCCCACCCTTGTACGTGTCGTACCACCGTCTATGTACACCCCCCCACCCCTGTACGTGTCGTACCACCGTCTATGTACACCCCAGTACGTTCCAGTCGCACACCCAACACAACCTCCTAAGTACGGAGCGCACCCCAGGCCCCAACATCACTACCGCATGTACGAGTCGTACCAAGCCACACACAAGGACAGCACCGTACAACCAAATGGCCCATGTACACACCGTACACACGCTCAAAACGCACGTACACAGCCAGGACAAAACAAAACAACACAAGAATACACTATTCGAATGGCACAAAGCCACTAAACATGGCCAATAAACACTAAAAAAACACATACACTGACCTGCAACTGCCAAAAACAAACAGAGGCCCTAAACACCACCACTCCTTATAACACACCCACCCAAACTTCAAACACAGCCACACCCACCAATGGACCAATAAAAAGGGCCCACACACACAAACCATGAGCCTTTGCAACAGACTCACTGCTGCCAGACACCACAGACAACTTACAGCACCTTACTACAAGCTTCACCACACCTTACACTTGCACACCTTCACACAACCACCTTCACAAACACCCCCTCATCACATTCACACACACACACACCTGTACAACCACACCCACACACCCACAACCATCCACACCCCCCCCCACCATCCACACACACCCCCCACCATCCACACCCACACCCCTCACCATGCCCACTACCAAGAATCCAAAGTTCAGTAACCGAGAGTTGGAGGTTCTTGTCGATGAAATCTTCAGAGTCGAGCCACAGCTCTTTGGAATATTGGTCAGAAACACCAGCATGGCAGCAAAAACAGCCATGTGGCAGACCATCATCGATGCTGTGAATGCTGTTGGGGACACCAGAAGGACCAGGCAGGAATGCCAATCCAGGTGGTACGATCTGCGGAGGAGGGTCCGAGCCAAGATGCAGGAGGAACACAACCAGGCCAACGCCACTGGAAGAGGGCCCTCCCGCAGACCCGTACACTACCAGCCCTGGGAGGAGAGGGTGATGGCCATACTGCCGGTGGAGGCAGTCGAAGGATTAGAAGGACTCGGAGACCGGGGTGAGTACACAAACTACGCACCTCACATGGGGGTAACGTCATCCACAACCAAAATCACTAACAGGCACGCAACCACCCCAACCTATCGCATGACTCAACCACACTCCATGAACACGCACATGCCTCTGCCGCCACCATGCCCCATGCACCCAGCTGGACAAAGTCAAGTCACAGGCCACAGAAGACACCAACACATGACATGGTAACCCGGATGGCGGGAGGGTGGGCCCCAAAATTCACATAGTGCAACTCAGAAGCAGACAACAATGCCCTCTGCCCATATGGCCTAGGTCACAGCCAGACAAACAGTGTGTCCCCACACAGGAAAGACTCGCCAGCAAATGGCGGACGCCTTGCATCAACACATGGGGGTGAAGGCACTGTTTCGCACATGACAGCAGCTAATGAACAGCCAACATTGTGAAAGAGTGGCAGCACACACCACCACAGCAGCAGCGCACACACAGACACTACACCCAATGGGTGCCTGGAGATCAGAAACAAACTCACTTCAACAAGCCAAGGGCCATTGAAAGATCTGCTAACAGTGTGTGCCCAGGAAGCTGGCCTGAGGTGACAGAGGGTGACACACAGAGGGAGGGAGAGGGGGACACAGAGGGAGGGAGAGGGGGACAGAGAGGGAGGGAGAGGGGGACAGATGGAGGAGGCTGACACATGGAGGGAGGGAGAGGGGGACAGAGAGGGAGGGAGAGGGGGACAGAGAGGGTGGGAGACACAGGGACACGGACAGAGGGAGGAGGCTGACACACGGAGGGAGGGAGAGGGGGACAGAGAGGGAGGGAGAGGGGGACAGAGAGGGTGGGAGACACAGGGACACGGACAGAGGGAGGAGGCTGACACACAGAGGGAGGGAGAGGGGGACAGAGAGGGAGGGAGAGGGGGGCAGAGAGGGAGGGAGAGGGGGACAGAGGGAGGAGGCTGACACACGGAGGGAGGGAGAGGGGGACAGAGAGGGAGGGAGAGGGGGACTGAGAGGGTGGGAGACACAGGGACACGGACAGAGGGAGGAGGCTGACACACGGAGGGAGGGAGAGGGGGACAGAGAGGGAGGGAGAGGGGGACAGAGAGGGTGGGAGACACAGGGACACGGACAGAGGGAGGAGGCTGACACACGGAGGGAGGGAGAGGGGGACAGAGAGGGAGGGAGAGGGGGGCAGAGAGGGAGGGAGAGGGGGACAGAGAGGGAGGGAGACACAGGGACACGGACAGAGGGAGGAGGCTGACACACGGAGGGAGGGAGAGGGGGACAGAGAGGGAGCGAGACACAGGGAGAGCAAATCAGCCGTGTGGCGTGTGGGAATGTCTGCTCGTCAGCAGGTAGACTGCGTGCATGTAGCCAAGGGTGGCCAGTGCCAGAACCCCGCCTCTTCTCCATGGCAAAACACAGGGCCATGTCACAACCTGTTCACGAGCACAACAACAGCTACCTGCATCATATAAGTGTGTGGATCCACTCCATGTGCACATGTACAGTGCTACATGGAAGGCGCCAATGCATGGCCGCCACACCTGCCCACTCCACTGCTGACTGCAGTCACACTTGACGCAGCAAGTGACACTGTGCCACACATAGCTAAAGGGGCCAAAGTGGTGCCCAAGGGACACACCCATGCACAAGTGCACTGTGAGTGGAATGCAAGACAGATCCTAATTCCAAGAGGAAAAGTGCCAACTTTGAAACTGATGAAACATGGATGTTGCATGCACCAAAATTAACATTGTCTCTCTCACACACAGGTCAACGTCGTGGTTCACCCCCCAACACTGGGGGGGAAGACTCACAGGACCCGGATCTGCAGGAGCCCGATCCCACCGGCAGCGACCACTCTCACCACTCTGTGGACGACCCCAACCAACCTGGCCCCTCTGGTGTCCAACCACCTGCAGCACCTGCGTCAGGTACAACTGTGCCAACCACCACCCCCACTCCTGCCACATCCCAGGAGACACCCAGGATCCCTGCCCCACCACCACAATGCAGCCAGGCTGGCCAGGAGGGACACGGTGTCCCGGGCACCCAGGAGGAGGCAGCCAACAACGCCAATGCCACCCCTCAGGGGTCCCGGAGACCCGATGTACCCACAAGGGCAGGCCAGGTGCAAGTGGGCAGGGGTGGTGGGAGTGGAGGACGGCGGAGGCGCGAGCCTGACCAGTTGGCTGGGGAACCAGTATTTTCCCATGTCCGCAACATCCTGGACACATACCGGCAGGACACCACGGGCCTGGCACAGGTTGTGTCCGTCCTCAAGGGGATCAAGACCCAGCAGGCCCAGCAACATGCGGAGCTACATGCCTGTCTACTGCAACACCAACGGAGGATGGAGGACGGACAGGCTGAGCTCGTGACGGCGTACACGGGAATTCACGATACACTCCGTCGGATGGCTGACAACATGGCCGACCCTCCCTGTGCCAGAAGGTGGAGAACATCACCACCCACAGGGAGGGATCAGGAGGAGGAGGAGGAAACATCCGATGGAGCATCCCAGACGTCGTCACGGCCTGCTTCTGAGGGTCCCCGCAGGAGGGCGGGTCGTCCACGGAAAAGACCGTGAGGGTCGGCGCAACATCACCATCTCCCAGGACACCTGGCCTGGCACCTGGCCCACTGGAGCAACATCATCACAGCATCACGAGACATTCTCTGCCACATGGCTGGTCACTGTCTGACCAATGTTGACAAAGACTGTGGCATGGACTATGAGGATTCCCAATGGCAAGGACACCAACTCCCCTACTGAACTTTGGATTCCAAACTCCCGGAAAGCCCCTCACGTTATACCCCCCCCCCCCACCCCCCCACAAAAATAAAAAATAACACCATGAAGAGAAGATGCCTGCTGGTTGCATTATTACCTTACATGTGTCTTGTAAAGTCTAAACATGCCAGAGTTATCTTTTGACTTCAACCATCCACACCCTGGGGCCTGAGTCTGGCACAGGACACACGGGTCACAGTGTATTAGGAAAGACAGACATGGAGCACCATACACACCCGTGATGGGCCCAACCAGCTGAGGGGGTGGCCGCACAACCGTGCCGACAGACACATTGAGTACAGCAACAGTCATGCGCAGTGGTCAGGGATCATGTGGAGTGTCCTGGGGGGCACCCAGGTATGTGTAGACAGGTGGCAGAACCATGTCCTGCAAGCTTGAGTCCGGTGGATGCAGAGAATGGGGGCCTGGCCAACGTTGGATGAATGGGGATGGCACATGTCACAATACCCACACACTTATGGACATCATGCCCACTACACAGTCTCAGCCCACACACACAGCTTGCATCTTGCTACTCGACACATTGACACATAGCCACAATCAGGGAATACCATGCCAGACATGCTGGATGCACCGTGGCAACACACCAGCATTGACTGAGAAGAGGCACCTTGGAGGCATAGGGACACCTTTATTAGTCATGTTTTCGGGATTGCAGAGGCAACTTGAAGTACACATGAACACATCTTGTGGAGTAACATGTGGGTCCTACACTGGCACCCCCCTTCTGCAGCACAAATGCGTGATAGCCATGGAACTGGCACACAAGCGTCGGCTAACAGCTAAACACCCACAGCTGCACACGGAGAGCCTGCCATACACCATAGATCCGCTGATGTGGAAGTCCCACACCATGTCAAGCCAATGCTAACCGTATGTGTCCGAGGGCAGTGTCACACACATTGATGCCATCATCCCAATCCACTATCCCATCACTGATGACTGTCAACCAGTCAGACCATCTATTCAGGTGTAAACAGCTGCATGTCGTGTCCCATGGTGATGCTACATGGCTGCAGAGGAACCAAACATCGACAGGGGCAGTGTGCATACATCATGACCAACTCCCACACCCAATACACCCCTGATGCATCCCTTACCCTATGGAGACTTCCAAACGTGTCCGTGCCTGTAACGCTGAGTCAGCCCACAATGACGTGTCCATGAGGAATAGCAGTGCCACAACAATGCAAGCAGCAGACGTCATGTGCAAGTACCTGGGGAAGAGAGACACACAAGAAGTCAGCCACAAAAAGCACAGCCACTTGCATGTGCATTTACTCGACACATGTATGGATGACAACATGCTAGGTCACAATTATGACTGGGGAAATACAACCATCACTGCCACCATCACTCCAGTGACACACCCACACACACCTCTGACTCACGTGCCATACATGCAGGTGGACACACACATCACAACACATGCCACACGGGGACAAATGCGTGCACACTCAGACACTGGTACTCACCACTAAGCAAAGAAGTCGCGTATGAGCCGAGTCCGGATGTCCTCCTGCGGCTCCACATCCTCCACATCACTAGCCCCATTGCCAAGCCCTTCGTCCTCCACGGGTGGATGGTCCTCGTCATGTTGATCCAGGATGAGTGGCACAGCTTTCTCAACTGCCATGTTGTGCAGCATACAGCAGACCATGAAGATTTTGCAGACCTTCGCAGGGGCATATGGGAGGGCGCCGCCTGTCTTGTGGAGGCACCGAAAGCGGCTCTTCAGCAGGCCAAACGTCCTCTCTATCACTCGCCTTGTCCGGCCATGGGCGGTGTTGTAGCGGAGCTGGGCCGGCGTGATGGGGTTGCGGAGAGGTGTGAGCAGCCAAGGCATGTTGGGATAGCCAGCGTCCCCTACATGGAAAGCACATGGACATCGTTAGAACTGGTGAAGCGGTCGTGCTGGTAGCCTATGCAAAATACAGGACAGACAGACTGTACCCACCAACAACACAAGCTCTTTCGTTGCGCAGCTGCATCATCATTTCAGGCACCTTGCTACACCTCATGATGTAGGCATCGTGTGCTGATCCTGGAAAACGAGCACAGACATGTGAAATCACCATGTTGGACTGACACACCACAAGGGCATTGATGGAGTGGTAGTGCTTCCGATTGCGGTACGCTACCTCCCGTGCATGTGGTGGTACCAAAGCTACATGTGTCCCATATATGGACCCAATGACATGGGGCATCCCTCCCAGGGCATAGAATCCACGCTTGACCGCAGTCAACTGTTCAGGGGTTGGGAACTTGATGAAGTCATCCAGGTGAATCAACATGGCCTCTAAGAAATCATGCAGCACACGGCAGAACATGCTCTGGGACATGCCACCAACATGAGCTATGGTATATTGAAAGGTACCCGTGGCAAGAAAATGTAGGGCTGCCATTACCTTCAGCTGGGGTGTCAGTGCCGTAGGATACCTGTGCTGCGGTTGCAGGTGTGGTGCCAGTCTCCCCGTAAACTCCAGAATCAACGGTTGGGGGAAGCGGTAGCAACGGATGCTGTCATTCTCCCGCATGTCAGCCAAGTCCGGCATTGCTCGGGGAAGAGGCGGCGCTCTGCAGTAATTTGGAAGTGACAAGGATGAGTGAGTGCACCACAACAACAAATCATTTGTACTGAGCACATGTTAATCTGTCAATACACATATGCTACATAGGGAGTCAGGTATGTGCTACATGCCCAGGACAGGTATGGCTGCCAGGTGAGACTCCTACCAAGACCCAGCTACACACGGAGATTGAGAACCGCCCCATGCCATGCCATGGGAATAGCTGTGTCCCATTGCAAGTGAACAGCCAGACGCAACACAGGAGTGACATACGCCCACACATCAGCAGAAGTAGGATGCCGATTGCAGAGACTGGTAGCGGAACACTAGAGCCACAGGTCACATGACATTACACTAGGACAGCCCACACACCTTGCCATGAAGGTGCACATGCCATGACTCACCACACAATCATTGTGAGGATGCAGACATGTCCTTGTCACGCTACTCCGTGTCCCATGCATACATGTGCACCTCACATCCGATACCACATGTGGCATGGTGTGCGGAACAGTGTGCAATGTCCATCTACACACAGACACATGTTGGTTGCCGCAACAGCTGCAGCTTTTGAGGGTGCTCCAACATTAACCTGATGGGAAGCCCCCACACATACATGACATAGTCACATTGTGCACCGTGGGTAGTGTCAAGGCAGGTGTGGTAACCCCTATACCGGGCATCAGGGGACACTTCCGTGTGTTGGTGTCCGTGCCATGCCAGTGACGCTCACCCCAAGTGTGCAGTACGACATGCACACATGTCAAAGGAGTCAAGGTCATGCCTGGCACACATTGCACCATCACACAGTACACCTGTACACATCTCATCATACATCTGGTGCCTTCTCCACTCAGGAGTAATGTTCCACATCACAGCCTGTCACACCTGTGCCCCACACATGTAGTAATGCACAGACGATGGCTTGATGTCCATTCCTGGACAAGTATGTCCATCCATGGACAAGTATGTCCATCCATGGACAAGTATGTCCGCCCTATTCCTACCTGTGTGCCGCCTATCACCACTGTGATGTGTAAAAACCGCCGTACTGCTGCTAAGAGGGCCTGTGTACGTTCCCAAATCACTATGGGAGTGCTGCCGTATGTGTACCCATCGTGATGGCGAGCGTACAGGCATTTGTACGGTCCGTACCACTACGAGTACGCATACGCGAGCAGACCCATACTGATAGTGAGCGTAGATGCGTGTGTACGGCCCGTACCACTACGAGTACGCATACGCGAGGACACCCATAGTGATAGGGCCGTACACACGAATGTACGCTCACTATCACTATGGGTCTCCTCGCGTATGCGTACTCGTAGTGGTACGGGCCGTACACATGCATGTATGCTCACTATCACTATGGGTCTCCTCGCGTATGCGTACTCGTAGTGGTACGGGCTGTACACACGCATGTACGCTCAGTATCACTATGGGTCTCCTCGCGTATGCGTACTCGCAGTGGTACGGGCCGTACACACGCATGTACGCTCACTATCACTACGAGTACGCAGACGCGAGGAGACCCATAGTGATAGGGAGCGTACAGGCGCGTGTACGGCCCGTACCACTACGGGTACGCATACGCGAGGAGACCCATAGTGATAGTGAACGTAGGCACGCGTGTACGGGCCGTTGCAATGCATTTGGGGTGCCCTAGGGCCCCGAAACGCACCGTACCTGTGTGTGACGCTCCAAATTACATAGGGGACAAGTATTAAGGCCTACATGCATGCTGGTTGTCATGGAGACCAAGTTCAAATTTCGAAATTGTTCTGGAAGGTGCACAGCAGAAGTCAGTTGGAATTCTTCTACTTTGTTGCAATGTGTTTGTGGGGCTGACATCATGCAGGAGAATGAAACCGATAGAGAACCCACAGACTGCTAGGTTTGAAGGGATTGGAGGAAACATAGGATGCAAATGTGAGTGACCAATCACTCTGTACTCCTGTGCATGAGATGGGCCAGCAAGGCAGATGTAAGGCAGCCAGGTCCCATGAGGGAGCACTTGCCTGCACATCTCTGTATTCCACGACCCAGTTGCTGCTACTGATTCCCTGGAACCATGTCAAGGGCTGTGGAGAGGTCACAGCCATTCACCCTGGAGGAGAACATGGCTTTGGTGGATGTGATCCTCCCACGGTACCCCATGCTGTATGGGCGACCAGGTTATCAGGTGAGTGCAGTGTCCACTGCCACAGACTGTGTCCCTTTTTTGTGACTCTGACTTCTGCCATTGTGTCCAGGTGTGACACACATGCTATGTACTGTAGGGGGGGTCCCAAGGGGGGGAATGCCTGATGTCTCCCAGCAGTGCCCTGAGACAGGAGGGGTGGGGGCCTATCACTCCCAGCAGTGCCCTGAGACAGGAGGGGTGGGGGCCTATCACTCCCAGCAGTGCCCTGAGACAGGAGGGGTGGGGGCCTATCACTCCCAGCAGGGGTGGGTGTGATGCACAGTGTGAGGCTGGATCTTTGATTGTGTCGTTGCCCTCATTCCACCTGTGTCCTTTCAATGGCACGTACTGCTTTTGCCCTTCCCCAGAGGATCATGTCCCTATGACAAAGGTGCAATGTGTTGGATGCATACTAGGCCTTGATGTAAACAGCGAATGTGCTCTAATCTGTGTCCCTGTGATATGTGCCAGGTGTATTGATGTAGTGTCACTTGTCCATCCTCACAGGTAGACGCCTCTGCCAAGGAGCAGATATGGCTGGACGCCGTCAGCGCCGTGAGGAGTGCGGAAGGTCGGAGGCGGCGCATGTCCCAGGTGAGGAAACGCTGTCAGGATATCCGGTGCTGGACGCGGAGGATCGCACGGGTCCTGCTGGGGGACTCACCTGAGAGCCACAAGAACCGCGGACGCCGCCGTCTCTCCCACATCCAGAAACGTGTGCTGGCGATGGTCTTTCCTGACTTGGACAGGACATGCAGCAGCCGGAAGGGGGTAGGTACATGTGTGTGTTTGTTGTGTTTCACCAGCATTTGTAAGTGCAATGTTCCATGGATACACTTCCAGGGTTTATGGTGCTGTGCTGATCCTATTCCCCACAGAATTGCAGTGCTCTCCTGCCTCCCTTCCCCTCCTTGCAATGTGTTCCCTGGTCTGTGTGTAGTCGCTCCATCACAAGGTCATGTAGCCTGACACCTTCTACAAGTGTACAATGCCTGCAGCATCATGTGTGGGGGTGGTGTGTAACAGGATTTGGGACCTTGCCTGTGCCCTGTCCAGTTCTGGACTTGTGGGTTCCATGTCAGTTGGCACTAATGCTGAGTCCAGACATGGGAGTTAGTCTCTCAAGTGTGAGGCCTTACAGCACGCATGTCCTATGTGGTGGCCTGTGACATGATGTGCATGAGTGTGCGGTACGCATAGTGCAGGGATGTTAGCGTGTGTTGCAGTCGTTCCCATTCAGGAGCATGGAGTTGTGTGGCCACTACTGTCCCCAGGGGCATATTTTCCTAGGTATCATGTGTGTAATCCGAATATGTCGACAATCTCTGTGTCTACAGCATAGGTTGTGCTCTGTGCCATTGTCCCCTGGCACCATGTTTATTGACGTGAGATGTATTACAAGTGTCCACTGTACAGCCTGACCTGATTTTCCTATTACATACTCACGGTGGCCATTGCCTTTGTGTCTTGTTGCAATCATCTGATGCTGCCCATTTGTACATGATAATTTGCACAGCCGCACCTTGGGTATTTTGTGTGCAATATAGTAGTTTTGCATCCCATGTGTATTTCACCCAGACTAAGAGATGTACGTGCTTCCTGTGTCTCCATAGATTTGTCTCATGTAGGGGGTGGGTGGTGCGGGCATGGCCGACATGTCAAGACCTGATATCTCCTTGCTAGGACTGGCCAGTGTGTGATGTTTGCCTGGACATACACTCAAGGTGCAGTGTGCCAGTCAGGGTGGGCATGTTCTCAGTATTACCTATGCTGCATGTGCCTCTAGTTCCTGCCTATGGTCCCTGCTCATCCCTATTTGCTGCCACGCTGTGTGGTGCAGATGCAGTGCTGGAGTGTCCCCAGGGCCTTGCTCCTCAGTCAAAATTCCATATCATCTCATTTGCTAGTGTGTCATGCTCTTCATAGTTATTCCATGGCATGGTGGGTCGAAAAACTGTGTCTTGCATGCCCTACATATGTACCTTGTTTTGTAGATGTAACTCTTCCTTTGTATCAGGGTATGCACTGTAACCTATGTAGATTTGACTCATGTGACATATGTATACAGGTGTATGATTACTTTCTGTCTCTTCACCCTGCCCACAGCATCGTCGGGGGACACGGAGGGAGACATGGACACAGACGGCGCGGAGGGACAGAGCACCAGTGCCAGCGGTGACATCGGGGCTGGCACTTCGAGTGGGACTGAGGCGGTGGAGAGTGAACCCGGGGACCTGTCGACTGGCACAACAGAGTATGAAGCCGACGGGTCCGAGGAGGATCACTCCGAGTGGGCGGTGGCTGCACCACCATCTGACAGCAGCCCTACATCTGGCACCGCCCCCTCCATTGTCATCAGCCGCCTCCCACGTGCTCGTGTCCCTTCCCAGCGTGCCCGGTCCCCACATGTCTCCTTCCTGGCGGGCACCGCACCCCCTGCCCCTGTCTCCACTGCTGCCGCCAATGCTGAGTCTGTGGACATCCAGCGGCAGTTGCAGATTGGTCAGACTGCGATCCTTAATGTCCTCCATGGCCACAGCCAGGTCCTCAACAACATGGAGGCATACTTGGAGGGCATTCATTCATCGCAGGCTGACCAACGCAACTTGCTGAGGTCCATAGACTCCACACTGACTGCAGCAGTGGGTCTCCTGCAGCGCTACGTCCCACCCCCTACCCCTGCTCCTTCCACAATTCCCACTCCCATGCCTGTCCCACATATACCCAGACGTAAGCATGCACCCACCACAACAGACACAGGCACCACACCAGCAGGGAAGGTCCGCCGCACACCTCCTGACACGCACACACAGGGTGCAGTAGGCACACCCACTGGGTCGGGGGGCAAACGTGTGACACGCAGCCAGAGTGGGAGTCCGCATTCCACCCAATCCACTCCCTCCAAATCCCCTCCCCTCAGCTCTCCTGGCCACATCTCCCCCAAAGACTCGTTCATGGCCGCTCTGTCCCTGAGCCCCACATTGACACCACCCCGCAAGCGGTCAAGGAGGTCCCTGGTCAGGGTGCTTGAGTCCCCCCCCCTGTCCACATCCTCCCCCAGTGGCGCTGCGACCCATCCCTCTGACCCCCCCCCCCTCCTTGGGGCCTGTGGTTCCTTCGGGTGCAGGGGAGTCCCTGGAGGACCTTGCCAAGGTGTGCAGTGAGATCCTAGAGTCCACCTTTGGCCCTGCCCCACCCCCTGTGGTGGAGTCCTCCATCCCTGCACCCAATTCGCCTACCCTTTGCCCTCCTGTCCCTGCGGTGCCTGTTCCTTCCCCCCCACATGATGCCCTCACCCCTGTGGAAGACGACGACTTGTAACTGTGCAGGCAAGCTAGGGGACACGCATCCCACTGTGTCCCCCATCCAGCTGGGACTCCTGGACTGCCCTATGGCCTTTGTTATTATTGGACTTACGTCATACTAGTTTTTTGCTCATGCTGAATAAAGCTATTTATTTTTTGCCCTTGGAACACTCCTGCATTGCTGGCATTGCTGTTGGTGTGGCTGCTACATGGTTGTGGGTGTTGGTCATGTGTTGGGTGTGTGGGAAATGTAGTGGTGTGCTGCTCATAGGGGGACCCTGGGATCAGTGTGCCTCACACGGTGTTAGCTACCTTTCTCTATTCATGTAAGCAGTTGCTGCATGTTGCAATTGTCCCAAGGTGTTTTCCTTCCTCTGTGTACCCTGACTTCTTCCCTGCAGGGTGTTCCCAATATTTAGTGCAGAGCTGTGAGTTCATTAGCTGGGTGTGTGATGGACTCCTTCAACTTTGCACATGCATGCTGAGCCATTCTCCACCTGCATCATTCGTGGCATCCTTGGTAGTCATTGTACTTGTGTATGTGGACTATTGACATGACTTCATATGTAAATGTTTTGTTTTTGGCCCTATGCATGCGTATACTTCCAGCCTCGCACACATGTGGTACATGTACTGCAGGGTCTTTGTGCACCTGACTGACATTTGTGGGCATGCTATATGTGACTACTCCACCCTTTGCGTTCCATGGGCACTGCTGGGAGTGATAGGAACCCACCCCTCCTGTCTCAGGGCACTGCTGGGAGGACTCTGCACCCACCCCTCCTGTCTCAGGGCACTGCTGGGAGGACTCTGCACCCACCCCTCCTGTCTCAGGGCACTGCTGGGAGGACTCTGCACCCACCCCTCCTGCGTCTGGGCGCTGCTGGGAGTGATAGGCACCCACCCCTCCTGTCTCAGGGCACTGCTGGGAGTGTTAGGCACCCACCCCTCCTGTGTCTGGGCACTGCTGGGAGGACTCTGCACCCACCCCTCCTGTCTCAGGGCACTGCTGGGAGGACTCTGCACCCACCCCTCCTGCGTCTGGGCACTGCTGGGAGTGTTAGGCACCCACCCCTCCTGCGTCTGGGCACTGCTGGGAGTGATAGGCACCCACCCCTCCTGTCTCAGGGCACTGCTGGGAGTGTTAGGCACCCACCCCTCCTGTGTCTGGGCACTGCTGGAAGGACTCTGCACACACCCCTCCTGTCTCAGGGCACTGCTGGGAGGACTCTGCACCCACCCCTCCTGCGTCTGGGCACTGCTGGGAGTGATAGGCACCCACCCCTCCTGTCTCAGGGCACTGCTGGGAGTGTTAGGCACCCACCCCTCCTGTGTCTGGGCACTGCTGGGAGTGTTAGGCACCCACCCCTCCTGTCTCTGGGCACTGCTGGGAGGACTCTGCACCCACCCCTCCTGTCTCAGGGCACTGCTGGGAGGACTCTGCACACACCCCTCCTGTCTCAGGGCACTGCTGGGAGGACTCTGCACCCACCCCTCCTGCGTCTGGGCACTGCTGGGAGTGATAGGCACCCACCCCTCCTGTCTCAGGGCACTGCTGGGAGTGTTAGGCACCCACCCCTCCTGTGTCTGGGCACTGTTGGGAGTGTTAGGCACCCACCCCTCCTGTCTCAGGGCACTGCTGGGAGGACTCTGCATCCACCCCTCCTGCGTCTGGGCACTGCTGGGAGTGATAGGCACCCACCCCTCCTGTCTCAGGGCACTGCTGGGAGTGTTAGGCACCCACCCCTCCTGTCTCTGGGCACTGCTGGGAGGACTCTGCACCCACCCCTCCTGTGTCTGGGCACTACTGGGAGTGTTAGGCACCCACCCCTCCTGTGTCTGGGCACTGCTGGGAGGACTCTGCACCCACCTCTCCAATTTCACAATATGTACGCTCATGACATGCACGGATGTGGGTACGCTCCATGCATTCGAGGTGGGGGTACGTGTCGTACTTACACTGTTGGGGTGGGGGTACGCTCCATGCATTCGAGGTGAGGGTACGTGTCGTACTTACACTGTTGGGGTGGGGGTACGCTCCATACGTACGCGGCTGAGGGTACGTGTCGTACTTACACTGTTGGGGTGGGGGTACGCTCCATACGTACGCGGCTGAGGGTACGTGTCGTACTTACACTGTTGGGGTGGGGGTACGCTCCATGCATTCGAGGTGAGGGTACGTGTCGTACTTACACTGTTGGGGTGGGGGTACGCTCCATACGTACGCGGCTGAGGGTAGGGGTCGTACTTACACTGTTGGGGTGGGGGTACGCCCCATACGTACGCGGGTGTGGGTACGGGTCGTACTTACACTGTTGGGGTGGGGGTACGCTCCATACGTACGTGGCTGAGGGTAGGGGTCGTACATACACTGTTGGGGTGGGGGTATGCTCCATGCATTCGAGGTGAGGGTACGGGTCATACTTACACTGTTGGGGTGGGGGTACGCCCCATACGTACGCGGGTGTGGGTACGGGTCGTACTTACACTGTTGGGGTGGGGGTACGCTCCATACGTACGCGGGTGTGGGACGGGTCGTACTTACACTGTTGGGGTGGGGGTATGCTCCATACGTACGCGGGTGTGGGTACGGGTCGTACTTACACTGTAGGGGTGGGGGTACGCTCCATACGTACGCAGGTGTGGGTACGGGTCGTACTTACACTGTTGGGGTGGGGGTACGCTCCATGCATACGGGGTGGGGGTACGGTCCATACATGTCCGTCCCCACGCTATGTGATGCTTGTGCGGCCCGTACCCAGGCCTTTGCTACGTGGGTACGAGCCGTCCCGCCATTGTTGGGGTGACGTGGGTGTGGGCGTGGTACGACTTGTACCCACGCTCTTCAGGCGTGGGTACGGGACGTACATGTCTGGTTGTGTTGCTGGTTCGCGTCGTGATGGACTTCCGTTGTGGCAGTCGCTGGCTTAGCTGGACACGCCCCCACCCCCTCGTAGTGACCAGGGCCTGGGAGTCAGGTATGTCCAGGGCATGTGTGCTGTGTGACTTTGGTGGGGGGTTTGTGGCCTGCCCTGGTCCTGCCACCCCCCCACCCCACTTCCCCCCTCCCTTAGTTGTTCTGACCTTCTGCGGCGTTTGCGTCGGAACCTGTAGAGGAGGTCGACTGCTATGAGGGCCGGGATGACACGTAGGTTCGGGTCCATGTCTGTCCGTCGCGTACGGGTCCTCCTTGTTCGCGTCGTCCTGTGTGTCCGTCGCGTACTGGTCCTCCTTGTTCGCGTCGTCCTGTGTGTCCGTCGCGTACTGGTCCTCCTTGTTCACATCGTCCTGTGTGTCCGTCGCGTACTGGTCCTCCTTGTTCGCGTCGTCCTGTCTGTCCGTCGCGTACTGGTGGTCCTTGTTCGCGTCGTCCTGATTTCCCGGCAGTTTTTGGCAGCCGGAAAATATTCACCATGCGGGATGACGTCGGTGCGAATCGTAATTCCTGGTTCGTGAATGGCAGGCTGCGAGCGTCCCGACGTCAGGTCGGCGCTTTCCCGGATCGCATTTGTAGGTTTATTTTGTTCGGTCGGGGTTTTTTTACGATTCGTACGGAAATGGTGTTCCCGTGCGAATCGTAATTCCATGTTTGTATTTTTTTACGACCGGGTACGCGTCGGACAGAGAATATGCTCCGTCCAACGGTTCGTACCCGGTTTTTACAGGATCGTAATTGGCACCTAAATGTTTTTCACATCGAACAACCAACCTATTAGTAGAAAATGAAATACCAACTTTGACTGCAAGCACAACAGGTGTAATTAAACATGTCAAACTACTGCCAACCATGTATTTGGCCATACAGATCACAAAAAGTTCCCTTTAAATCTCATGGTTGCTCCCAATAGTTGATTTGTCTATGGTACAGTTCAAAACATGTCAGCACACACAGGCCAGGATTAGAAGGGCACTTAGGGCACTGCAGACAACTTTTGTTTTGCGCTCCTCTTTAGACACCTAGTCTGCAACTCCAAGGAAATACTTTTTTGGGTGTTGGTGGAATGTGTTCAAGGAAGTTGTGATATTTCAATCTAGCCACATCCTCTACCACTCCAACTCAAGGAACACTTGCCTGCTCAACTGAAACAAGGCTACCTATTACAGACTGCTGAAACTGTGCAAAACTCATCTTGGAATCCGAAGAACAATCTTTTAAAACAACACAAGCATTGAAGGATGTCAAATGGGACAAATGAGCAGCCAACGCCTTCTGTAAGATGTATGACATTCGATCAGCATTTGGAAGGCTACAACCTTTGATCTACTCTAACTATACATCCCATATGCTTGGTATAGTCTAAAATCCACCAAGTGTGTGCACTTCTGCTACCTGGCCCCAAACAGTCACAGGTGAAATGCTTTCGTCAGGAATAGTTGTGAGCACGTGGACATCTCTTCTGTCTGAAAATTTTAAAGCAAGAAGTTCATTACTACGCAAGGAACTGCTCTGTCCCATTTGATGTTTTTTTCACATGAGCACTTTAGGGAAACCTACAAGGGTAGAGCGGATGGTGCCATATGTCACAGTGCACACAATTCATTGAATAATTAAACACTTGTGTAGAAACTGTCCATGTATAAATGGTGAACTTTATTAGAAAGTCTTCTGCAAGTTCCCATACAATTTTCTCACTGACACCAAAAATGGAAGGGTTACTGGGGGGCAGGGAGTCAATTGAAGGATACGTACCAGGGCACACCCTGAAATGATATGCATATTCAGTGGCATTTTCACACAGTATATACATCTAAGTATAATAACATTCTCTCTTGCTTGGAATGTATTGTCTGAAAACTAAACAGCCCATGAATGAGATCAGAGACTCAACCACAGATATATCTTTCTGTGGAACATATATCGCTGAGTAATGATCTTCTAAATGGTCAGCAACTGGCTGATCTTAAAGAAATGGTCATAATCTATGTGATTTTGCGTCAATGATGTAGCATTATCCACAAAATGCAGCATCTGCTGCAGAAGCAAATACCGATCTTGACTCATGGTTGCTGGAAATATAGCAGTTGCCTTCAAGGGACTATTAGACTATTATGAAGACAGTGATGGCTTCCTCAGCCATCCCATCAACAATGTTAAACTCCAGAACCAATTTAATCTATTGGAGATGTGTGGGAGTCTCCCAGGTAGCTCTACAGTGGGTCATAAGTGTGGCACTGTTGTCCCTCAAAAACGGTGCTGCATACAAACGAGTCTGTACAACAATATAATCTAAAAACACATCATCAAAAACAGTTGGAAGAAATTGAAAGGCAGAACGTTCTCTGTATTAATTCTACACCCTGCACCACCACTAAAGGCAGGCAAAAACAGGCTGCACCTTGTTAGGGGCAACCCATGGTTCAGAACTTCCAATGGGAAGCCTTCTAGCCTCTGACTGTAATTCAGTTTGCTCTTTCTGAACTACTAGCATATCAGTTTCCTCGTCTAAATGATGCACTTAATCAGCACTAATAGTAGATTTATCATCAAATGATTCCTCTTATACAGAAAATTTAATGCCAGACTCTTCAATTTGACCTTCTGCCTCAGATGCAAATTCAGCCTCAGAACCATTTTCAGAGGCAGATTCAAAAAGCAAACCAACAACCTGCTGGGCAGTCAGAGTATAGGCAACCAAAATGCTTACTAATGAAACTACCACAACAACAAAACAACAAATAACAGCACTGGTAAGTACACATTATAGCGAAAATTTAATATTGATATACATAAATATCGAGTTTAGAATATTGATAGTATTAAATATTGATGTTATGTATATCGATGTTAAAAATATTGATTTTAGGTATTGTTAAAAATATTGAAGTTTGTAATATCGACTGTTAAAATATCGTTATGTTAAAATATCATTATTGTAGTATATTGTAATGTATATAGAGTTTTTTGTAGTATCATAATAGCTAGTTAATGTTATCAAAAAGTAAATTTGTATAATATTTTTTAGGAGCGGTATGTTGGGTTTATAGGGGATAAGGGTGGGGAGTGTTTTAAAATAATTGAGTTTAATTTATAATAAATTTAAATTTATAATTTAGAAAATATAATTTCGAATTTAGAAAAATATTTATTAGGAGCGGGATGTTGGGTTTATAGGGGATAAGGTAGGGAGTGTTTTAAAATAATATATTTAAAAATGTAAGAAATTTGAAATTTACATTCATAATTTACAAAATATATTTTCAAATTTAGAAAAAAATATTTAGGAGCGGGATGTTGGGTTTATAGGGGATAAGGGTGGGGAGTGTTTTAAAATGATATATATAAAAATGTAAGAAATTTGAAATTAAAATTTATGATTTAGAAATTATATTTACGAATTTCAAAAAAATATTGTTTGGGAGCGGGATGTTGAATTTATAGGGGATAAGGGTGGGGAGTGTTTTCAAATAATATATTTAAAATTTAAGAAATTCAAAATGTAAATTTATAATTTAGAAATTATATTTACGAATTTCAAAAAAATATTGTTTAGGAGCGGGATGTTGAATTTATAGGCGATAAGGGTGGGGAGTGTTTTCAAATAATATATTTAAAAATTGAAGAAATTAGAAATTTTTCAATTATAATTTAGAAAATATAATTCCGAAATTATAAACAATTGCAATGAATCATATTAAGTATTGTTCTAATTTAATATAGGTATTGTCAAATATTTAAAATGTAATGTATAGTGTAGTTAATTATAGTACATTAATTTTAATATGAAAATATAAATATAAATGTTAAAGGTCTGGCAATTTCTTTTATTTTACTGTAATTAATTACAGTGGGTATAGTAAATTAATTAAGTTTAGTGTCCAGCAACTACCATGAATTAACACTAACTAGAGTGGGAATAGTAAATTAATTAAGTTTAGTGTTCAGCACCTACTCTGAATTAATACTAAGTGGAGTGGGAATAGTAAATTAATTAAGTTTAGTGTACAGCACCTACTCTGAATTAATGTTAACTGGTGTGGGAATAGTAAATATATTAAGTGTAGTGTCCAGCACCTACCCTAAATTAATGGTAACTGTTAGACCTGGCACCTTGGCGTGAGTTTCCTTTCCACTTTTTGATGGTGTGCCTCGATTGTTTTGCTGGTGTTGTCCGCTCAGGGCACGGCGCCACGGCTAATCCGTGCCGCAGTGCAAGTGCTCCCGAGGTAAAGTGTACCTGTAATTGATGTCCATGATTGGTTTATTGGATTCACTGTCAGTCCCCAGTAAAGTGCACCAGGGGTGCCAGGGCTTGTGAATGCCAATGCTGCTGGTGGGCTTGCAGCGCTGGTTGCGCCACCCACAGAAAGCGGCCTTGTAAAGTGTATCTAGGGTCTGCCACCGCAGACCCTGTGCGCGGTCCCGGACCGTCGCGCTGACTGCGCAAGTGCCCCCACTTGCCAGTCCCTAAACCTTCCCTTACCTACATATTAGCCACCCCTCTGGTAGGCCCAAGGGCAGGGTGCATTGTAGGCATAAGGTAGGACATGCCCTGATGTGTGTGGCATGTCTTAGTAGTGAATTACAGCCATTTCCGTTCTTCACTATTGAAGGCTACCTGCTCTCCATAGGCCAGAATGGGCTGCCGGGATCACGCCAACGCTGTGACCCCAGTGGACTCAGAGAGCATGGTAGAAGTGTCAAGTTTAGTATGCCTGAACTCAGAATAATAAAATACTTCTTGTAGTCAAGTTTATTTTAATATCCTGGGTTTGTAAATACTACTTTTAGAAAGTTAGTATTTACTGACCTGACCATCTCAGTCCGCCTCTGCTGTGTGTATGTGTTCTGCCTGGCAACAGTAAGGAGCAGGGTTGGGGAATCCCCAGAGACAGGTTGGCTGCCAGGTGGTGGGTAGAGAGGTGACACCTGGATGGGTGGGAGGAGTACACCTTGACTCTTGAATAGACCTGTGCTCTGCCACCACAAAGCCGGCGCCACCCCCTGTGGGGCGGCTGATGTCTCTGCCCTGCTGCTGAAAGGAAAGAGCAGAGTCACCATAACAAAGTGCTCCAGAACTGGACTGAGCCAGGCCTAGGCCCCCTGGCGCTAAAGAACAAAAGAATCATGGTATAAAAGTAGGAGCCTGGCTCCTAAGAAATCAGAATCCTGTTTACCACAAAGAACCTCTGCCCGACTAGAAGGAGAAGAAGACGCCGGAGGAGCTGGCCTGCTGCTTGCCTTGCTGAGAAAGGAGAGGAAGAGACTTACTGAAAAGACTTTGCTACTTTGTGCTTGAACATTCTCCAAGGGCTTGATCTGAGCTTGCCCCCTGAACTGAACCCCAGGACCAGTGGGTTCTCTGTGCTTCTTGCTCATCCTCCAATTCGAGCCGTGTGTGCATCCCGCTGGAAAAGAGACTGCGCCCCTCATCGCCCCTCCTAGGGCCGTGACACTCAGAAGCTCGCCTGCCTCAAACCCGTGAGAGCCCCGCTCCGTCCCGAGCCGCTCTCTGTTCCTGGGCCAGGCCGCCTGCATCCCTGTCACCGCCTGCTACTGGAGCGCGCTGACCGCGCTATCACCCCTCCCGCCGGAAGCCGTCCGACGACTGTGATCTACGCCGGGTCATCCAGCTGCACTGACCGTGCCCTGCGACCCCGCTTCGCTATCCCCGGACATCTCAGGCCGCGCCGCCCCCGCTGTGGAGACCCTCCTGCACCGCCGTGCTAAAGGGTCGCTGGCCGCGCCTGCCTACGTGCCCACACCTGCTGATTGAGGACCCAAGAACACTTCCCAAGCTGAGAGTCGCACCGACCGGTGCCGGCTCTCCACATCACGAAAGAAGTTCCAGTATCGGGCTCGGGGCCCGCAACGCCTTATTTCCCCGTTCGCAGGAGCCGATCTCTGTGAGTACTGGAACCACAAGTAACATTTGCAAGAGAACTACAAAGTATCCATTTGAAGCTACGAACAACGAACATTTGCCCGCTTTACAACCTGGTGGCAGAGCGAAAACGTTATTGGTCTTGTGATAAGTCTGCTGAGATATATATACCTTATTTTTACATAAAGAATCGTATTTTTATATATATCCAAGTCTGGTGTCCGTTTCTGGGGGGATTGATGTATTTACTGTGTGTATGATGGTAAGTGCTTAACCAACAACGCCTGAGGAATCGTCTTGGCTGCTCACGCCACGCACCTAGAGGGTGAGCAAGGGTCATTCACAAGGGGTTATCCTGCGCCCTGACGTAGAGGAGAGGGTTCCTGCTTGACACAAGGGCAACCTTGCGCCAACCAGAGATTCCCGACTCTAACATTGGTGGCAGCGGTTGGGATTTTGGATTTGCACTTGTAATTTGCATACAGTGAATTATTAATCACCAGATAGTGAGAGCAGACCAAATAACGCAGCCACAGGTTTTTAATTGTTGAACTTTGTTGAGACATCTGCCATTACTGCAACCATGCCTGGCTCGCTCTCTGCTGGAAGAGCGCTCTCTGTGATTTCTGGAATAGATGAGGTGGATTGGGAGAGACTGGAAGGTTACACAACGGAGCAATTGAAAGGCTACAGTGTAAAATTCAGAGTTCCCCATGCTGGATTCAGGAAGAAGAACCAGTACCTCAAGGCGCTGAGAGCCTGGAAGGAGTCACGAGACCCACGGAATGCGGGGGACATCGTTCCACCCGACAATCTTGAGGAGCCCAGCAGAGTCCGGTCGCCAGAGGAGCTGGCAGACAGGGCAGCCGACAGGGCGCATGCAATGGAGATGGCAAAGTTGGCCGGACAAATGGAAATGGAAAAGCAGAAGTTGGCCCTGGAGGCACAACAACGCCAAATGGATCATGATATAAGATTGAAGGAGTTGGAGCTGAAGGCGAAAAGTTTGGACACCGCTCCTTCTGGTGGCAGCGCTCCACCAGCGCAGGTAGAGTCCAAGGTGTACATCCCCAAAGATGTAGTAAAGGAGTATTTTAGAAAGGATGACATAGGGCAGTGGTTTAGAGCCTACGAGGTGGCCATGTCCTCACACCGGGTCCCTGAGAAAGACTGGGGAGCGGGCTTGTGGGGAAGGTTCCTTGCGGAAGGGCGGGACACACTGTTAGATTTGCCCTTAGAAGTCCAGACCTCATACCCCCATATGAAGGAAGCTTTAATGACCAGGTATGGGTTAACTCCTGAGCTATATAGACAGAGGTTCAGGGAGACCAAGAAGATCCCTGAGAGTACGTATGTGGAATATGTGACCTTTTTCTGCAGAGCGCTGGATGGTTGGGTGAAGGGTAGCAAAGTGAATGATTATCAAGGGCTGCTTGATTTAATTGCATGGGAGCACTTGTCCAGTCAATGTTTTCCTGAGCTACGCCAGCACCTGATAGATAGCAAGCTGTCCAACCCGAGGAAGCTTGCTGAGGAGGCGGACCACTGGCTCAGCACCAGGGTCCACAAGGGTCAAGTGGGACACTCCGCCAAAGGTGGGCAGGGTCCCCAGCAGAAGAGTGGGGGGGACAAGGGTAAACAGAAGGGGTTCCAAAAAGGCCCCCAAAGTAATTCCCAAGGGAACCAGCAGAAGGGTTCTCAGCCTCCCCCACCCCCGCAGCAGAACGGGGCCCCGGCAGGTAGACCTGTTCCAAAGGGGCCCTTCAATTGTTATAGGTGTGGTGACCCGGGTCACATTGCCTCTGATCCTAAGTGTCGCCTGTTTGGTAAGACCGCACCCACTGGTGCTCCACCCCGGCAAGTAGCTAGTGTTAACTTTGGGGAAGAGGTAGCAGTCCAGGAGGGTGGGGGTCCCGGGCAGATGACCCTAGTCTCGCTAGGAGACAGTGAGATGGTCCCTGTAACCTACCTGCCCTCTAACACTAAGAAATATGGGCAGGTAGTGACCATCAATGGAAAGAAGGTTGAGGCTCTTAGAGATACAGGAGCCAGCGTGACCTCGGTGAGGCAACACCTGGTGTCTCAAGAGCAAATTGTACCCAATGCCTACTGTAGGGTTGTCAATGCTGACAACGTAGAGAGTCGTTGTCCAATGGCTCAAGTTCCCTTTGAGTGGGGGGAGGTCTCTGGTACTCTACAAGTCGCTGTGAGAACTGACATGCCTGTAGACTGTCTGCTAGGGAACGACCTGGAGAGTTCCCCTTGGGAAAAGGTGGAGAAGACCACGCATCTGAGGATGGTGGGTCTACCCGACTGGGCGTGCGTGACCACCCGGTCCATGGCAGCCAGTAGGGGTGTCGAGAGGGTCCTGGAACCTGAGGGAGAGGTCCAGGAACCGGCCTTAGGGAGAAGGCGCAGGAGGCGCGGGAAACCGGCCCCCGAAGTTCCCACGGCCCAGGAGGAAGTAGACCCTGAGGGGGATGCTCTGGAGCCTACCGGGGAACAGATTGCCGAACTGGGAGATCTGCCTGAGCTGACCCATTGGCAGCAAGAAGGAGGTCCCTCCAGGGAGGAATTCTGCAGGGAGCAGAAAGAATGCCCTTCTCTCGTAGGTATGCGGCAGCAGGCTGCAGACCAGGCCAACGGTGTTCAGGCCAAAACACACTACGTGTACTGGGAGAGTGACCTCCTGTATTCCGAGCCTAAGGCTGCTGAACCTGGGTCAGCCCGTGTGCTGGTGGTACCCCAGAAGTTCAGAACCTTCCTACTGGGGCTGGCTCACGATGTGCCTTTAGCAGGACATTTGGGGATGGACAAGACCTATGACAGGCTTGTCACCCACTTTTACTGGCCCCAAATGCATAAGAATTCAGATTCCTACTGCAGAACCTGTCAGACTTGCCAGGCAAGTGGTAAGAGCGGAGGGAAGCACAAGGCTCCTCTGCAACCTTTCCCTGTGGTCGGTACGCCATTCCAACGAGTGGGTATTGATATTGTGGGGCCTCTGGATCCCAAGACAGCCCTGGGCAACAGGTTCATCCTGGTCTTGGTGGACCATGCCACCCGGTACCCTGAAGCCATCCCTCTGAGGACAGTGACGGCCCCCGTGGTGGGACGGGCACTGATGGGAATTTTCTCCCGAGTGGGACTCCCTCTAGAGGTGGTGAGCGACAGGGGGACCAATTTCATATCCACATATATGAAATCCCTGTGGAAGGAGTGTGGGGTAACTTACAAGTTTACCACTCCTTACCACCCCCAAGGAAATGGGTTGGTTGAGAGATTCAACTGAACCCTCAAAGGCATGATCATGGGCCTGGACGGTCCAATGAGGCGTAAGTGGGACGTCCTCTTGCCATGCCTGCTCTTCGCTTACCGAGAGGTGCCGCAGAAGTCTCTAGGGTTCAGCCCCTTTGAGCTTCTGTATGGTCACCCGGTAAGAGGACCTCTGAGTTTGGTAAAGGAAGGCTGGGAGCAATCTCCCAGGAAACCTCCCCAGAATGTATATAGTTACATGCTGGCCTTCCGAAACCAGACTCGGCGTTTCAGGCAACTTGCTGAGGCAAATCTGGAAGCCAGCCAGGAGGAGATGAAGCGGTGGTACGACCGGAATGCCACTCTGGTAGAGCTTCAACCTGGACAAAAGGTGTGGGTCTTGGCCCCAGTGGAGCCTTGTGCACTTCAGGATAAGTGGACAGGTCCATTTGAGGTTGTGGAGCGCAAAAGTCCTATCACCTACTTGGTGGACATGCAGACTCCCAGGAACCCTTTGAGGGTCCTACATGTTAACCGCCTTAAGCCCCACTTAGAGAGGACCGAAGTGGGCATGCTGCTGGCCACTGATGATGGAATGGAAGAGGAGACCGAGCCTCTTCCTGACCTCTTAGTGGCCTCTGAGAAAGATGGGTCAGTGGATGGAGTTAACCTCTCACCCACCCTGACGCCCGAACAACAGGAAGATTGCCGCCACTTGCTGGGACAGTTTTCCGACCGATTCTCCCTGGTTCCTGGTGTCACAGATTGGTGTGTCCATGATGTGGACACAGGAGACAGCTTACCTGTAAAGCACAAGGCTTACAGGGTAACTGACAGGGTCAGAGCTTGCATTAAGGAGGAGGTCTCCAAAATGCTTGCGCTAGGGGTAGTTGAGTCCTCCAGCAGTCCTTGGTCCAGCCCCATGGTCTTGGTCCCCAAAGCTGCTGCGCCGGGAGCCACACCTGAACTCCGGTTCTGTGTGGACTACAGAGGACTCAATTCAGTAACGAAGACTGACGCGCACCCCATCCCCAGAGCTGATGAGCTCATTGATCGGCTGGGGGCTGCCCGGTTCCTCAGCACGTTTGATTTAACGTCTGGGTACTGGCAGATCGCCTTGACCGATGGGGCCAAAGAGAGGTCAGCATTCTCTACTCCAGATGGGCACTTCCAGTTCCGAGTCATGCCATTTGGAATGAAGAATGCCCCTGCCACCTTTCAGAGGTTGGTCAACCAGGTACTGGTTGGGCTGGATGCGTTCAGTGCCGCCTACCTGGATGACATCGCAGTGTTCAGTGCCACCTGGCCCGAACACCTGCGCCACCTCTGGGAAGTGTTGATGGCTCTGCGCCGAGCAGGCCTCACGATCAAGGCAAGCAAGTGCCAGATCGGGCAGGGTTCCGTGGTGTACTTGGGACACCAAGTGGGGAGTGGCAAGGTGGCACCCTTGCAACCCAAAATCGAGACCATCCTGGCTTGGGAACCCCCCAAGACGCAGACCGCAGTGAGGGCCTTCCTGGGGCTCACTGGGTACTACAGGAGGTTTGTCAAGGGCTATGGAACGATCGTTGCTCCCTTGACAGAGCTGACTTCCAAGAAGCAGCCCAGGAACGTGATTTGGACTGACACCTGTCAGAAAGCTTTCGACACCCTGAAGACTGCCATGTGCACGGCGCCCGTGCTCTTGGCCCCTGACTTCTCCAAGGAGTTCCTAGTACAGACAGACGCTTCAGAGCATGGTGTAGGGGCTGTTCTCTCACAGATGACTGAGGAGGGCTGGGACCAACCCGTAGCCTTCATCAGTAGGAGGTTACTTCCACGGGAAAGTAGGTGGAGTGCAATTGAGCGAGAAGCATTTGCTGTGGTCTGGGCGCTGAAGAAGCTAAGACCCTACTTGTTTGGGTCTCACTTCCGGGTTCAGACGGACCACAGGCCCCTCAGATGGTTGATGCAAATGAGGGGTGAAAACCCGAAGCTGTTGAGGTGGTCCATCTCCCTACAGGGTATGGACTTTACGGTGGAACACCGTCCTGGTACAGATCACGCCAACGCTGACGGTCTGTCCAGGTATTTCCTCCTTAGTGACGAGGAACCCCCTGGGCAAGGGTAGTTCTCCCCACATTTCAGCTGGAGGGGACACGTGTTAGACCTGGCACCTTGGCGTGAGTTTCCCTTCCACTTTTTGATGGTGTGCCTCGATTGTTTTGCTGGTGTTGTCCGCTCAGGGCACGGCGCCACGGCTAATCCGTGCCGCAGTGCAAGTGCTCCCGAGGTAAAGTGTACCTGTAATTGATGTCCATGATTGGTTTATTGGATTCACTGTCATTCCCCAGTAAAGTGCACCAGGGGTGCCAGGGCTTGTGAATGCCAATGCTGCTGGTGGGCTTGCAGCGCTGGTTGCGCCACCCACAGAAAGCGGCCTTGTAAAGTGTATCTAGGGTCTGCCACCGCAGACCCTGTGCGCGGTCCCGGACTGTCGCGCTGACTGCGCAAGTGCCCCCACTTGCCAGTCCCTAAACCTTCCCTTACCTACATATTAGCCACCCCTCTGGTAGGCCCAAGGGCAGGGTGCATTGTAGGCATAAGGTAGGACATGCCCTGATGTGTGTGGCATGTCTTAGTAGTGAATTACAGCCATTTCCGTTCTTCACTATTGAAGGCTACCTGCTCTCCATAGGCCAGAATGGGCTGCCGGGATCACGCCAACGCTGTGACCCCAGTGGACTCAGAGAGCATGGTAGAAGTGTCAAGTTTAGTATGCCTGAACTCAGAATAATAAAATACTTCTTGTAGTCAAGTTTATTTTAATATCCTGGGTTTGTAAATACTACTTTTAGAAAGTTAGTATTTACTGACCTGACCATCTCAGTCCGCCTCTGCTGTGTGTATGTGTTCTGCCTGGCAACAGTAAGGAGCAGGGTTGGGGAATCCCCAGAGACAGGTTGGCTGCCAGGTGGTGGGTAGAGAGGTGACACCTGGATGGGTGGGAGGAGTACACCTTGACTCTTGAATAGACCTGTGCTCTGCCACCACAAAGCCGGCGCCACCCCCTGTGGGGTGGCTGATGTCTCTGCCCTGCTGCTGAAAGGAAAGAGCAGAGTCACCATAACAAAGTGCTCCAGAACTGGACTGAGCCAGGCCTAGGCCCCCTGGCGCTAAAGAACAAAAGAATCATGGTATAAAAGTAGGAGCCTGGCTCCTAAGAAATCAGAATCCTGTTTACCACAAAGAACCTCTGCCCGACTAGAAGGAGAAGAAGACGCCGGAGGAGCTGGCCTGCTGCTTGCCTTGCTGAGAAAGGAGAGGAAGAGACTTACTGAAAAGACTTTGCTACTTTGTGCTTGAACATTCTCCAAGGGCTTGATCTGAGCTTGCCCCCTGAACTGAACCCCAGGACCAGTGGGTTCTCTGTGCTTCTTGCTCATCCTCCAATTCGAGCCGTGTGTGCATCCCGCTGGAAAAGAGACTGCGCCCCTCATCGCCCCTCCTAGGGCCGTGACACTCAGAAGCTCGCCTGCCTCAAACCCGTGAGAGCCCCGCTCCGTCCCGAGCCGCTCTCTGTTCCCGGGCCAGGCCGCCTGCATCCCTGTCACCGCCTGCTACTGGAGCGCGCTGACCGCGCTATCACCCCTCCCGCCGGAAGCCGTCCGACGACTGTGATCTACGCCGGGTCATCCAGCTGCACTGACCGTGCCCTGCGACCCCGCTTCGCTATCCCCGGACATCTCAGGCCGCGCCGCCCCCGCTGTGGAGACCCTCCTGCACCGCCGTGCTAAAGGGTCGCTGGCCGCGCCTGCCTACGTGCCCACACCTGCTGATTGAGGACCCAAGAACACTTCCCAAGCTGAGAGTCGCACCGACCGGTGCCGGCTCTCCACATCACGAAAGAAGTTCCAGTATCGGGCTCGGGGCCCGCAACGCCTTATTTCCCCGTTCGCAGGAGCCGATCTCTGTGAGTACTGGAACCACAAGTAACATTTGCAAGAGAACTACAAAGTATCCATTTGAAGCTACGAACAACGAACATTTGCCCGCTTTACAACCTGGTGGCAGAGCGAAAACGTTATTGGTCTTGTGATAAGTCTGCTGAGATATATATACCTTATTTTTACATAAAGAATCGTATTTTTATATATATCCAAGTCTGGTGTCCGTTTCTGGGGGGATTGATGTATTTACTGTGTGTATGATGGTAAGTGCTTAACCAACAACGCCTGAGGAATCGCCTTGGCTGCTCACGCCACGCACCTAGAGGGTGAGCAAGGGTCATTCACAAGGGGTTATCCTGCGCCCTGACGTAGAGGAGAGGGTTCCTGCTTGACACAAGGGCAACCTTGCGCCAACCAGAGATCCCCGACTCTAACAGTAACTGAAGTAGGAATAGTAAATTATTTAAGAATAGTATCCAGTACCTACCAATAATTAATACTAACTGGAGTGGGAATAGGAGATTAGTTAAGTTTAGTGTCCAGCACCTACCCTGAATTAATACTAACTAGAGTGGGAATAGTAAATCAATTAAGTTTAGTGTCCAGCACCTACCCTGAATTAATACTAACTGGAGTGGGAATAGTTAATTAATTAAGTTTAGCGTCCAGCAACAAACCCTAATTAATGCTAACTGGATTGGGAATAGTAAATTAATGAAGTTTAGTGTCCAGCACCTACCCTGAATTAATACTAACTGGAGTGGGAATAGTAAATTAATTTAGTTTAGTGTCCAGCACCTACCCTGAATTATTACTAACTGGAGTGGGAATAGTAAATTAATTAAGTTTAGTGTCCAGCACCTATCTTGAATTAATACTAACTGGAGTGGGAATAGTACATTTATTAAGTTTGGTGTTCAGCACCTACCCTGAATTAATACTAACTGGAGTGGGTACAGTAAATAATTTAAGTTTAGTGTCCAGCACCTACTCCTAATTAATACTAACTGGAGTGTGAATAGTATATTAATTAAGTTTAGTGTCCAGGACCTACCCTGAATTAATACTAACTGGAATGGGAATAGTAAATTAATTAAGTTAGGTGTCCAGCACCTACCCTAAATTTATGGTAACTGAATTAGGAATAGTAAATTAATTAAAAATAGTATCCAGCACCTACCAATAATTAATACTAACTGGAGTGGGAATAGGAGATTAATTAAGTTTAGTGTCCAGCACCTACCCTGAATTAATACTAACTAGAGTGGGAATAGTAAATCAATTAAGTTTAGTGTCCAGCACCTACCCTGAATTAATACTAACTGGAGTGGAAATAGTTAATTAATTCGTTTAGTGTCCAGCAACGAACCCTAATTAATGTTAACTGGAGTGGGAATAGTAAATTAATTAAGTTTAGTGTCCAGCACCTACCCTGAATTAATACTAACTGGAGTGGGAATAGTAAATTAATTAAGTTTAGTGTTCAGCTCCTACCCTGAATTAATACTAACTGGAGTGGGAATAGTAATTTAATTAAGTTTAGTGTCCAGCACCTACCCTGAATTAATACTAATTGGAGTGGGAATAGTAAATCAATTAATTTTAGTGTCCAGCACCAGCCCGGTGGAGCTACCTGATAGCTTAGAGGAGATGGGCTGTGGACTTCCCCCTCGGCCGTCATCTACCCAGCCGGACTTTGGGCAGACTCTCCCTCGTCTCTCCATCCTATTTCCCTCCTACCCCTTTACCCTACCCCCTCTCCTTTCTAAGCTCCTTTTATCTCGTCTTTACGCTCTTGAAAGGTTTTTGTAGTAAGTGATGTAACTGGTAACTGATGTTATTTTGTAACTTTGTGGAACCTTATGTAAAGCGCTCTGATACCTCCGGGTCTAGCCAGCCCTATATGAAACTCAAATAAATAAAAATAAAATAAAAAATAAATACCCTGAATTAATACTAACTGGAGTGGGAATAGTAAATTAATTAAGTTTAGTGTCCAGCACCTACCTCTAATTAATACTAACTGGAGTGTGAATATTAAATTAATTAAGTTTAGTGTTTAGCACCTACCGTGAATTAATATCAACTGGAGTGGGAATAGTACATTAATTATGTTTTGTGTCCAACTCCTACCCTTAATTAATTCTAAGTGGGATGGGATTAGTAAATTTAATTAGGTTTAGTGTCCAGCACCTGCCTTGAATTAATACTAACTGGAGTGGAAATAATAAATTAATTACGTTTAGTGTCCAGCACCTACCCTGAATTAATACAAAGTGGAGTGGGAATAGTAAATTAATTAGGCAGTCCACAAAAGAAGGAAGGTGCACTCTATCACGAGTCATACAAAGACCAACACCTGTAGTAGCAAAAATATCTTCTTTATTCGTAGTCTTGTTAAAAGACAGGCACACAAATGATAATGACCAATGAAAGCATAAACGTACAGGCACAACATCAGTGCATACAGTTCTTGAAGTATATCCAAAGGAGCTCCCGTAGTTTATTGTTTAAATACAGCGGGGAGCAGGTTACGAGAAATTCCTCAAGGTGTATCTAAGTTCGGCAGTCCGTCTGCAACACAGTTCGATGGCTGTTTGGTGCTCGTAACACTGATGTCGTGCCTGTACGTTTATGCTTTCATTGGTCATTATCATTTGACGCGCTAGTGGACACTCTAGTAATTTATATTGAGCCCTGACGAAGTTCCCAAGGCACAGGGGAACGAAACGCGTTGGCTGTGTGCCTGTCTTTTAACAAGACTACGAATAAAGAAGATATTTTTGCTACTACAGGTGTTGGTCTTTGTATGACTCGTGATAGAGTGCACCTTCCTTCTTTTGTGGACTGTTTGACTTACAAGTATCTTTATACAGCGGATACTGGAAGTTGTGGCACTCATATACCCATACGGATGATACATGGAAAACAAGTGCTAGACCTTAGTCAGCTGTTTGTTCTTTTGTTATTGTTAGTAAATTAATTAAGTTTAGTGACTAGCACCTACCCTGAATTAATACTAACTGAAGTGAGAATAATAAATTAATTAAGTTTAGTGTCCAGCACCTACCTGTGTTTATGCTATCTGGAGTGAGAACAGTAATTTGGCTATATGTGTATTAATTTATAATCTTAAAAAAGTATTATAGTTTAAAGTAGTATAATATTTTAATTATAAGATAGTTGTAAATGATAACATAAACATTCTATATATACTAAATTAAAACATATTATTTTGAACACTATCAGGCCGATTCCGATTCCGGCAGGAAATCGCTTTACCCGACACTTACCCATCATTTGTTCCGACCAAATCGTACACCCGCCGTCCGAATGAGCAAGTACGATGCGAAGTAATAAATCACCAAATTATTCGGCGAAAATCGTTTTACCCGACACAGATCCATCAGTTTTTCCGACCGAATTGCACACACGCCGCCTGAATGAGCAAGTACGATGTGAAGTTGAAATTAACCAAACGATTCGGTCCGAAATAAAGATTAATGGACGAGTAGGTAGGAAAGAAGCCTGACACGATAAACTTGCACGCGCAGGATCCGATATAGCTAAGCCTTAACACGATGCCACAGACACTTACACAAACAACTCCATTTACCCAAACACATCCACGACGCGACAGACTCGTACGCGACCAATGCCACATAGTACACCATCAACACAACATAATAGACACAACCGCGAATGATGCCACACACCCAAGCACAGCCACGACGCCACAGACTCGGACGCAAATGACTCCATGTAGCCAAGCACATACACGACGCGACAGACTTGAATGCGAATGATGCCACACACCCAAGCACAGCCACGACGCCCCAGACTCGGACGCGAACGACTCCATGTAGCCAAGCACATACACGACGCGACAGACCCGGACGCGAATGATGCCACACACCCAAGCACAGCCACGACGCCACAGACTCAGACGCGAATGCCTCCATGTAGCCAAGCACATACACAACGCCACAGACTCGGACGCGAACTATGCCACACACCCAAGCACAGCCACGACGCCACAGACTCAGATGCAAACGCCTCCATGTAGCCAAGCACATACACGACGCGACAGACTCGGACGTGAATGATGCCACACACCCAAGCACAGCCATGACGCCACAGACTCAGACGCAAATGCCTCCATGTAGCCAAGCACATACACGATGCGACACACTCGGACGTGAATGATGCCACACACCCAAGCACAGCCACGACGCCACAGCCTCGGATGCGAATGACTCCATGTAGCCAAGCACCTACACGACGAGACCGAGTCGTACGCAAAGGACTCCATGTAGACAGGCACATTCACGGCGCTACAGACTCAAATGCGAACAATGCTACATAGCCTAGAATGAATGGAACAGACTTGAACCAAACAAATCACTAAAAAACAAGCCACATGTAACGTCAAAACAACTTACATAAGTCGAAGAAACAACATAATAGAAACAGAAAAAAAACTACCCAAAAATGCATGGTCATCCCAATTAATCTACAAATTTAAATATTAAGACACACCCACAACTCAAACTATATAAAGTGAGCAAATGAACACCAACACCACTTGCTATCTAGACACACATGCAAGCAGACCACACCACAGCACAGATAATTCATTTAACCACTACAAACACACACAACTCATCCACAACACAATCCCCACACAACTAGCACCACTGAGCCACACCACCACTTATACTCACAAACCTTCACACACACATACATCTTCAACATTATCCATCACCATGCCCCCAAGGAAGAATCCAGCGTTCCTAGCTGCTGAGTTGGAAGTGATGATAAATGAAATCATCTGAGATGAGCCACAGTTATTTGGCAGCTTGGCCCAACAGACATCCCAAGCCCAAAGAACCAAGATCTGGGAGAGGATTGTCAACAAAGTGAATGCCCATTCACCTACATTATGCACAACGGAGGATATCTGGAACCGGTATTATGAAGTCCGCAGGAGGGTCAAGAGGCTCATTGGCCGAGAACATGCCCTGAGCAACAAGACTGGCGGTGGACGTCATAAACCGGTGTGTTTCAAAACCTGGGAGGCGAAGGTGCGTGACCTCATCCCATAGGAGGCCATAACTGGAATAGCTGGACTACCAGAACCTGGTGAGTACATGTCCAAATATGATAAACTTAATTCAAATACACAGCCACATCATCCCAGCCAGACATCCCCAATTTAACTTCCTACTCACTGACATGGAACCATGGGACATGCTGGCCAATTTGTCCTGGGTGGGAGGAGGAGTGGAAGCAATGACTACTGCCACCAGCACACACTAGTCACACCCCCCAACACCACAGCAACACACCAGTCACTATGCTGTCCCTGACAGTGAATGTAAATGCCCTGACAAGATGTCTGACACTGGCATCCGGTGTGGAGAACACAAGGCCCTGTTGGCAGTCGTGTCCAGTATGACTGGTCTCTGTCCAGCTGCCACTGCTCCCGCTACGTTGGGCTTTCCCTCCTCTGCCATTCCGCCACATCGGCCCTGGTTGCCTGAAGCTGTGTGTCTCCCCTGCAGCCGCTGAACGACATCGCGCGGACGTCGCAGGGGGAGACTACAGCTCCCAGAGGGCTTAGCGTGTCACCAGCTGCAAGCAATCTGCGCGCCCGGAGGCGCTTAACTGAAGGCTCACTCCTCGGTGGAGCGGGTCTCTGTCCAGCTGCCACTGCTCCCGCTACGTTGGGCTTTCCCTCCTCTGCCATTCCGCCACATCGCCCCTGGTTGCCTGAAGCTGTGTGTCTCCCCTGCAGCCGCTGAACGACATCGCGCGGACGTCGCAGGGGGAGACTACAGCTCCCAGAGGGCTTAGCGTGTCACCAGCTGCAAGCAATCTGCGCGCCCAGAGGCGCTTAACTGAAGGCTCACTCCTCGGTGGAGCGGGTCTCTGTCCAGCTGCCACTGCTCCCGCTACGTTGGGCTTTCCCTCCTCTGCCATTCCGCCACATCGCCCCTGGTTGCCTGAAGCTGTGTGTCTCCCCTGCAGCCGCTGAACGACATCGCGCGGACGTCGCAGGGGGAGACTACAGCTCCCAGAGGGCTTAGCGTGTCACCAGCTGCAAGCAATCTGCGCGCCCGGAGGCGCTTAACTGAAGGCTCACTCCTCGGTGGAGCGGGTCTCTGTCCAGCTGCCACTGCTCCCGCTACGTTGGGCTTTCCCTCCTCTGCCATTCCGCCACATCGCCCCTGGTTGCCTGAAGCTGTGTGTCTCCCCTGCAGCCGCTGAACGACATCGCGCGGACGTCGCAGGGGGAGACTACAGCTCCCAGAGGGCTTAGCGTGTCACCAGCTGCAAGCAATCTGCGCGCCCGGAGGCGCTTAACTGAAGGCTCACTCCTCCGCGTCGCGGGACGCGCGCGGGTGTCGCCGGGCTGAGCCCGGGCAGAGGGCGGGCCGTCTGTGGCCGTCAGGGGCCAAAGGAGGCCGGGCCGGGCCACCCCCCTTACTCTGGGCCTGAAATAACCAGCGAACAGACCCTTCGTGGAGATCGTTACCAACTGGGGTTGCTACTCTGAAGGTAATTGGGAGCACTGCTACGTGCATTTTTGCTTATAAGGATTGTGACGATATCGTCAGCAGTATTTGTGTGTACTACTGCTTAAATTAGTTGTTTCTGTTCCTTGGTCCGCCTAATTAGCCTTCATGGCTAAAAATATTAACAAAGCTGTGGCCAAGGGGGGCGCGGGGACTTTGGACGCCTTTTTGAAGAAAGCTGAAACTGTGGTTGCCAGAGAAATTGCAAGTGTCGAGAGGAGGCTTTCCCTGGAACCAGGACTATCGTCTAACCATGGATCGCAATTGAATGCCCCTATTAATGACATTGATGTGAGCTTGCCTAGCTGTCCATCTATTGTAGAGTCTGCACTAGAAGTGAGAGACATTGTTGTTCCTTCTGTACTAGATTGTACTGACGATCTTCATCTCTCTCCTCGAACTACTCGCTCTGGTCAATCTCGAGTATCAATGTCTGCCACTACTAACTTAAAAATTGGTAAAAGAAAAGCGACCAAGGGTCCAAATGGAACGCGTCAAAAAGTAAAACAATCTAGGACTGTAAAGTCTGCTATTGAGTTAGCTCCACAGGATTCCACATTGGCCCCTTTGGCACAGGGGAATAAGTCGATTGGGGCAGGTGCGAATGTTGCTCAGGTTCCTGTTGTGTCTGCTGGTTTTAATTTGTTTGATTTTTTAAAGCTTATGGATGAGCAATTGAAGGTTTCTTTGACTCCGGTCTTGAATAGACTTGATAAAATTGAGAATAGACTTACTTCGATTGAGCGCCATATAGCTGGTCAGGAAACAATCTTAAACACTCGTAATCCACTGGAGAAACCCACCCTAGCAGGAGTTATTTCCAGAGTATCCGACCTAGCGGATTCCATGATATTTACCACTGTAGGTGTTACTAACCAATCTGCAGTGGCTGCTGCACCACCTGTTGAACCACCTGGGGGTGTTAACGTGAGCTCTCGGGATATCCCTAGGAGAGTAAGCTCGCCCCCCACACAGGGAATCAAAGATTATCCTTTGCATTTGCCACCAGAGGCTTGTCCATATACTGTCATTCTGGCAAATGTCCCTCCATCTACTGATGGGAAGGAAGAAAATTGGTCTTCTTTGAGGAACAAAGCCCTACATTTTTTAGCTGAAAAGACAGTTTTGGGGAGCCACCTTTTTAAGTGTTTTAAAATGGTAAGAAGGGTTCCCTGGGTGGGGAAGTTAAATAAGACACTTAAGGGCGACTGTGTAGTCGTGAGTTTTAGCTCTCCGGATTTGGTAGCTAACATCTTTAGGCAGGCAGGAACGTCTAGATTACACGATGATTATGTGAACATCCTCCCATTGGGGTTCTTCTATCCACCTCACTTACAGAGACGGGGCGGGATTAGTGGCTACAATGCCCAACCTGTCCCTGCGATTAGACCACTGGCCTTGAGTAACAGATATGAGGTCCTTAGTTCTCTGGACACAAATGACTGACTTCATGTAGCGCACAGCCAGACTTTGGATACTGAAGTCAGTGGAGTGTGTATGGAAAACGATGGAAGTGTGATGCCTGCAAATGATAATACCGGTTCTTATGGTTTGGGTGTTAGTTCCGTTACCCGATTGACTGATCGGGATAAGGGTATTAATCGGCTAAAAACTAAGTTCACTCCAGATAACAAGGTTAACGCTTCCGCTGGCACACTTAATTATCCGCCTGTAAGGGCTCTGGCTAGGGAGGTGGTTATGGACTCCTCCCACCAACCTTTGGCTATGGGTAATAGTGTGGCCAATGTATTAGCAAATAGGGTTACTGCTTTGTCATGGAATATAGCGGGGTTGAGAACAAAAAGAGAGGATACAGTTTGGAAGTCATTTCTCTCTTCCTACCATATAATTGCTTTACAAGAGACGTGGGAAGCCAGAGATCCCTTTTACCTGGATGGGTTCCAGTCTTTTATTAAATACGCTGCCCCTTCTTCCTCGGGGAGACCCAGTGGTGGTCTCTTGTTATTATTTAGTCTTAAGCTATTGTATAGCACAGAACTTGTTAAGACTAGTTCACCCAATATATTGGCGGTTAAGGTTGTAGGTGTCAACCTCCCATCAATGTTAGTTGTGAACTTTTATAATTCATTTACGAGGACGGACGAATTGGAGCATTTAAAGGCTTTATTTACCTTTTTAGAGGATTTCGATGCAAATAATGTTACCCCTTATTATTTGTTATTGTTTGGCGATTTTAATATTCATTTAAGACAATCCAATTGTTTTGGAAATTTTGAGCAGGCTTATTGCCCGCAGGAGGAAGCCCTTTTTGATTTTTCAAAAGGTGGGATGTTTCTAGACAGTATTGTATCTGCTTTTAATTTATTTATGCCATTGCAGAATTTAGTATCTCCTGTGCCTACATTCACTGGTCAGGGTAACAACAGTATTATTGATCATATATTAATTTCCTGTACTATGAAGGGACTGATAGGACCTTTTTGTGTCACGGCTAATGTTCTTAGTGACCACAACCCACTATCTTTGGAATTAAATATTAATGATATCTTTAGGCCTATTTATATGTCTACAATTTCTAATTCAAACATAGTCCCCACTAAACAGGGAACTCGTTTGAGATGGGAGGTTATTACTCCTAGTGATTTTCTTGAGAAATTGTATCACAGTAATCTGGAGGATTTTAATATTTGCCTAGCGATAGAATCTAAACCAGGGGATATTCTTGGTGCTTTTGAGCGAATTACCAGCCAGGTTATGGACAATTTAACTCTCGTTGGGAAACCAAGACCTAAGAAGCATAAAAACTGGTTTGATCAGGCATGTAGTAGTGCGCACTCTACTCTCTTACTGGCCTTAAAAGATGGCGCTAAAGATACCTGTAGGATTGTGGAGGCAAGAAGATCCTTCAAGAAAGCACTAAAGGCAAGGAAATCTTGCCTGAAAAAATTGGCGTGGGAAGAATTGTCAGACGCTAGTGTCTTAAAAAGTAGTTCCCAATTTTGGAAAGTAATTAACAGCCCACTTTTTAATGAAATGGAAAATATTATTAATGATTGTCTTATTGCCCCAGATAAATGGGTGTCTCATTTTAGTGGGCTTTATTCTGAGATTCCTGACCAGAATCCTGTAAATTTTGGGGATACAAATCTGTCATCGAAAATTAATTTTACTGAGACTGAAGTTCAGGACGCCATTGAATCAATGGCAAAGGGCAAAGCACCCGGCCCCGATGGTGTCCCGGCGGATTTGTACAAGGCAGATTCCATTTACTGGGCGAAACTTCTAACCTTAGTTTTTAATGCGGCAGCAAAGGAGGGTGTCCCCCGTTCTTGGGGTAAGGCCGTGATAGTACCAATATTTAAAAAAGGTGCAAGAGAGGATCCGGCATGTTATCGGCCTATTTCTCTTCTTGACTCCGCAACAAAAATAATGGGTAAAGTTGTCCTAGCACGGTTAACATCATGGCTGGAGGATAACTCCATTATTTCGGACCTACAGTATGGTTTCAGAAAGGGAATGAGCACGGTTGGCCAATGCCTTAATTTGCATCTCATCATTGGGAAGTATACGATTGCGAAGCAGGGGGTCTTACATTTAGCATTCATGGACCTATCGACTGCTTTTGATTTGGTTAACCGCCAAAAACTATGGGCTTCCCTGGCAACTATGGGTCTTGACCCTGTGCTGATTTCCTTTTTGGCACTTATACACGAAGATACTACTGCGGCGGTCCGTTATAATAAGGACGGGAATCTAACTGATGCCTGGCAGGTGAAGCGTGGGGTGAGACAGGGGTGCATTCTTGCCCCCCTGCTTTTCTCACTCTATATTAATAACCTGGGGGATGTTTTGTCTTCATCTTGTAAAGACATCCCAAGAGTAGGTACTAAGTTGATTCCCGCGTTGTTGTATGCGGATGACACGGTCTTATTGGCTAGAACTGCAAGAGGCCTTCAAGCCCTTTTAAATGGTTTTAACGATTTTATGGTCTCTTTGGACTTAGTAATAAATTTTAAGAAATCCCATTCTATGACAATAGGAGATGGAGCTGCAAAAAAGGTTAAATTCTTCTGCAATAAGCAGGTGCTAACAAAAGTCCAGACCTTTCCATATTTGGGGGTCACTTTTGATGACCGAGGATCATGGGTCGCGCAACGCGCGCTGAAACAGAATATCCTCGCCAGGGCAACTGGAGCGTTGTTGGGTTTTGCAAAACGGCTGGGATGCAAGCCCTTGCCCGCGATTCTGAAAATATACAACGCTAAGTGTGTGCCTATGGCCCTGTACGGTAGTGAGGTCTGGGGCTATGCATCCGCAGTGGAGATTCAACTAATTGAGAATGCCTTTTTCCGGAAACTTTTGTCATTGCCTGTTTCTACTTCAATTTTTAATATCCATGAAGATTTGGGGGCCGAGTATCTAGTGGACCAGATTGCCGTTGCCCCTTTAATGGGTTGGCTAAGGGTTTGGGCGCAGCACCCACCAACCCTAAACCAGCTCATTATACAAGATTGTCTGGTCCTTGACAAAGCCATGTGCATTCCCTGGCTACGATATATTAAATCTAAGATGGAGAGTCTTGGCTGCCTAGAATTATTTGAGAGACCATGTGAGCTGTCCAAATTGAAAATAAAAGACTTAAAGTCTCAGTTCATGTGCAGGGCAAAGTTGCAGAGAGAAGGCGTGGAAGTGTGTAAACCGTCTGTTAGGAGATTTGTCATGTTAAGTATGGGCAATGAGATTCAGCCATACTTGACTTATATAAATAACCCTTTTCATTTGTTTTTACTGATTAGGTTTAAACATGACATGTTACCCTGGCTCCTAGCACACCCGAAGGGCTTTTTTAAAGAGGGCACTTTGGGCCCCTGTCCATGTGATAACGCCTCCGAACAAAATACGCTGCATATGATTTTTTGCTGCAAATTTTACACTCTGTTACGTAAGAAATTTATTTGCCCAATTTTTAAGAACTGTCACTTTGACCAAGTAAGGCCCGCCTTGGTATTTCTGCAAATGCTGGGCTCTCCTTTTGTCTGTTTTGGAGTTGCCAGTTATCTTTCAGGGGCTATTAGAAGTAGAAATCGAACGTATTTTAATATATTTTAGCTCTATTCTTTTTATAACGTTTGAGAGTCCGAGACCAGGCCTTTTTTATCTTCTTTCTTTTGAAATCATGAAATAGTCTTTTAAATTTTGGCCTGTTTTATATCTTTTAACGTTCACTTTCGCCAATTATCTGTTTAAACATATTTTTATGTATATTTGTGTATTTTGTATTGTTTGAATTTTCTTTGTTAATTATCTTTATTTGTAACTATTTGCAAATGAAATTTTCTGTATGCTTTGATGGTTTTAATTATTAACCGAATAAAGCTATTGTTGACTGACTGACTGCAGACACCAGTGTCACACATTTTGAATTTAACTTTGTACGCACTGTTATGTAACCCTGGAACATGCAGGCACATTAGTTCTGGGTGGGAGGAGGAGTGGAAGCAATGCCTACAGCCAACAGCACACACTAGTCACACACACACACCCCCAACACCACAACAACACACCTGTCACTATGCTGTCCCTGACAGTGAAGGCAAATGCCCTGTCAAGATGGCCACACTGGGGCATCATGTAGGAATCATAGGAAATTGACGGACAGTCTTGGCCTACTCACACAACGACAGACCATAACCTTAACTGTACGATCCACACCCTGACAGGTAAAGATCAGTCACATGTGCCCTCACTGTGTATGCAAAAAATATGCGTGTAGGACAGGACACAGTCTAGTTAGCAGACACAACTCATAACACAAAACACACACAGATAAACACACATCAGGGAAAATGCCCATCTCGCAGTAGATGTGAGGTGCAATGCAAGATGGCTGACACTCTTCCATTGTGTCATGTGCACAAGGCATTTTTGTTGTTTTGCATTGTACTCCAACATCAGTCAGCGGTGTCAGCATCCTTGAAAAATACTACCCTCATTGTCATTGATCTTCTGACAATGATGAGTAAGCTGTTCTGTTTGCCATTGTGAGCTGGAGTAGAAGTCAACGCAGACCAACTCAAGATATTAACACACTGTACCACACAGCTCTGACCATGAAGAGGCAACTGATCATCCTTGGGAGACTCATCTGTCCATGCAAAACAATTAGATTGTACATGAACTGATCATGTGCAAAGGTATGCAGAGAGAAATTGTACAACAGAAAGATATTTACATGTGTAAAAAGTGATGGAAAACATCTACACCAATATGTCTTCTCACATTGCACACCTTTACAAAGAATGCTAAAATAACACAGGCAGAACAACAACCATGTTGTGGCATTGCAGAACCTCACAATGCACAACAGCACACAAACTTGCTGTAGGCACTGCACAGGATTACAAACTGATACAATTTACCATTACAAGTCAAGTGAGTGCAACATTAGGGAATGTCAGATCATACAAATAACACATATCACCAATACTCATGTTAGCGACTCACCTACAGAATGTCAAGGTAATGATCTGTGTTTCAATGGACTGCCATGTAACAATGCATTTGTCAGAAGAAAATTGTTGCTATAGCATTTGAGGTTACACATGTAATGTCATTGATTGTTCACATTAACACATTCATCCAAGTCAAATCATTAAATGCTGACACATACTCAGGAGAGTGAGTCTGCATGTCACCTCAGCAATGTTACAGTCACAAACATTCACAAAGGCTAGCACAGATGCACAATTACTGTGAACATCAGAATTGTTACAGTATGTATTTCATAGTCAAAAATATTGTGTCTGAAATAACAACACACATGGGTCATGCACAGAGTGACACTTCACAATCAATTACTACGAACATTCAAGGATGGCAAATACATGCACATTGATGCACATAGCTGGACATGCTCAGTTAAGCACATCTTTTCCCACTCACAAGTTGACATTAAGAAATATCACTTTGTCTGTGACCATTGATGAGTAGAAATAATAAGGATATGCTACATCATCAACAAATGTGTGAAATTTGTCTGTGTATGACACCATAACATCTGAAATAACACCAATAACATTGTGTCTCTCCATTACCCACAGGCACTCCTGAACGGAGGTCACCAGCTGAAGAGGATTCAGAGTTGGAGTCCGTCAACAGCTCCAGCACAACGGCGGACACTGAGGCCTCCAGTGGGGATGACTCTCACCCCTCCACGGCGATGAGAACCAACCTGGCACCTCCAGTGTGGGTCAGTCTGCGGCATCAGTACGATCCGCAGCCCCAGCTACCACTCCTGCAACATCCAGGAACATTCAGACGCCCAGCATCCCCACAGACACACCCAGCCAAGAAAACCCTGGGAGCACAGCACGACAGCACACTCTTGAGTTGGTAGGAAATACCAGCCCTGCCAACAATGAAGGAGAACAGGAGCTGCCAGTGCGTGCAACACCAGGTAATGTCCGTGCGGGTAGGGTAAGGAGTGGTGTGAGGGTGCGTGGTGGTAGGATACATCCCACAGCTGGTGCCGTACATCATGCTGACCCCGAGTTAGATCGCATTTACAACGTGTATCGTGAATGCACCGGAGAATTTGGCCAGGTTTTTGGGATCCTCAGGGACATGAAACAACAGCAGGCTGCACATCATGGCCGGATGGACAACCATATGGACCGTGTGGACCAACACATGGACAGAATGGACCAACACATGGTCCGTATGGAGTCCAACTGGTCAAAATTTGACGATCTGACAGCGGTGCATAGGGAGATGCCTACACCAGATAAGAACCAACATTGCCCCACCTTCTCATGTGCACTCCACACCTGTTGCCTCAACATCGGCAACTGCCACAGGGAGGGATGAGGAGTCTGGCGTAGAGTCATCTACACCGCGGCAGTCTGCTACTGAGAATTCCCCCCCTACTAAGAAGAGGAGGGGCCGTCCAAGGAAGGATGGCAGGTGAGAGACTGATGGCCATGCATCCCCCGCAGGAAGTGAAGAAATGCTCAGGATACCTGCATTGGGTGCTAATCATTGACTTTGTTGACAGTCCCTGGACTCTCCCACATGGGATGGAGCATTTGAGTTGGACCAAATGCCAAATTGACTGTGGACTTTGCTCGGAATATGTTTCATCTGACAACACTTCCAACTCTTCAATGAACTGTGGATTCTAAAATTGGGAGCACAATCACCTTTAAATGTAATTTTATTTCCTAATATGCACATTGATAAATACATATTCACCCAATCACTGTGTCATTTGTTAATTGTACACTGTACCAAATTTAGAACACATGATCAGTATCATCGGGAAAATCATTCCAATGAGGTGCATCAGTTCTGTGGTAGGGATAAGCACAATACAATAGTTCATTGTTGAAGGATAGTTGGGCATTATTTTCACATCAGAACACACAATCCAAAGAACCACTAACTCTAGTGTCTCATTGTCTCAAAAGAGTACATCCAGATGATACACAAAGATTGTACCACACAGTACAAAGTACCATCACACTCTCACAGTCAAGGTAGCAATGCACACATTCATGCTCACTCACCCATGCTCTGTCTGTTGTCCCACAATGCAGTATACGACCTTGCACCAGCAGCATAATACATGATATGCACACAATATACATTTTACATGATACAATTGGATCATTAAGATGTAATGTGTTTACATCATGAGTGTTGAAATCACCACCTTCCCTGTGAAGGTGACATATTCATCAAAGTAATGATGAACTCTGTGCCAATACCGGTGAAACCCTCAGCTCAGTTACTAGGAGTACTGCTCACAGCATATGCACAGAAGAGCTCTTGTGCGTAGATGGAAAAATTCCATCTGTGTAGATGAAGCACCTGTGCATCAATGTGATGCAAGTATACCACTTATGGTTAGTAAAACATAGTATGACATGAATAAACCATATGTGCAGATTAGATCTACCTTGACAATGAGTCTTGGATTGGAAACCTTATGGCGCTGTGCTTGAACATGAACAAAATGATATCATGTGGACTCAAATGCATCTTGCACAACAAGCATAGAAAGAATGTATGCTAAAATCTTACACAGAAACATGAAATGTAAGCTTGGCTCAGGGTAACTTTGCATTATCAAGCATGATCATAAGTACCAGTCAAGGAATCATCTGCCATCTTGTGAAGAAAAGTCACAATACACATAACAGGGATAGACACGCAAGCTCCTCACAAAACACATAGCACATGCAACTATTGAAACATTGCACACACTGTTGTCACATCTAAACAATGAACCACACAGACAATGAACATTGCCTCATGAAATTTAGAACATTCCAGAATTCATGATTATAAACGATTGTAGCATGTGTGAAAACTGACAATGCAAAAACTCAAGGTGTGGAACAGGTGTATTACACAGGCACAAGCTCTGCTCAACACAAAACATAAATGATTACAGTTCCAAGTATTCATATGAACTGACCAAAAACATTGTCTGTCAGAGAGTACTGTTCCAAAAACCAATTCCATAATGGAACAGCATTGTGTGTACCCACACAACATCCAAAGGAGCCTGTGAAGGAGAGACATAGTACAATTTGAAATACAACTTGCTATAATGACATATCCAATTATTGACTTACTATTGGCCATTGTAACAACTAAACACAAGCTAGGAGTTATGACAACAATGTAGTGGTGCCCATCAGAACTTAACATGCAGTGTACAACAACAATGATCCTGTAAATTAGCATACCCACACACGTTTCACAACATTTTGTTCGACACACACACATCAAGCTTTGGATAGACATATTCAAACATCTTGGCATACTTACACTCATGTGAAAAAGTTGTTAATGAGCTGTCTCCTGACATCCACCTCCTCCTCTTCCTCCTCGTCACTGGCAACGTGCCCCAGGCCTGGATCCTCCCATGATGGAGGCCATTGGTCCCTGTCATCCTGGATGAGTGGGAGTTTATTCCTCACAGCCTTATTTTGAAGCATGTAGCACACTATTATTATCTTGCACACCTTCTTTGGAGAATATTGAAGGGCACCTCCTGTATGGGCGAGGCAGCGAAATCTGGTCTTCAGCAGCCCAAATGTGCGCTCAATCACTCGTCTGGTATGCCCATGTGCCCCGTTGTAACGTACATCAGCTGGTGTGACCGGGTTCCTGAGTGGTGTCAGCAACCAGGGCATGTTGGGGTATCCAGAGTCACCTACATTCATCAAATAGACATGATAATCTGAGCCATAACAGGGTACAACATGACAGACAATGAACACACCACAGAATCTGACAACATGACTCACCTACTAGCCAGGCGCGCTCATTCCTGATCTGGGACATCATTTGGGGTATCCGACTCATCCTCATAATGTATGCGTTGTGTGCAGATCCCGAAAAATGCACACATAGATGGGAGATTATCTGGTCCGCAAGACATACCATAAGGGCATTGATAGAATGAAAGCCCTTGGGATTCCTGTAAACCTGTTCCTGGGCTTGTGGTGCATACAAGCCCACATGTGTCCCGTCAATTGATCCAATCACATGTGGCATGTGGCCCAGAGCATAGAAATCCTCTTTAATGGCACAGAACTATGGCGGTGTAGGAAACTCTATGTACAGGTCGAGGAACCTCAACATGACGTCACACACATCCCGGAGCACTCGACTAAACATCGTCTGGGACATGCCACCAGCATCAGCCACAGTAAACTGGAACGATCCTGTGGCAAAAAAATGTAGTGCCACCATCACCTTCACCTTGGGTGTCAGGGCAAAGGGATATGTGCATCCAGGTTGCAAGTGTGGTGATAACTGGTCTGTCAATTCAGTAATTAATCCCCTTGTGAACCTATATTTCCTCATGCACTCACGTTCCACCATTGTTGCAAGATCAGGGAAGGGTCTGTGGACATTTGGGCCCCTGCGGAACATGTGACAAAGTATGTACACATATTACTATCCAAAATTAGATTCATGTAACAATGAAAGAACATATCGCCTTACTTGGAATAAAGACACAGTGAAGTCAGTTGTGTGATGTTGAGCTAATCATTAATTGACAGCCTTGTGTGCATGGACATACACTCAATTATGTCATGTATATCTAATAATACAGTGTTGTACTGTGACTAATCACTGTTGTCTGACACTCTCCATGTGCTCAATCGTGACAAACACAACACACACACACTAAAGTATCAGACTGAGAGTCATAGCTCAACTAGCACATGTACTGAAGGTATACAGACATGGATAAGGTATTGCAACCTAGTAACAACACTACATACAGACTGCTTGTGACCATGCACAACACTGTCATGGTGTGGACATTGTCATGATGTGATGTATGACCTACATGTTCTATCACAGACACAGAACATTGATGATGTGTAGCACATAGCTATTTTACTATGCATACATGCAACTCAGTGACACAGAGACACTCTACATTGTACAAGATCTATCCAACAAAGAAAGGGACACTGAGGTAAGTTTAATGAGGTCCAATGTACATACCCCATCAAGGCTGTGTACAAGAAATGGTACAAAGTTCCTCTAGGGTCATAAGGAAGAAAAGAAGAGATACTGTTGAGTGTATTGGGGTAGAAGTGGTGCAAAGGAAAGGGAGGGGGGGAATTCCCCTTATTGGAACTAGGGCTCTCACACACCCAGCAAGCTAGGTGTCATGCTTCATCATATGAGCCTGCCCCTCGTCAGGTCGGCGCTGCAATACCTGACGGGCACCCGAACCGGGGCTCTTTGTTGGGGATCTTTTGTTCCTGCTGGTAGGTGCAGTGGCGGTGAGGGGCCTAGTATGTGTAGATGTGAATAAAGGTGGAGTGAATCTAAAATAGGTCAGTTAGTCCTAACAATATTTTTATTATAAAGGTAAACTGCCTAATTAAAAAGGGGCGAGAGGGGTAATGAGACTAGAAATAATGTATCTAGTTGTGTATACCCTGCTCTTGAGGGATCAGCATGTTTCGTGCCTTGTATTTCGTAAAGATCTGGACACTTCCTCAGGATCAATGAATTTACTATCTACTCTAAGTGGATAAGTGAAAAATCTACATACCACTATGTCTAGTTGATAACCTGCAACGATAAAAATGGGAAACAGGTATAAACAATACGATAGGGTGCACTCACACAGTATATAAACTAATCTTCAGTTAAACAAACTTCAAAGAGAAATTGTCCCAGTGCGCATATCCGAATAAAGAAGAGACACAATCAAAACATTATACCCTACTGTGTGCCAGTGAGTTATATAATACCACTATCGTGTTATGAAGGCTTAAAAACCGATATAAGAAATAGCAGTACGGACAAGAGTAAAACTCACCTAAACTGTTGTCAAGTAATGTCAGTTGCCGGCGGAAAAAAACAAAAAAAACCAGACTCCAGTTGGGTTCTAGAAACATGCAGGGGCGCTAGGTAAGGCAGGGAGTAGAAAAAAGCCTATTGTTGACGACTCACTGAACCTATTAAAAAAGTGTATGGTTAGGAATATGGGTCACAGACCTGGTGACCAAACCATGGTGGGCTAATCATTTTGCCGAGATCAACCAGGGACTTGAATAGAGCAACCCGTAATAGATCTGCGCAGCGGTGGCATCAGTGGAGTACCAATAGACACCGATGCGTCAAATGCACAGGTGGCCGCCCAGAGTCCCAAAGAGATGGATACTGATGGTGGTCTTCACTGACCTGGATGGGCTTTTGTAGGCCAGACAGCAGCAAGGAGGGGGTGAGTATGTGCCATGTTGATGAACAGTGTATGACATGCTTTTTGCACTCCCTCAGCCTGCTTACCCTCTCACAGGTCGTAGGTCTGCTAAGACAACACTTCAGGTCCAGATTGTGACTATAACCCATTATCTTTTATGTCAAGGTGTGTCCCTCTACGTCAGAGACATGTGTCACTAAGGTGCTGTGTATTAGTTGTAGTCCAATTTCCTGTGATCAGCACCATATACAACTAGTGCATTGATTTGTCCATCAGGAGTGAATACATTGTCTGACCTGTGTCAGCATACTGATTGACATGTGGCCTGTACTCTGTGGTACCCACATTTAATTTAAATATGTGTATGTAGGTGCACATTTGTTAACAAAAACAATGTTACCCATATGTGCAGCAGGTGAGACCAATGTGTAGGCCTCAGTCAACTGTGATTTATATTTTCTGAAAATCTCTACTCACCTACATAGTGCTCTGTGTGATTACATATATCACATGTACCAATATCATGTATGCCAAATAAGGCCATATAAGACACTGGCACATCAGATGTTTGTGTGTCAGGCAACACTTTCACCATTGTAATTTGATGAATACATGTATCAGACTTCTTGGTAGTGTGTACATGTATACATGTTTTAAATACACGTGTCATTAGTTTGAAATATTTACATGCATCTGTTGTATGGAATGTGTCTCAAAAACACAAGAGTTCACATGTGTGTATCATCCCTTGACTCTGCCTACTGTTTGCATCAACATATATGTGTATGCTGCATTACTTCCTTGTTGAGGGCTCAGAGGACTTAATGGAGACATATTTAATAACTTGACATACTCCAATGTCTAAGAAGAAAAAACGTGAGCTTGTCAAAGTGTCAGTATTGTGTGTAGCACATACGGGACATGTATACTTGACCACAACAGATGTTGCTTTTATCTGTCATTACATGGTTTTTACTCGGTGATGACTTAACACTTGAGTTTTACTGGTTATATTACAAGAGTTAGTACATACTGTTCAGACTGTCAGGCTAGTGGCATCTTTTTACTGAGCTCATTTTGTGGGATGCAGTATTTAGAAATGTCTGTTGTTCTGGCTGCCGAGCTTTAGATCACTGACGTTCAACACATAGGTGCCCATATTTATGACTGTGTATGGAAACATGTTCATCATGTAAACTCAATTGACTTGTCCCTTCCCAATACTGGCTCACTTCCGGTATCCCTTGCAGTAGATGATCCAGGTTGGTAAGGACACATGACCCTCAGGAGCATTACTGATCTGACAAGATGCCAAATAGTTTGTTGGTGGACAGGTATTTATTGGTTATCTAAACATATCTAATAGATGTTTCACATGACCTCAGGTGTTTGGGAAGCATAGTTTACTGGCAGACCGACTAGTGCCATTCCCACATATGTGTGAAAATAACAAAAACCTAATTTGAAATGATGCTAATGTTTGGTCTGTGACGTGTTGTCATGTAACTCATGTGTCAAGTCTATGCAGATGATTGATATGAATCTCTTTCTCATCCTTGTTAACAGCATCATCAACGGCTACAGAAGGGGAAGACAGTTCCACGGAACAAGGGCAAGCAGAGAGCAATGCTGGGTCCACTGCAGAGGAGGGTCCCAGTGGCACAGACGGTGAGGGGAGCCATACTGAGGGCTGGTCAGAGACATCAACATCTACAGATGACAATGACAACTCCAGTGATGACTCCCTTGCGGTGGTGGCTGCTTCCACATCAGTGGACACTAGTTCAGAGTCTTTCATCACCACTACCTCCACCCTCACAGCCGCTCCCATTCCCAAGGTCCATGGAACCGCCCGTGTTAGGGAGCACGTCTCCTTCATGCCAGTCACCACACCCCCTGCATCTGTCCCCCCTGCTGCCCTGAGTGTGGAGGCCATGGGTTTACTGAAATAGTTACATGTGGGGCAGACATCCATGCTGAGTGTCCTCCATGCACACCCCAGTCTTTTGACACAATTGGTGTCATTCATGGTGGGCATCTCATCAAACATGTCTGCCCTACAGCGATCCAATCAGACCATGGCCTCTTCATTGATGGCAGCAGTGTCCCTCCTTCAGCAGTCCTTCACCCCTACCACCCCAGCCCCAGTCACAGTCACCACTACCCTACCTGACCCCATAATATTCACACAGGCACGTGCACACACAGCAACAGACACAAACAGCACACTACCACCCAAAACAAAGTAAAACAAGCATTGGCATAGCCAATAGGTCTCGCCTTTGGGACCTTATAAGTGTTTAGCCACGCAACAGTTGTTGTGGTTGCACCAAGGATATTGTGCTGCATAACTAAATGCTTAGAAGGTCCCAAAGGCGAGACCTTTTGGCTATGTCAATGCTTGTTCTGTGAGGGTTATAGAGCCCAATAGGTGAGCGTGCGGATACAACACTTCAAATGCAACAGTAATATCTCCCTCCTATCCCTCCATTGGCTCCCCATTGACACGTAGGCCCAATTCACAATAGCATGCATTATGCACAGAGCGCTGCACTCCTCGCCCTCGTATTTAAACGAGAAACTGAATCACCATTGCAAACAGGGGTTCCAGAAATGACCAATCCCTGCTACTGGAAACCCTGCACCTTAAGTCGAGAACAGTACATGAACCAGTCTCTGGAAGTGCCACCAGTCTCTGGAAGTGCCTCCCTCCGTCTTAACACTTGCCTTGTAACCTTCAACAAAGGACCTTAAGCGCCTCTTGACAGATATCTTGGTTAATTCTCCCTTGACCTGAATTAAGTACTCTTCCCACTGCGGTCTGACCTGCCCTTATGACCCCACCATCTAAATAAATGCTTTAATTGCATTTTCCCTGCACATTCACTGCAACAGCTTGTGATTACTTCTGCACACCCACCGAAGTGAATGTCAGAGTTTAATAACTATTAGTATAACACCCGGTAACCCTTGTGTCCTGCTTGTTGTAAAGCACTGATGCCTTCGGGCCATGTCTGCACTATATAAAGATACATAAATATACAACAACTCCTAAGTAAATAGTCAGTGGCAAGACATCCAACACTCAAGGCCTGATGTCGCAATACATCCCTGCAATAACCCGCACAAATAAAACCAGTCTATTTGTCCTCAAGTTTGCCATGCGCTTCACTGGGCACGAGCAGTTTGGGTTCCAGATTGCCCACTTTATGACACATGGACCTTTGTACTAGTTCCCTGTGGTGGCACTATTTCAGCTGCGGGTTATAGAAGAATGCTGCGCCCCATAGGAATGAAGTTCTATGTAGAAGGGGGGAGGGCAGAGTGGGTGAGTAGCCACACTGATCACCTGCGGGCAGACAGCCTCAGACCGTGGCGGGAGAGACCTTGGCTGCAGCTCCGTGCCCCCATCCCACTAGATACCTTGCTTCAGTCCACAGCAGCATGCATCTCAGAGAGGCACTTGGATCCCCTCCAAATGAGGGTGGGAGAGAATAGTGTTGTAATGGAAACCCCAGCCTCCTTTCTGCATTCCTTGGAGCAGATCCCGTCAGGGCCTCCAGAGATGAATAGGAAAAACATGAAACCTGCCAGGAAAGTGGCTTCCAGAAGTGATGAGGTAATGGCTGACAGGGTGAAGAAAGTAGGTGTTACCTAGCCAACAACTATGCGAAGATCTGGCCAAGTTCTTTTTGACAAAGGTGGAATGTATTTTTGAGGTCTTTAGCGAGGGATGTACCGGCTCTCTGGAGTTGTGGAAGGAAGGTCCTAGGACAGAGGTTGCTATCGGCCCAACCTTTGATAAATTCCGGTCAATCCCTATTTTTGACACTCAAAAAGGCCTGATGGAAATTAATTGAGGCTCCCCTTTTGATCCCTGCCCCAGCAGGGTGGCGAAACTGGCCTCCGGCCCGATAGGAGCTATGCTCACAAGCATATTTAATCTTATGTTCGAAACTGGCCTCTTTCCTAGACAGTGGAAACTTGCTTCAATCCTACCTCTTCTAAAAAAAAACTAATCTCCCAACAAATGACCCCAACAGCTTTCGCCCGATTGCCAGACTTCCTCTTCCTGCTAAGCTGGTCGAAAAATTCATGAATAGGCAACTCAGCCTCTTCCTGGCTGATACCCAAGCATTTGACCCTACGCAATATGGCTTTAGGCCAGGTTACAGTACGGAGTCCGCCTTGATTAAAGCTACAGAAGAAATCAGAGAGGCAGTGGATCAAGGAGGGAAAGCGGCGTTGATCCTGCTTGACTTGTCGGCAGCATTTGATACGGTCCACCACTCGATACTTCTGAATCGTCTAAAAACATGTGGTATTGGCGGAAAAGCCTGGGACCTTATCAGATCCTTCCTCACTGACAGGAAACAAGTGGTTACCTTGGGGGAATTCCAGTCTACTCCTTTCTCCACTCCTTGTGGTGTCCCTCAGGGGTCATCACTTAGCCCCACCCTTTTTAATATTTATGTAAGTGCTCTGGCACCGGTTATTAGCGCTTATGGATTTGGCATCACATCCTACGCAGACGATACCCAAATTGTGGTCTCTCTGACTCCAGGGGGGGGGGAGATTTACACAGAAAGCCGTCTACGGGAATGTATGCTAGCTGTAGGGAGCTGGATGGCAAAGAACTGCCTTAAATTGAATTCACACAAAACAGAAGATATTTTGTTTGGAAATATCTCTAATTTTTGGACCCCGGCCTGCTGGCCTGACTCTATGGGCACGCTTCCAGTTCCGGCTGTAAAAGCAAAAAACCTTGGCATAATCCTTGATGATAGATTAACCTTAGACTATCATATCAAGGAGGTGATGACCAAAACCATGTACACCATTAGGATGCTGAGGAAAGTGCTACCCCTGCTACCCCAGGACAGCAGACACATGGTGGTCAGGGGGTTGGTACTTGCCAGGCTGGATTATTGCAATGGGCTGTATTTAAATGCACAATGCAGGGCACTGGGTAAACTCCAGATTCTGAAGAATGCCGCAGTCCGTCTTCTTACGGGCATCTAAAGATTCGCCTCGGCGTCCTTGGAAAGAAAAGCCCTGCACTGGCTTCCTGTTAACAGCCGTATCCAGTTCAAGGCGTTGACCTTGACCTTCAAGGCACTGCACGGCTTAGGTCCAAAATTTCTAAAGGACAAATTACATTGGTATGTGCCGGGTAGAAGTCTTCGATCCAAAGAAGCCAATCTGGCTCAAGTCCCAGTATCAGGAAAGCCCGCTGTGGAGGCAGGAGCTTTATCTACGGGGCCGCCAAAGCCTGGAATGAACTCCCTCCGTATCTTAGGACCATGACGGATCTTCTGTCATTCAGAAGGGAGCTTAAGACCTGGCTGTTCCGTAAGGATTAATTCCGGTCCATTCACTCTTTCATGGCCCTTGGCTTAGGGCCCTCAGGATTTTTTGGACAAGCGCCAGGACACCTCCGGGTAATTGCCGCGCTATATAAAACTCAATAACATAACATAACATAACATGACCGGGGGAAGCGAAGGTGACAGCAGTGGGTGTGACGAAAGAGGGTCTGACAGCCAGGAGTGAGGGTGACGGGGCAGTCACAGTGGGGTGAAGGTAGGGTACGGGATAGTGGCAGCCGGGTTGACGGAAAATGAGGCATAGGTAGTGACAGTGGTGTGATAGCCGAAGATGGCTTGGAGTGTTATGGGTGAGTAGGGTAACTGAAAGTTAAAGACAGAATACTGAGAGGATACGGGGTTAGAGTGATTAAACAGAAAGAAGGGCAACGGGTAAATTCCCAGAGATTATGCTAGAAACTCCCTCAGTAAAATCCTCCTGTGCGTTTACGAAGCAATTCAGTCACAAAACTAACTTGGAGCAGTAGGCATAGCTGAGAGAAATCTCCGATGCAGACTGCGTGGTGACTCCCTGCCTGGGCGGATTGCTCTGCTGCACCCAAGTGAGGACTCAGCCCGCAGCAGTGCCAATGCCAAAGGATAACGGGGCAAACTTGGAGGGACGCCCGTGCTATGAAGGGCAGGTGACTCGAGTCACCACGTACACAGGTAACCAACCCTGGGCGATTTAGTTTTTAAATCAAACCTTTTAGCTTGCAACGTAATCTAAACTTCATTCACGCACGGAGATGACTACATTTAATAGAACGCATGTGCTAATAAAACAAGTGCTCTGGCGTTCTTGGTGGGGGTGAGGATATGTGGGGATTCGAGTCTCGGCGCCAGCTCAAACATCCTGCTATTCTATGCAAATCACGTAATCGACCCGTGCCTGCCCAAATATTAGTGTAAAGTAACTGGTGCTCAGGTAATACTTCGGGTCAAGTCCGCGCTACCTAAAAACTTATGCCAGAAACAGCCCTACAAACATCTGCCATGGACCTATGTGTTCTGCCAAGCCCCGGACCTTTGTAGGAAGGGGCCAATTAGACGAACGGCCTCTAGCAAAGGAACGACTAATCGGAAAGAGTACGGCGGGTGTTAAGTAACCCGGCGCGAGCCCATCTTCGGGGCTGCACTTCAAGGGAGACAGACCCATGTGAAACCATGACAGTTGCATCTGTGTAGATAGCGCCTGAAAGGGAGAAAGTCCATTAGCATGCAGAACATGTAAGTTAGGGAGGACTTCAAGTCTTCCAGAACATGCGAAGATTTAGCATATCCGCTACCCCCCTCGCTCATCAGTAGTTGAACTATGCCTAGGGTTTGAGAAGAAAAATAGGAACAGATCCAGACACAAGTAGGACTGAGTTCTTTAGCCTTACTTTTATGTCTGGCCTGTCCCGAGACCTATTGGCTATGCAAAGCGGCAAAAGTGAAAGTAATCGCGGTAAAGCGCAGAGCGCGCGCCTGCGCACATGCACTGTAGCTCTAGGCTGGCCTGGTAGCACTGTTTGGAGCCCTCTCAATAAGTCTCGCCAGGCCAGCGCATGTGCTGGGTCAGGCGAGACCTAAAAAATATTAAATATACAGCAAGCACTTAATTAAGGGTTAGTTGCAGTTAAACAAAAATAAGTAACTAGGCCCTCAACTTTAGGAACAATTCATTTTTAAAGACAGCAAACATGTAAAAATACGATAGTCTTTTCAAAATTCAAAAAGTGTATTTCATTGACTGTAGAACAATTTCACCTAAGTAAATCAAATTATAGCAGTGCATTCAGAAGTTATATTTTAAAGTGATGGTTTTCAAACATTGATTTAGAAACGTTCATGCTTCCCCACTCTCACCCTGACAACAATGCCATTAATGATTCCATCCAACTACAGGGAATGGTTTTGTACAGCACACATCCTGAAGTCATGTATTTTGAGGTCCTCATATATGTTATAATGAAGAAAAAGGAGAGATATTTAAATTAAACTATTGCCCAGGGTCACACAATTTGGTCAAGTGGAGAAGCGAAGACTCTTAATTTTTTCTAGTTTCACATTGCCAATTGAGTGCAGCCACTAGATATTCATGCCTCACTTCCCACTTTACACCTCCCTCTCCACTGCTGGCATTAGTGCGGCCCTCGGTCACACCAAAGACCAAACTTTATGGTCCCCAGGAAAATGTTTGTGAGTACCCATGGTCTAGAAGAAAGACCATTTTTCCCTATCTCCTTCCCAACCTCCTACACTCTGCATAAGTGAACACTTTCTAATGTACTGAACTGTAGTTTGGAATTACCTACTCGAAATTTTATTCAGTCTGTGCTATCCAGTACACTCACGACCCACACAAATCTCAATATGCCGCGTCCATATCTATGACACAATGAGGCGGCCAATACAAGAAAAATAATCCAGCAAGAAATGATAGAGAACATAAACCATGTAGGTGCGACTCGGTTGCACAAATTCATTAAGGAACCTAGAGTGAAGTCAAAAATGGGGTCTATGTATACTACAGACATCTCGAGTGTGAGCACTGAATGAACAAAATTCACCTGCATTAACACGCGGCTTTAATTGTTTTCTCAGATTCCCTCGTTCTTATTCATCCCTGTTGTCACGTGACCAGGTATTGTCTCATTAAGCATTCATAAGGCTTGTGTACAGTACAGGCCCCACTCTTTAAACAAATAAATAAAAGAGAAATCTTGTGGATAAATGAAAATAAGTCACCCTATGGTGTTCTAGCCCTTAATATGCTTTCTTTAGAAAACGTCTGATGCGGGCGCGGTCACAACATTTTGATAAACAGCTCTGGCTGCAGACGCCAAGCTCGCCGGCGAGGAGTCGAGAGTTCCCTGGGCAGGATGGCGGGAAATGGAGACTTCGTGAGGACATGTTGGAATGTCACCAGCTTCGACGTGGTGAAAGTGAATCGTGCAGTTTGGAAAGGGTACACTACTGAGGAGGTGGAGCTAAAACACAAAAGCAGTTCTTGCCATGTCACTTCCCTCCGGAGAATTGTGTTGTTTCCCAGGAAATGCCAATCTCTGCTATCACGTGCAATGAATAAAAGCGGTATCTGAAAGTAAGTAGGTTACTAAGAACATTGGAGAAGAATGACAGAAATAGAACAGGAAACCAAAAAAAACAAGCATTGGAAAAGTAACGTCCGCGCGGCCGGAAAGCGAAAGTAATCGCGATCACAGCGAAAGTGATCACGATCGTGAGGACGGGACGCGCTGTGTGTCAAGCACGCGAGTGGTGCACGCTCAGCAGTGATTGGTGGCTGCGCGAGTGCACACTTGCGTGAACGCAAGCGCTAGGCCAGCGAGGTCTGGTAGGTAGCACTTTGGAAACCCGTATACTAAATGTCGAGCAACAGCGCATGCGCTGTTCTAGGCTCGACCTAAACAACAAATAACGCACACTCAGGGGTCTGACATCACACACACGGGAGAGGGTAAAGAAACTCACACACCCATCCACAGGCACTCCATATTCCGCAGTTACTTCTACCTCCAAAACACCTACCCTTCATTCTCAGTCAAAACCTTCTTCACAGGTTCTCTTCCTAGCCGATCTTGGCCTCTTCCCCAAAGATTCATCTGACCACACTCCTAAGGGGAAGAAGAAATCCCCCAGGACAGAAAGCAGATCCACCCCTGCAGGCACACCCTCCCCTAAGAGTAGCCACACTGAGCTCCCCCTCCGTACTTCTGCCAGGACCAAAAAGTCTACTTCCCCAACACCATCCCAAACTTCCACAACAGAAGCTACTTCCACACGGTCCAAGCCAACTCCTCCCAAGGTTCAGACAGACACCACCCGTGTTTCCCCCCCACACCATTACACCATCCCCAAAATTATCAGGCCTTCCCCCCTACCACAGCCACTTCCCCTTCCACAGTACCACACATTCTGTCTGTTCCAGACACTGCAGTGGAGCACACCCCCACTCAATCTGACCTGTCCAGTGCAGTACACCCACTACACCCTCAATCAGACCTGTCCAGTGCAGTACACCCAACACCCCCTCAATACAACCTGCCCAGTGCAGTACACCCACCACCCCCTCAATCAGACCTGTCCACTGTGGTACACCCACCACCCCCTCAATCCGACCAGTCCACTGCAGTACAACCACCACCCCCTCAATCCAACCAGTCCACTGCAGTACACCCACCACCCCTCAATCCGACCTGTCAACTGCAGTGGATGCCAACAGAAGAGTAGGCACCATCCCTCCCACAACCCACCCTGGGACACTCTAGTCTGGCCCTGTGGTATCTGGCAAGGTCATATAGATGCCCCTCCAAGGCAAGATGTCACAGATTTGTTTCAGTGCAGGCATGCGAGTGGGTGATCCTTCTTTGTATCCCCTCAAGGACTATTTGACTGGCCTTTGCCCTTATTGTTCCATTAGGAAAATGTTTCTTATGAGAATGCTGAATAAAGCACTTTTTGTTTTACGCATTTATTTGGTTGTGACAAGCTTTGTGAATAAGTGTACTATCATTGATGGCCATTACAAAAAATGGGGTTGTCCCAAAAAGTCAGGGACCTGGGAATCGAATTAATACAACAATCAATGATCCTGACTCAATACTTAACAAACCAGCAGTATGTCATCCCGTTAGTTCTTTGTGAAATTTAGAGCTGAATTACATTTAGCATAGCTCAAGAAACTCAATTTGACATTTCACCATGAAGCGATGCAACATCCACTATTTGATTAAACGATATTTATTTACAACAATTTTTTAGATTATATAAAGTTCGGCGCATGGTTGCTCCAAAGGGAACGTGCATAAGGTAAGGGTGCTGAGAGGTGAATGTGTGAAGAGAGAATTTTCAAAGAACAATAGAAGAATTAAGATAAGTAACAAAATACACGGTTTACAATTCACCGTACAAGGTGTCCCGGTCACGTATCAAAAAATACAATTACAATTTTTTTTGACACCCCCTTGTAATTGAGCCTGGTACAGGTCCCTTTCCTAACGTGCTAAAATATGAATTGGATTCTGTACACGAAAAATTGTAATTGTATTTTTTGATACGTGACCGGGACACCTTGTACGGTGAATTGTAAACCGTGTATTTTGTTACTTATCTTAATTCTTCTATTGTTCTTTGAAAATTCTCTCTTCACACATTCACCTCTCAGCACCCTTACCTTATGCACGTTCCCTTTGGAGCAACCATGCGCCGAACTTTATATAATCTAAAAAATTGTTGTAAATAAATATCGTTTAATCAAATAGTGGATGTTGCATCGCTTCATGGTGAAATGTCAAATTGAGTTTCTTGAGCTATGCTAAATGTAATTCAGCTCTAAATTTCACAAAGAACTAACGGGATGACATACTGCTACTATCATTGATGGGCTAATGTTGTATTGGGTGTACAATGATATGGTGAAGTGATGGACTGCATGTGCTCCATGGCATATGTGTCCTATCACAGTTTTGTATCTGAGTACTCATTGAATAGATTAGCAGGTTGTCATGAGCCACAACATTTGTGAGCATGATGTTAACATGCTCATATGAAAATCAATAAGAATGAATTCACTTTTGGACATAGGTCATGCTGACATTTGAAGACATTGTGCAATTCTTTCAAAGTGCAAACATCTAGAATGGACATGCAGAATAGCGCTGTGATGAGCTACAATTCATCTGTCTCTTATTAGAAATTGTGTATACCTGAACTGTTACTAAGTGCAGATGAGTTCTGACACACACATGTACACATGCTGATGTAAACTAAGTCTGCAGTGATTTGTAAGTGTTGTAGCCATGTCTGAGTGTCATCATGACATGGTAGACCCCTGCCAAGGACTACCTTTACAAAGATGAACTCCCACTGTAGAGAATTCAACTCATGGCAGTGTGTTAATCAGTGACATATCCTGTTACCATGATGTGTGTGAGGTAAGCAGTAATCTCTGTCTTCCAAACAACTTTCATATCAAGACTGTAGTCCCTGCATATTTCCCTGTTTCTGTAGCTTTCTGTGTGCTGACTAGTCCAGTGCGTTCTCAACCTATTTTACTTTGAGTGTCCAAGATGTGGGAGCAACATTAGAATAGAGTCATTTTGATGACATCCCTATTTTGTTTGAAACAAGGGCCTGCAGTATGATGAAACCTCTATGTGACACATTCCAAATTTTCACAAGTAACATTTTTGATTGCATCATCATCATATTTTAAATTTGTGATATCTTTTTACAAGTGTGGCACTTGTATGTGTCAATGACTGCTCACAATCAGCATATTCTACCATCACAAATAGCATGCATGGCACGTGACACAGTGAGCAAGGGTTAGTGTGGGAATATAAGTATGGCACACATCCTGACTTAGCATCACAGAGGATCAGCATACAGGATACTGTCACCACAGTGCTGTTACCTTGATGGTATTGTGGAGGTGATTCAGTCTCTTGATGTATTGTTTGTTTTTCCACAGAGCTTGTTCTGCATGTGACTGTTGTGCACCTGCACATCAAACAATGCCTGATTGCCACCATTGGCTATTCAAGGCATATATGGATTGCTTCCAGACTGCACTCAAAACACATCTGCCTCATTCCAATAGTGCTCCACCTCGTATGTGTCAGGCAAGGCTGAGTCAGCGTCCACACTGACACACATGTTGTGTTTGTTATGCAGTGTGTGGCTGTGCGGTTCTCCTACTGAAGTTCACACATGTATTTCACATGTCTTTGTTGGACATGGAGTGAATGATGTGCTTTGTTTATTTCTCTACTGGCCCTAGGACTCCTACATATCCACACTGCACATCCTTCTGATTTCGCCAGTCAACGTTGCTGTCACAGCGTGGTATGGTGTTTCATCCTAAATGTAGCTTTGAGATTATATTTTCTGTGTTTACTGCCGCTCATACCACAAAAGTAGTTGCTGATGTATTTGTGATGGTCTCATGTCACTATGTGCATCTACACATTGCTGTTAGTGTTAGCTCCCCATTGACAAGATTGCCAGCACTGGGCTGAGGGTATGTATTCCACCCCCAAGTTACTTCTGCTGTGCTGTAGGTGTTACACACACATTACCCTTTTTGGCTCAATGATGCATGTGTGGTTTGCACCCCAATACACATATTTGATATCCCATGCAGGGGTTTAACACCAAAAGCACATATTTGTCACTAACATCAATGTTGGGTTTGCCACCCAATACACATATTAGCTATCACGTGAAGGGGGTTTAACCCCAGTAGCACATATTTCTCATTATGATCCATGTGGGGTTTGCACCCCAATACACATATTTGTTATTACATGCATGCCATATTCAGCACAATCATAAAAAGGAGCACCAGGGGGTCAGTAGTCAGGTCGCCCCCACTCAGTAAATATATCTCAAAAGAGACCTGACTTATTCAGAACAGTATATTGTAATTCAAAGGACCGGGGGTACATACTCCCCTTACAGGACAGTATCACTATTACTTGCCTGTATGTCCCACTGTTCATAATTTACATACAACATCATCATGTACCACAGTTCACAACAAGCTTTTAAATAGAAAAATAAATAAACCACCACACAGCTTTATGCTGAAAATGTGTAAAAGACTGGAAAGCACCTCACGTGCATAACCCCAAGAAGGGGGCTGCTGGCATATAATTACCAGTATGCCCACACTATCATCATTGGTAACTTTCCAATTAGAAACAAAGTGAAGGGGAGGAGATTCCTCCAAGATAAGAAATCAAAAAATAATAAGTGAAAAGACAGCACTATCAGTGCAAGAATCACTGAGTGCCCCACACATCCCACAAACTCAAAAATGAGGAGATGCAATCCTCGATTAAAACGAGGTACCGCTTACTTGCACAGGAAATTTATTTAGTGCAGTAAGTATCCTCCCATAAAAACGACATCTATTTGGCCATTACCATATATACAGGCCAACATGTTTCGTTGCCTATTTGTCATACCGGCAACTTCATCAGGACTAGTGTGGAACCATGCTTCACTATGCTTGTTGGTCACACTGACCTGTGGTTACATGACAGAAACACACATTGTAACAGACAGTGTGCCAAGTGTACATAGAAAACAAAGAGTCAAAATACCTCCCAAAAGGAAAAGAAGCTCAACGGAGCCCTTTCCTAGTATGTGTACAACAGTATGAATATCAAATTACCCGGAGGTTGCTGAAGTCCTTCGTACCTGCACACCACCGTAAGGGACTCCGCGCCAATAGGTTGCGGTCCCTCTTGTAACTGTTTATGTCAGTTTCATCTAGAATCATAATAAACTATGAATTAAAATGATTCTCTATTGCACGCCAATTGCCATTCAACGGCAAAGTCCTCATGTATCAACATCCATTGAAAATGAATGTTCGACCCGGGTATTTGATTATATACATCACTCTCACAGAATCACCCTCGCTGCAAACGAGAAGCCTTCGCTGCAAGCAACAGAACCCTCGATTATCGCAGTGGCCAGCCAACGCATCTCATCCACCGTGCTCAACCGGTGATATTTCAACACACTGTTTTACACTACGGCGGGCCCCCATTTAAAAGCAATGCCACCTATTTCAGTGTAGCCGATTCCCCACTCATGGAAACTCTCAGGACCCCCCCATTTTTTTCTTTTTCTTACCGCGTCCGCGGTGCCTGGAATCCTATGGTGCTCCGTCCTGGTCGTAATTAATGGGCCGCAAGCGTTTCTTTTCAAGGACCGCGGGGGTAACGCCCCCAGAAGTAAGAGCCCAGGATGTTGATCTCGAGACAGATCATAAGTGGTTCGCTTCCAAAGCAGCAGCCATTTCTAAAGTACCAAGAAGACATCAAATCGTCTTGCAGTCCTCGTTTATTATGGGACCACACTAACCGTGTCAGTCTCATTCTACTTGGACCACTTCGTGGGCCATATCTTTATTTGTGGGGGCTACCTCTGCTCAATTAGCCAACCCGGACCTGAACAGCCACACCCTCCGCAATCTTACATATATAAATGGTGTGAAGTGGAAACCGCACAACAGAGTCTCCAAGGTTGAAACCCTTATATTTACTTTGTACAAAAGGGTCAGTCCCCCACTAAGTTATAGGGCGCCACAGTCTGGTGGTGATCTTACAAAGTTTATGGGGGACCACCACATTTCCATAATGACTAATGTATTTCTACACATAAGGGGAGGCTCTGTCATGGATTTTAAAATGCTTCGATTTTTTTTTGCGAGTCAAATGTATATTCTTATCAAACTTCATACGAACACCAAAATAACCACATGTATTCACTCTTTTTTAAGGGCTTATTAACTCTCCTGTTTTCAATAATCATAACTTTCAGTAAAGATTCTACCTTTCTACAGTAATTATCCATGATGGAACAATAAAAGCAGACTATCTACTCACTTTATTCCATTCAATGGAGTCATTCAGGCCATGGCTGTCAACCTTCTCGGAGAAAATCCATCTAGCCTCCTTTCTTGCCAAAATCTCATCTATGTTGCATGTACTACCCTCTTGAGGACGGTCCATTTCAGATCTCGAAAATGATGACCCTGTTCCCGGAAGTATTGGACAAGGCGAGTAGTGAGTTTGCCTGCTTTCAAGGTGCTAAAATGTTCCTGTACACGGATCTTGCCTTCTGTGAAGTAAGTCCGATATAATGCAGGCCACACTGGCATGTGAGCCTGTAAATTACATGGGTAGTGTTACAGTTAGTAAACTTGTTCAAATACCACACCTTGCCAATTGTCAGCAATACACTCTTCGCTGGCTCGGTAAGTTCACAAACAACCACAGGGATAATGTCTTGCTGGTAATGTCGACTCCTTTTTCTTGGGAAGGGGGCGTGTATGAACCAACTTATCTTTTAAATTGGGTGCTCTTTTAAAAGCAAACCTGATGATCTGTCTCACCTTGGTAGACATCGGATCAAAAGCGGTCACAACTGGTATGCACTTATCCTTTTGCATGGTATTTCGCTCTAATAGAGCTTCTCGAGGTGTATTCAATGCACGCTTCTGCGCCCGTTTGACCACCTTATTCGGATACTCCCTATTTCGTAGCTTAGTGACCAATTCCTCGAATTGTTCCATATAATCAGCAGTGGAGGAACAGTTCCTACGATATCTCAAGAACTGTCCCACTGGAAGATTGTCACGTAAGGCACGAGAATGGAATGGAGGATAGTGTAATAGGGAGTTCCTGTCAGTAGCTTTCTGATGCACTGTCATGGACAAACCATTATCCTTCGCTTTGATGTCCACATCTAGATACACAGCAGAAGAATCCCTGCTAATTGTCCATGTGAACCGCAGACTCTCATCTGCTTTATTTAGCTATGTTAAAAAGGTATGAAGTTGTTCCTCTGATCCCGTCCAGATGCACAGGACAGCATCAATAAACCTCTTCCAGAGAGAAATATTCTCCTGGAAGGGGTTGGAGGTATGGTGGATAACATTCTCCTCAAACTGGCCCACATAAAAGAAGGCCAAGCTCGGCGTGAATCTAGCCCCCATTGATGTGCCTGACACCTGGAGGTATAGCTGACCTTTCTACTCAAAATAGTTCCTGGTCAATGCCAATTCAATGCATTGCAACACAAAAGTTTGTGGAGTATCATAGAACCACTCACGCATGAGTGGGCTTTCCCCTCCATTGAGGACAAAAGTTACCAGCAGGGCGCTGAACAGCCACACTTCCAGAACCAACAGAGGGGTGGACGTAGGCAAACAAAGAGGACACCATACAACTGGACATTCGACAACACTAGCAGTGAGGAGGAGGAAAGCGTGGAACAATCATCCACTTTTTTAGGCCAGACCCAATGGGCCAACAGGGGCGTGGGGATACAGTGGGGGAGAGGCAGAGGCAGGGCAAACCAACAGCCAGCATGGCAAACCTACTTACCCCGTATCACCCACAGCAGAGGCAGAACCCCACTCTGAATGTCAATAACATACAACAGACACCTGTCATACCCGGACTCGCGAGCATGGATATTGCAGTGAATCTTTCTGACTACGTTCTGTCCTCTGATGAGTCACGGGTATTAAACAAGGGGTTGGGATTTGTCCCCACTCTTAAACATGATACCTTTAGATGTCGAGTGGAGTTCCATGAACTCATGAGAAAGATCAAAATCCCCCAAATTTTTGCAAAAAAAGAATTGGAACCACCATCAATTTTTACCACTGATTTACGCCGGCCTTCTGGGTTCTGTAGCCCCATGCATCGATGGGCCCTGAGGTTGCTGTCTTTGAACAGCGGGTACTGCATGATATTGAGACATTGGAATGGTCACAGAGTCGGTCTCAGTTTCAGAACATGACCAGTTCAGATTGGACAGCTGTCAAGTCATTACAGAGCAATGAACTGCTGACTATTGCCTGACGTGACAATCTTCCAGTGGGACAGTTCTTGAGATATTGTAGGAACTGTTCCTCCACTGCTGATTTTATGGAACAATCCGAGGAATTGGTCACTAAGCTACAAAATAGGAAGTATCCGAATAAGGTGGTAAAACAAGCGCGGAAGCGTGCATTGAATACACCTTATGAAGCTCTATTAGAGCGAAATACCAGGCAAAAGTGCATACCAGTTGTGACCACTTTTGATCCGATGTCTACCAAGGTGAGACAGATCATCAGAAAGCACTGGTCCATATTGGATGGAAGATGCCACCTCCTAGGTTTGCTTTTAAAAGAGCACCCAATTTAAAAGATAAGTTGGTTCATACACGCCCCCTTCCCAAGAAAAAGGAGTCGACATTACCAGCAGGACATTATCCCTGTAGTTGCTGCTCAGTTTGTGAACTTACCGAGCCAGCGAAGAGTGTATTGCTGACAAATGGCAAGGTGTGGTATTTGAACAAGTTTACCAACTGTAACACTACCCATGTAATTTACAGGCTCACATGCCAGTGTGGCCTGCATTATATCGGACTTACTTCACGGAAGATCAAGATCCGTGTGCAGGAACATCTTAGCACCCTGAAAGCAGGCAAACTCTCTACTCGCCTTGTCCAACACTTCCGGGAACAGGGTCATCATTTTTGAGATCAGAAATGGACCGTCCTCGAGAGGGTAGTGGGTAGTACATGTAACATAGATGAGGTTTTGGCAAGAAAGGAGGCTAGATGGATTTTCTCCGAGACATTTGACAGCCATGGCCTGAATGACTCCATTGAATGGAATAAAGTGAGTAGATAGTCTGCTTTTATTGTTCCATCATGGAGAATTACTGTAGAAAGGTAGAATCTTTACTGAAAGTTATGATTATTGAAAACAGGAGAGTTAATAAGCCCTTGAAAAAGAGTGAATACATGTGGTTATTTTGGTGTTCGTATGAAGTTTGATAAGAATATACATTTGACTCGTAAAAAAAATTCGACATTTTTTAGAATCCATGACAGAGCCTCCGCTTATGTGTAGAAATCCATTAGTCATTATGGAAATGTGGTGATCCCCCATAAACTTGGTAAGATCACCACCAGACTGTGGCGCCCTATAACTTAGTGGGGGACTGACCCTTTTGTACACAGTAAATATAAGGGTTTCAACCTTGGAGACTCTGTTGTGCGGTTTCCACTTCACACCATTTTATATGTAAGATTGCGGAGGGTGTGGCTGGTCAGGTCCGGGTTGGCTAATTGAGCGGAGGTAGCCCCCACAAATAAAGATATGGTCAACAAAGTGGTCCAAGTAGAATGAGACTGACATGGTTAGTGTGATCCCATAATAAACGAGGACTGCATGAAGATTTGATGTCGTCTTGGTACTTTAGAAATGGCTGCTGCTTTGGAAGCGAACCACTTATGAACTGCCTTGAGATCAACATCCAGGGCTCTTACTTCCGGGGGCTTTACCCCCGCGGTCCTTGAAGAGAAATGCTTGCGTCCCGTCAATTACGCCCGGGATAGAGCACTATAGGATTTTAGAGCGGAGCCCCCTTCCTGAGCTGTTGCCAGGTTGAGGTGGGTTGTTTGCCCAGCAGTCTGCGTGTAAGCCTGTCATTTTTGTCTATTACGCAGCACTCTACCTTTGGCATTACATAATGAAATATGAATTGAATATATACACTATTCTGTTTTTCTGATTTACTTCTTTAGGTAATTTTCCTTAGAGGAACAGACGGACTGAATTGAGTTCCGGTTCACGTATCCTTTTTGTGTTTGTATCACTCACACATTGACGCAGCAGCACCACTAGAGGTCCTGACGAAAGCCACGCCCACGGTTGGGCCTTAGGCTGAAACATGTTGACCACCACTTCTCATTCCACCTGAGCGGTTTATATCCATACCGCTGGTGCACTGTCTTTGAACCCTGGCAGTGGGTGCATCAGAATAAAGTACATTATTGACACTCCCTAGCCAGTTTTAAATGCACATTTCTCACATTTACTTTTCAAAATTTTGCGCTGCGCCCTCACTCACACTGTCTTTACTCATCACTTGTGGATTTCGAACATTCCACCAATACTTGAAAACATCCCTGAGCTCCTCCCTCGTAGAGAGGGGGTTGTAGCCCCCAAAGGAACTAGGTGTTTCCTTTCGGAGGAGAATCCCAAATGATGAAGCATGTCACCTATGGTGAGTGAGGGATTTCGTCCTGTAAAGGGATTTGCCCACAGCGTTTGCTGTGAGGTTTTGCCAATGATTTTGTGTTGATAGACTTACCATGATTTAGTAGTATTTTGCCACACGACTCTGACGCTTTTGCACAGACCCAAAGATTTCATACTGTTTCTGATGTATTGATTGGGGAATAAATCTTTTTGTGGTCCTTAAACATTGCCTTGGACCCCCTTCTTTGAACTGTTTTTTTTTTTTAGCACTATAGGATTCCACACGCCGCGGACGCGGAAAGAAAAAGAAAAAATGGGGGTGTCCTGAGAGTTACCGTGAGAGGGGAGTCGGCTACTCTGAAATAGGTGGCACTTCTTTTAAATGGGGGGCCCGCCTTAGCGTAAAACAGTGTGTTGAAATATCACCGTTTGCGCACGGTGGATGGGATGCGTTGGCTGGCCGCTGCGATAATCAAGGGTTCTGTTGCTTGCAGCAAAGGCTCCTCGTTTGCAGCGAGGGTGATTCTGTGAGAGTGATGTATATAATCAAATACCCGGGTCGAACATTCATTTTCAATGGATGTTGATACATGAGGACATTGCAGTTGAATGGTGAATGGCGTGCAATAGAGAATAAGTGAGAATTTAAATTCATGGTTTGTTATGATTTTCGGTGAAACTGACATAAACAGTTACGAGAGGAAACGCGATCTATTGGCTCGGAGTTCCTTACGGTGGTGTGCAGGTACGAAGGACTTTAGCAACCACCGGGTAATTTGATATTCATACTTTTGTACACATACTAGGAAAGGGCTCAGTTGAGCTTCTTTTCTTTTTGAGAGGTATTTTGACGCTTTGTTTTATATGTACACTTGGCACACTGTCTGTTACAATGTGTGTTTTTGTCATGTAACCACAGGTCAGAGTGACCAACAAGCAAAGTGAAGCATGGTCCCACACTAGCCCTGATGAAGTTGCCGGTATGATAATAGGCAACGAAACATGTTGACCTGTATATTTGGTAATGGCCAAATAGATGTCGTTTTTATGGGAGGACACTTACTGCACTAAATACATTTTCTATGCAAGTAAGCGGTACCCCGTTTTAATCGAGGATTGCATCTCCTCATCTTTGAGTTTGTGAGATGTGTGGGGCACTCAGTGATTCTTGTACTGATAGTGCCGTCTTTTCACTTATTATTTTTTGATTTCTTATCTTGGAGGAATCTCCTCCCCTTCACCTTGTTTCTAATTGGTAAGTTGCCAATGATGATAGTGTGGGCATACTGGTAATTATATGCCAGCAGCCCCCTTCTTGGTGTTATGCACGTGAGGTGCTTTCCAATCTTTTACAAATTTTCAGCATAAAGCTGTGTGGTGGTTTATTTATTTTTCTATTTAAAAGCTTGTTGTGAACTGTGGTACATGATGATGTTCTATGTAAATTATGAACAGCGGGACATACAGGCAAGTAATAGTGATACTGTCCTGTAAGGGGAGTATGTACCCCGGGTCCTTTGAATTACAATATACTGTTCTGAGTAAGTCAGGTCTCTTTTGAGATATATATGCCTTTTGAAGCATACATACATTTAATTATCAGTATTTTGATGGGGGTCTTAGCCACCATGACACTTTTGGTTTGAAGGGTGGTGGTGTATTGAGACAGAAAGACAACCATCTATGGGTACACATTACTGTTAGTGTTATGCTATTACCCCCATCCACCCCCCTATGGGGTGAGCAATGCTGATAGTGATATCCATCCACCCCTCCTCTAGGTAGGGTTTCCTGGTATTGATGGACATCCACCCCCCCTGTGGATTGGGCAATGCTGCTAGTGCTAGGCACCCACCGCCCTATGGGGTGGGCAATGCTGGTAGTGATATCCATCCACCCCCTAGAGGTAGAGTATCCTGGTAGTGATGGGCATCCACCCCCTATGGGTAGAGTATGCTGCTAGTACTTGGAATCCACCCCATGGGATGTGCAATGCTGGTAGTGCTAGGCACCCACCCCCTATGGGGTGGGCAATGCTGGTATTGATATCCATCTACCCCACTATAGATAGAGTATCCTGGTATTGATGGGCATCCACCCCCATGGGTAGAGTATGCTCCTAGTGCTAGGCATCCACCCTCTATGGGGTGGGAAATGCTGGTAGTGCTAGGCACCCACCCCCCTATGGGGTGGGCAATGCTGGTAGTGACATCCACCCACCCCCCTATAGAGTATCCTGGTATTGATGGGCACCCATCCTCCTATGTGGTGGGCAATGCTGGTAGTGCTAGGCATCCACCCCCTATGGGGTGGGCAATGCTGGTGACGATAGCCATCCACCCCCTATAGGTAGAGTATCCTGGTAGTGATGGGCATTCACCCCCCTATGGGTAGAGTATGCTGCTAGTGCTAGGCATCCATCCCCCTATGGGGTGGGCAATTCTGGTAGTGCTAGGCACCCACCCCCCTGTGGGGTGGGCAATGCTGGTAGTGATATCCATCCACCCCTATAGGTAGAGTATCCTGGTATTGATGGGCATCCACCCCCCTATGGGTGGAGTATGCTGACATTGATAGGCATCGTTACCCTATGGTGGTGTTACCTTTCGCGGGGTTGTGAATTTTGGTGTGTGTGGTAGGTTTCTGACTTACCGTCTCTGAGGACCGCATCAGTTAAGGTTGTAGGCGTATATAGGTATGACGTCAGCGATTGGATACATGGCTGGTCCGTCTGGTACGCGTTGTACGTGTTTTGGTGCGAATCGGACTTGTAACACATCTCGTCCGGATGCTCTGACGTCTCAAAGTTGGCGATCTGTCAGGCGCGTAGTAAGTACGCATCATACTTGCCTGGCTGTAAACTCATTGAGAAATGCTTCGGGGCGACTCCATTTAACGTTGACGGAGACTGTCCGTCCCTAAATGTTGCTGGATTCGGAGTGTACGGCTCGTCCGGGTTTTGGAGACATCTGGGCATCGTACTACGTCGTTTGGATGGACCTGCTCCCGGAACGTGTCAGTCGGAAGGTATTTCTACAAATGGCATTAGGAGACCCTTCCGACCGAGATCGGAGTCGACCCCATGGTGTTGATTTCTGAATATGTCTCCATAGACACTGATTGAAATGATAGTAACATCCCTGAATTGATGTGTGTGGGTAGGACTTTAGAATTGCACTTATCATAGCCTGCTCAAAATCTATAATTATTTTCTGTGGAAAATAATTATTTGTTTCCTGTTTAATTTTACTTAGTACTTCTATATATGTGGAGTTTTGTTTATTGGGTAGCAAGGCGTAGATGAAGGGGATGTTGGTGTTCTGATATAGGGCATCAACAGGGTATAATTGGTAGAATGGTTTGGGACAGATTTTAAAAGTCCTGTCCATCATCCATGTTTCTGATTGTTGTAGCTCTATTAAATTGTCTGCGGTTGCAAACATAATCATTATTTTCTGTTTGCATTTGTTGTCATAGAGAACAAAGGGTTCTTCATCATGAGTTATAGATAGTTCTGGGGGAATTACCACCTCTTCAAATGTTTTTGGAGCAGGTGTGGTTGTTATTGTGGCTTTTTTGTGTGCGAGCTATAGTTCCTTTTAATGAAGAAATAGAGGGCATTTGCCCAGTAGCATGTTTGGGTACTCTAGGCAGCATTTCTTTAAGTATTTGGGTCGTAGGTTTCTGTGAGCTAGTGCTAGCTTCTCTAATGTCATCAAAGTCATTCCTAACCTCTATTTCAGTAACATTTGGAGGGTAGTTATGCTCCCTTGCATACAAAACAGTTGTTTCTCTAGTTGTTGCCCAACCATAACACTTATTTGAATAGTACTTGCTACATTTCAAATGTACTTTTTGTCCACTTTGCTTTTCCTGGGTATATACATACCCCATGTAACATAGCAACATTTTTCCTTTTTGGGATGTTATAAATTGGGTGCCTTCTGCCATTGTGATGTGTTAAATTCTACAAAAAATGCATTTCAAAATTATTAAAATGAATTTTGTACATGTTTTTCTCTTAATAAATACACATTGTTATTAATATACTTCCAATGTTGGTTTTGAGCTGCTTTTAAATAGAGATGTTCTTTCTTTGTTGGTTGAATTCTTTCAAGTTGTTGATTTTTCTGTTGGAAGAGTAAAACATATTTTTACTTATTTTGTAAAATATGTACATGGGGTGGGGTGGGTGTTTGGGATGGATTTGGGGTTTAGTTGGGTGTTTTATAATTTTTTAAAATGCTGTTTGCTGAATACATACTTTGTTAGTTGGATGATTTTAGAAGATGGCTCTGTAATTTTGTGGATGGTTTGAGAATTATCTGTAGAGGAAACATAAATTGAAAAAAGATATATATTAATTATTTGAGTATGATAAATAGTAGTTTTTGAGGATAAGCATTAGTGTTATTTTATAGATGGTAATGTACTTACTTTTTGAAGAATGTAATATCTTTTTCTTTGATGAAGTCCTTGCTTCTGGTAGAAATCTGGCAGACTTTCGGCTTCTTTATTGTTTTTGGTTTAAGGTGTAAAATAAGAATATGTTTTCTTTCTTAATATAATGTTTGTATTAATTGTTTGGTTAACCTCATTGATTTATTTTAATATTGTGTGTTTTTATTGGTTAATCTTTATTGTTTTAATTGTTTTGGTAGTTGTTTTCCATATATGGAAAATGCTAATTAAGAGTCATTTTTTTTTCTCACATGTTGAATTATTGAAATGTGTATCATCTGTTATGTGATGTTAAATAATGTGTGTACATAATCTAAATATAAAATTAAATGGTTATTAATAGTGTATTTTTCATTTAATGTTTTAAAATATATTTTACTATTTTCTATAAATATGATGGATATTGTATTTTATATGTAGTGTATGTTTATTTATTTTAATATATTTATGGTGTTTAATTTTGTTTGTTTTATCTAATTTTGAATTGTTGATATTTTTACAAAAATGATAATATTGCTGTCTATATTGTTGTGATCGATATTTTGGACATGTATCTTTTTAAAGGATGTTCGATATTTTGAATAACGAGATTTATGTGTTCGATATTACGGTAATCGATAATTATGTTTGATGATATTTTGGGGTCGATAATAGTGTATTTTTTTAATTAAGTATAGGGTATCGATATTATTGCTGATAAAAATGTAGGTCGATATTGTGTCTGTCGATATTATGTCAGTAATTCAACAGCACTGTCTCAAATTCAAACTCAACAAATTGTGGCTATATAATTCAGTATATATAACTATTGACGTATAATAATCAAGAAATAAATATGAATTCAAATCACACAATGACCTTCATACTACAAAAAGATACCTCTCACTTGCACAAAAAGCTAGACTGAGGACCAACTGCACCTACTCTGCACAGACACAGCAAGCACCAAAGATATCCAAATAGAAAGGAAAATCAAAAAGATTCTGCACAACACAATACCCATCTTGGACACATCCAAAGTCAATTTGAAACACAATAAACCAGAAGCTAATTATGCTGCAATTATCACATTCATTAACAAAATCACATTCAAGCAGGGTAATGATGCTCACTTAAAATAAACATTACAAAAATGTTTTCTTACCAAATACATGCAACTACACAAACTTCAGATCTACCAATGTTGAAATTGCAAATAGGAGTAGCTACCAAGAAAATCAAAAGCTTTGAACTACAATTAAAAGGAGAAGTAAAACATTAAGTTCATAAATGCAAATGATGACATGAAATAAAACAATTAATGTCATGAAACATAATGAAGTCAACACCTGAGGGCATATCAGCATCACAACCATTGGATATGCCTCTAAAGGGGGAAGAAAGCAAAGGCAAAGAATTGGTGCCCCACAGGGTAGTGACCCGTAAACTAGCCACCAGCCTAAGGCAAGCCAAACACCAGTTCACACGCACCACCAACCAACACCAGTTGCCACACACACAAAGACATTCCCTAATGCCTACTGGTTTTCCGCCACCCCATGGGCAGATTTGGCTAAAAAAGAATCTGATATGCTCCCAAGGGAGTGGAAAACAAAGGACATGTGTAGGCAATACTGCGTATGTGACCTTTGCCCAAGGGGCCACTTCCCCAACATATAAAAAAAAATCCCGGTTGTCTAGTGATTTTTAGCCCCCACCAGGGCAGACCAACTTAAACAATTGCCAATCTGCCCCGGGGAGCGGAAAACAAAGGACATCCACATTTCAAATTGTGGAGTAACCTGTGCTCCTCGACAGGCAGAAAAAGTAAATTCCTGTTGTCTGGTGGTTTTTTGTTCCCCCTAGGGGCAGATTAGCCTACATGCCCACAGGGGTTGGAGAAATGGCCAAATCACACTCCAATATTTTTGAGAAGCAGCCCTTGCCCAAGGAGTCACTCTCTGACATGCATAACTACAAAATCTCTGGTGTCTAGTGGTTTTCTGTCCCCCTTGGCAGCAGATCGGCCTATAAAATGGCCAATCTGCTGCCATCGGTGGCAGAAATGGACAAAACAGGCTCCTAAATCTTTAGGAAGTGGTCCTTGCCAAAAGGGCTATTCTCAAACATGCATAAATAAAAAAATCCCAGTTGTCTAGTGACAGATCGGCCAAACAAAATGCCAGTTGGGACCCTGAAGGGGGAGAGATGGGCAAAATATGGCTCAGTGTTTTTTGGAAGTGACCTTTGCCCAATGGGCCGCTCCCCAACTGCCTAAAGTACAATTCATGGCATTCATTGGTTTTCGAAACTCCCTTGGGGGAAGATCAGCCTAAAAAATGGAGGATCTGGCCCAAGGGGGGCGAATAATGGGCAAACATATTCCCCTGAATGGGGAAAGTGACCCTTGTCCAAGGGACTGCTGCCCACACCAAAAACGATAGCCCTGGTGTATAGTTGGTGAATTCCTGATGCACAATTGTGGTCCCACCTGCGATTCCACAGCAGAAATGCACTTTAGGAAGACATTGGGGGAAAGGAAAAACTCTTTCATTTCCCCCAGTGTCTATCTGCCCTCCTGTTTATTTTTCATGAGGACATGGCAACAGCAAAGTGCTGCTCAGCCGCTCATTCCCTTTTTTGAGTTATGCTCTAATTTTTTTTATCATTTAGATTTACAGTTCTAACATGGGCATTTGCCATGTTAGAAGGATAAACTAAAACTAGATGCAGGGATACTGCAGTGGATGCTTTAAAAGACACATCATTTCTAAACACAGTGCTAAGCTCTCCACTACAGTGTTATTCAAACATCCAGGATGCCAACCCCTTTTTTTCTCCCATTCCCACATCGCTGGCTTCAATTTGAAACCAGTGAGCATATGCCTTTGTTTTAATTTTTTAATTTTTACACATTTGTATTCCCTAGGAATTCCACAATGCTCACTATTTGCAGTTCTGTGATTTTGGGGGTAGTAGTAGGTTTCTCCTTTAGTTTGGTCTGTAACTCTCGCCCACTCCAATATGTCCGCTCCATTCAGGACCTCTGCATCCTTTCTTTCTCTCTAGTACCCTGTTGTCCACTTTAGGAAATTGGGTTTCATTGTTGCCCCATTAATTACAGGTATCACACCCTACGAACTTCTAATTTTTGCATTACCCCTTTAGTTAAGCAGAGATTATTTTTGATTGTTGTCATCTACTATGACATTTTTCACATATGGTTCACATCTCCCCTTTTCATTTTTCTTTCAGTCATTTTTACTGTGAGTATCTTCTATATATGCTTTTTGTACCTTACACAGCATTTCTTGTTATCTCCATTGCTATCTCAATTTTTTCTTTATTTCAGCATGAATCTCAGACTCGGCTATATCTAGAGTCCTGCTGATGATCCTGTTATCTCGCTAGGGATCGAAATGTCGACTGAAATTGCAGACACATCTATATTGTTGGTTAGCCAAGAACAGGCCTTGCTATTCTTGTTTTTAGATACATACTTTTGGTCACTGTTCTTACGTGTATGTATCACCGAAGAGAGAGCACTGATCACGTGTTTCACTCACACCCACTGCGCTGTTGTACAGTGCTTTTTATAAAGAAACATTTCCTTGATTATTGTTTGGAATAAATAACTATTTGGTGGGTATTATGGCTGCATTCATGTGTCTAGGGGCTATTGTTTTGTATTACACAAGCTCCTGTGAGCATTTCATGGAGAGTACTGCCATGTGATCACTAAATGGCCAGGCTTTTTAGGCCATTGATGGAAGTGGTCATCTCACCATATGATTGCCACTATCTATTTCATCACATTATAATCAGTATCCAGGTAGCATTACCTTGGTGGTGGGTCTCTGCTATGAACAATACTATGACGTAAATGTTTATCCATGATGGAATGAGGAGGGAGCACCCCAATATACCGATAGATGCCATTGTCTATGCCTATAACATTTTGCCATTTTTGTAATCGTGGAGGACCACATTTCCGACTTGTATTGTTTGGATCTTGGCAATCAGGTCATACTGCATTTTGTTTTGAAGAGAGTGTTAAAGGTTTATCAAAGTTAATATTTTTCGACAGATTTAGAGGACTCACAGTTTTCCCTTTCAGTATACATTAAAATTACATTCAAATTGGTTATATTATTACAATACATTATCAAAAGCAGATAGTTAATTTAAAAGAAACTGATACATATGCAGATTACACCAGCACTGTTGAATGGTGTGTTCAATAACTGGATGTTTTAGATTCTCAAATGGTAATTGTGTATTAAATTAATCTTTTAATTATTGAGAGCTTTTTGAGTGAAATACGTAGGGAGTATTTGAATATGCTTTGAGTGTATAAGTTTACAAATTGTTATTATTGACTGCGAGTTTGTATAACTGAATTAATCATATCAGCAATGTTATTTAATGTGGTGTCTTTGGAATATATTTAGTTTCCAAAATAATTAATGTGCCAGACTTAGCTTAAAGTGGATTGTCTAAACAGGAATCCAAAGGGTTTGCACTGTCTAGTTGCCAGAATTGAAGCCTGAAGAAATGAATTTAAACTCCCTCTTTAAAATTGCACAATCAACGAAAGCATTCAACTAAAACATGAGATTTCTGAATCCGCATAAGTGCTGACTCAGGGGCCAATTGTATATTGATGGGAGGCCTGTTTCACCTCCAGGGTGAGGAAGTAAATGACTCCATCGTCCAATGGAAATGCTGTCTGTCGAATTTAGAAATGACCACCATATGGACGCTCAATTCTTAAGCACAGGCAGGAACTGCCATCATGGCGGTTTCTAGCTATGCTTTTTGCAGTTTGGTGCTTGGCTCCATAAACATGACAGAGTATCCCACCTAACTGTTTTCCTTTTTATTTTCAAAAAGAAAATCCCAAAGCAGGCTTTTCTTTTTGAAAATAAATAAGATAATGCCCCCACCCCACCATGGGCGTCATCTTCCATGACAATGGGTGCATTTTTTGTTTTTTGCTGTTCCTTCCTTACTGACTACAAGTAAACAAATGGCGATATGTCAACCCATCCAAATTGAGTGGGCAGACATATTGCCAATCCTCCGATGGCCCTTAATCTGTCCGAGGAATTTGACTTTGGTGGTGACGAAGTAGTCACCGCCGTAGCCAAACCTATGGTCTGCCCGCATTTATATCGGGTAGGCGGACCACTGTGTTAGCGGAGAGGGAACTCCGTCATTGTTGCAATGGAGTTCCTTCTCTGCCAACATCTAAATCATCCCTCAGTCCTTCTCAGGCTAAATGAATTTCAAAACTAGGAATTAGACCAAAAAGCAGAGCATTGGAAGTGCCATGTTGTAAAATATGAGAACAGAAAAGGGCCTGCTTACAAAATACAAACCTCCCCACATAGCAGAAGTCTTCAAACTAGGAGGTAGGCCACCCTGGAGTGGTGGTGCCTGGATTGATGTCAGGAGGTGGTGCCAGGCTGTAGCCAAGAGGAACTTTTAGTATGGGTCCTGAGACAACATCATGCTAATAAACAGAATTGTGAGGTTAGTGAAAAAATGGAGTGGAGGTGAGCCACTCTGCAATGGGCAATCTAACTTTTTGGCAGTCATGTCCTGCTGAGCCTAGGTGTCCAAGAGGGCCACCCAACACATCACCCTTCATTTCTGATGAAAAGATCATGCTAGGAAATTTTAGGGGGGCAGATATGACAATAGGATGTTGTCTGCTCATGTATTTGACTGCACTTAGAAAAACGATAACTGAACATAAATGAAATGTTCAAATTGCTAACTATGGAGCTCATTACGATGGGGTAACAATCACCACCGCCGGGCCGATGGTGGCGATCATTACGCTATCAAAATGAGAATTACCCACCTCCATATTAGGATGGCAGTGGGTATCGCGGCGGACGCAAAGTGCGTCTAACGCTTTTCCACCGGTGGCAATCGTTACGATTGCCTGCTGGGCAGAGCTGGGCCACTAATATGGGGGTGGTGCTTAGCAGGCACCGTCCGCCATATTAAGATGAAGGTGAATGATATACCTTTCAAAAGGCTGGTGGGGATTGGCTTTGGGAGCCCATGGTACCCCCCTGCAGTTCCCTGCACCAAGTGGCAGGCACTGCGTGGAGCCTGCCATGTGGTGCAGAGAAATGCTGTGCATGCCCTTTTACCATTGCGAAGGGTGCTGCAGCCAGGGATGTATGTCATTACATCGCATAGTAATACCACGCATGCCATTACAACGCAGGTATTACTACGCAATGTCAATGACATCGCATTCCATTACATCACAAACTATTACTACAAGTATGCCTTTACCACGCATGCCATTACAACGCAAAGGCATGCGTGGCAAAGCTATACTCGTGGTTAGTTTGCAAGGTAAGTGACTAGCCTACACCTACACACCCCTCCCCCGCCCCCACTCCTCTCCCTACAATTACACTACACTACCATACACGACCCCCCACACTACCCTAAAACACTACACTACAAACGCGCACTACAACACTACCCTAATGCATTACACTACTCAAACACTACTACACTACCCTAAACCACTACACTACACAAACTCTACAACATGACCCTAAACCCTAAAACACTACTACACTACCTTAAACCCTAAAACACTACACTACACAAACACTACTACACTACCCTAAATCCTAAAACACTACACTACCCTAAAAGACTACACTACACAAATACTAAAACACTACCCTAAACCCTAAAACACTACACCACTCAAACACTACTACACTACCCTAAACCCTAAATCACTACACTACACAAACACTACTATACTTCCCTAAACCATAAAACACTACACTACCATAACCCCTAAAATACTACACTACTCAAACACTACAACACTACCCTAAACCCTAAAACACTACACTACATAAACACTACTACACTACCCTAAACCCTAATACACTACACTAAACATACACTACAAAACTACACTACACTACAAAAAAACACACTAAAAAGTTATAAAAAACCCCACACAACACATACATTACAACACTACTTTTACACTACCCTAAACCCTACAAAAGTAACCCCCACCCCAAGCGCAAACCCCCTTACCTCTCTCCTCTCCAGCGTCGCCGTCTCTGCTCCACAGGTTCCTGCTTCCTCCTTCCTGCTTGGTGCACGTCGTTGTGAGGAAACAGCCTCAGTTTCCTCACAACGACTTGGATAGCCGCCGCCATTACACATTACATCTCATGCGTTGTAAAAGCGCATGCGATGTAATGGTATGCGTGGTTTTTACCACGCGTTGTAACATCGCATGCGTTGTAACGCATGCGATGTAATGGCAATGCATGGTAAAAACCGTGGTGTAAGGGCTGTTCCCTGTAGCCAGCAGCACCTTCTGCAATGGTGAAAGGCCAGGAGGCGCCCGCCCATATGGCGGGTTCATCCTAATTGGGCTGGTGGGACCGCCGCACGTCTGGCAGGTGGTCCCATCACCGTTATGATGGCGGGCAGACTGATGTCCGCTCGCCATCATAATGAGCCACTATGTTCAGATCAGTGGAGAGGGCCACTTCTTGTAAAATCCTCTTCAGTCATTCATGTTATTTTGGCCAACAGTACATTGCATTTTGGGACATATAGTTTCATATTTAACATTGTAAGGAGGAGTATTAAATTAAATTCAATTCTTTATTCGGTCTTACAAGTAAGATCATAAAAGTACATAAGATTTCATTACTTTAAAAAACATAGGGCCAGATGTAGGTGGCCAAATACTGAGCGGTAACGCAGATATTCTCAGAATTTCTGCGTTACTGACCGGTATTTGGCTGAGTGCAATGTAGGTGAGTTGAAACGCTAGAATTTCTTTCAATATGTCCCTCTTCTCTGAGATCTCACTTGAAATCCCAAGGTTGCTTGGTGTATGTTAACCCACATATATTTAGAGTGAGAAATGAGGAAATACTACTCCAAATCAGATTTGTTAGACTGTGTACCGTCAGTCACCTTACATTTATTTGACTCGTTTACAGTAGTTAACATTATATTGAATACATGCAAATTTGTCATTTTAAATAGCCCTAACAGACGGTAGCATTTCAACAGGATGAAAGCACCTTAAAATGCACCATCATTTCTAAAATTGGTATAACACCACCAACAAATGACATAATGTGAGTAAAATCTGTTATCACCCCTTATATGTGCTCCTTTTTGTGACCCTCAAATTTGCCATTCACTGCAATGTTTTTCAATGAGGACCATGCAATGACTGCCACAACATGTTGTCCATGTTGTGGCTAGCCAGTCATGGAGAGGGCCATTTGAGATCACTCCCCACAAGGCCCTTGAGGTCAGGGTGTGCTCACTATGCCCCCTTATAATTTGTTTTATTCAATTTCAGGGAACATGTTCCTGAGTCCTGTAATGACTGCCACAACATACTGTTTATCTTCTGCTCAGCAAATCAGGATCGACTAGTCCCCTTTATATTAGCCAGTCAGAGAATATCTGAACACAAAAGGCGGTATGTGTAACGTGTATGTATGTTAACAACTGGGTATATGTTTGGAAAGTGTGGTCTAGTCATGTCTTCAGTCTAATGTTTGTTTCTTATTTCCATGTTGCCTGTAACAAGTAGTCTCTTCTTTTACAGAAGGTTTGAAATTTCTTTTACAACTTTTTCAAATGGGTAGATGTATGTAAAATGATTCATCTTTAATTGGCACAATGGAAATGGTTTGTGAACTTCATATTTGTTATACAAATTTGACTGCAGTTTTAACCTTGATTCATTTAACATTTCATTTTTTCCGACATATATGTTTGTAAGGCTGACATTTTGTAACTTTCAATCACTATCCATCAGGCTATGAAATATATTTTTTTTAAATCGGTTAAAAACAACAACATTTTAGTTAGATGAAATAACTCTTTCATTCATTATTTTTTTAAATTGTAATGACAATGAAGTTTTTTTTCACAATACAACGTTGTGGTTATAGGCAGCATGCTAGAGATAGTTTTCCATATTTACCATTGTTTGCCAGCAAAAAGATGTCCTACATTGAAGGCCTGATATGAAAACATATTATATCCCTGACTACTTTTAAAAACTAAAATAATTTTACAAAATGTACCTTTGGCTTATACATTACCATGGCACATATTAGTAAAATGGAACTCAATGTCAATCTTTCTCTTATTTTTGGATGTAATATTCCTAGGTAGTGGACATAGGTACTCAATAGATTTGTCTTTTGTCTTTTGTTCTCATTCCTTTTCAGAGGTAGCAGAGCTGGCCAACCACCATCTCAACATGATCTGGGGTGAACATTCAAATCTCCACGTGCAAGAGAGGTCTGTAAGCCGTCAACCACCAATAAGGAGGAGGAACCAATCACTAGCAGGGATAGTGCACCTACCTGAAAGCAAACACATTCCATGACCAAAAGAATCTGAGCAGAGGCCGTTGAGCCCAGCGTAGGGGTGGAGAAGTAGGACACCACCAGTCAAGAGGAGATGAACACCATGGCTTCCCATAGCCTTAACCAAGATACCTTTCTGTGGAGCTGAAGAGAAGAATCCGCCATCATTTCGGTTTAAATCTCCCCATTTTGCCTCTAGATACCCCTGTACCTTGCAGGTCCTCTATGAGCCCACCTGTTTAACATTCTCCTCCTCCTCGTCCTCTTACTACTCCAAGGGCCAGTCCAGAGCTGTCCTCACACCCTTGAATTCCCATGTGTTTTTTATCTCCTTCAGCATGATTATGTCACTATTACTGCTTTCAAGGAGATCCTGAGAGCCACTGCGGATGTTCAGTTAACAGTCTCTCAGGATGTGCATGACTTAATAGTTGCAGTGAACACACACCGAAAGACATTACCTGAGCAGCATCAGAATCTATGTAGCATACTGTCCTTCTTGATTGAAGGAATACTGTTTTATCTACCTACACAACCCACATCCATCTCCTGTAGTGCTATCTCGCAGTTTGTCCATTTCACCCACCACATCTGTGTATTGCATTTCTCCGGTTGTGTCCAGTTCTGCATTGGTCAGCCATCAAAGTCCACCTGAAAGGAAGATAACAACATTGTTGTGAAAAAGAGTGAGCTGAGGATGGTCAGAAACTCTTGCCCTAACCCAGGAACATGATTCTAATACGCCATTTAGCTTGGGGGAGTGACTTTATTCTTCTTTTAGACATTTGACTTTGTTTTGAACAGTTGACATTCTTTTAGAAATTTTAAAACTTTTTTGTGACTGCTCATTTTGGCCACTTTTTTAAACAAAATTTTTATGGCTGTTTTATTTTTGTACATAGAGTTGGTCCCTGACATTTTCCGACATGCTTTTATTATTTGTCCATTTGCTCTAAATTTGCATTTCTCCTCTGACCAAAGACTATTTGCTTTCCTTTTACACAGTCCCAAGGACTTTATATATTATTTTCATTAAAACTTTTACAATATCTATTTTCATTTATTAATATAAAAATCAATGCAAAAACAGTATTTTCTTTTTGTGAATAAATAGTTGTTGAGGAACTAATAACCCAATTACTAACACATTTACACATTAATGTCATCAACAATTAAAATATCAACAAACAACTACAATCATGCATGGTTTTATGTTTGACTTCATAATATTTTATTTTTAAAGGTTGTCATTGATGACCTTTAAACACAATTAGATTTGTGAGTGGGTCATTCAAATGTTACTTTATCTGGGGGTTTGGGTCGGTGCGTTGGTAAGAGAAATGTGAGCATGAAAAGAAAAGATTTTTATCAGGGATGTCATCTATGACTCCGTCTATGCAATACTGGTTGTGGGTCTGCTTGTGATGGTGTTTGAATTGGCAATGCTTGTTTTGATGGAGGTTAAGGGGATGATGGTTGTGGTGGTTCAGGTGGTGTGGTTGGAGTGGTGGTGGTTGAGGCTGCAGGGGGTTTTACTCCAGGGTTTTTGGGTGGTTTGTGTCTTGTACGTTGTGGTGCATCTGCAGAATATTTTACATGCATTGGCCCTGACGATTGACAATGGCACTTCTTTGTTATTGCCTCATCTTCATGGTCAAAGCATGTTGCCTTGCACTCTCTTCCCTCAAGCTACAGGGATGTTCATTGTGCATCTTTGCCATGAGTTGTTCAGATTTTGTGTTATTCAAGGCATGAGTCTGATTGTCAACCATTTGCGGGGGTTCTTTTGAGACGGTCTGAAAATCATGGAGAGTTGCCTCTATGTCATGAATATCGCCAGCACAGTGGACTGCTGTTGGAAAACCCCTTCCTTCATGTGTTGCCCTCTGCCATGGCCATCAGATTGTCCATTACAAAGACAGTTGCCATCTGGGACATGCTGGGGGGAGACTGATGAAGGGGAGATAGCTGAGGTGTCCTGGCCCTCAGATGAGTTAGAGAATACAAGCAATGCACAAGTATGGGAAGAGAGCCTGTTGGTGACTCTACAAAGTTACCTGTAGGTTGAGGGCAATGTAGAGTTTAGTCTTACCTATGTGGTAAATGTATTCGTGACTACGTACCTGGAGTCTGGGGACTTGCCATCCTCAGTATTGACCTGGACGAGGACTGCAGGCAAGTGGTGGGTTGGATACAAAGTATGGCACACACTGTAATTAGGGATATTGGGCAGTATACAAAGACCTACCCTGCCACAAACAGAGATATAAGTGTGACACAAACAGAAAAGAACATGTGGTATACTCACCAGTCTCAATTTTCATTCTGTTTGATGTAGCCAGTCTTTGTTTTGATGCAGTAATAGTAGAGGAAATAGAAGTGGTCACAAGTGGTGGATCGAACAACAGCACAGGCTCTTAAAAGTGGAATACAATAAAAAGTGTTTGCGCATAATAGTGTTAGGAGGTTGTACGACAGAACCACGCATGCCTTTACCATGATTGCCTTAACAACGCAGTCTGAACAATGACTGTGTCTTTACCACGCGTTCCTTTAGTTCACAAGCCATTACAATGACTTGCCTTAGGGAAAGCGCTGGACTTTTAATAGTACAATTTACTATTCCAACTCCAGTCTGCACTACAGTGGGGAAGATGTTGGACTTTAAATCCAACACCAGTCCAACAACGCGTTCCCTAAAGAAAGTTGCTGTAAAGACCTGCGTGATAAAGGAGTGTGTGGTAAAGACACAGTCATTGTTCAGATTGAGTTGTAAAGGCACTGCATGGTTTGGACTGTGTGGTAAATGATGTTTCCCATTTTAAGAACACGAGTATGAAAGCTAAAGTTGAATGTACCAGGTAGTCAAAATAAAAATTCAGTCGCTAAAACTATTAGGATGCTACAAACCAAGGTATCTTCCATAGTGTGTTAGTGGCACTGCTATCATATTGACATGCCTGTGTAGGGTTGTGTTTAGAGACAGACCCTGTGTGTTTCCCT